>NC_055689.1:18891587-19217324 GCF_017639745.1 Melanotaenia boesemani | reverse complement strand
AGCAGACCTCTGCAATTAGAGAACAAAGCAGTGAAGGCTACAATTTGAACAGAAACTGCAGGTGAACACTAGTTAAAAACAATGATTTCCATTAATTTGATTTTTTTTTTACCCCCAAGCTTGACTTGATTCTCATGAACTGCAGTAATTGTCACTGTTGTTGGTCTATACAAGCAGAGCTACAAACAAACTTGCACTACTTTAGTGTCACGTGCTGTTGCCTGCAGCATCCTTTCACCTGCCAACAATCAGCTTCACCAGGAGGCTGTAACATATAAGAGGTTAACGCTATCTCCCACGGCTTTACTTCTCACAGTGCAGCAATGAGGACGCCCACACACATATATGGTCAAATGTTTCCGTTTGAACAGACAAGATGCCCTGGGTAATGCCAAGAGGAAACACGTCATTTTAAATTAAAGCTCTGAAACGGTGAAATTTTCTGCCTTTGGGCCACAAGACAAAATGGTATTAGCAGCTAAGCACAGAAATTACTGCATGCTTTCACGCAGATGATCAGCTACATGTCTGACATTCGGAAAGACCTACACTGAGTAACGATGATGAACTAGCACAAATCATCATCTAATGAATCGTCAAATAATTCAAGATCAGCAGAGCTTTCATAGTGTTTTCTTAATTATGTAAGTGTAGGAGGTCTGTCGCTTTGCAGCTCTGAACACTGATCCACATTTTAAGGAAAGAAGAGAGAAGATTAGCTGCTGCAGAGTGCAGTACATTCAAATAACACAGCCTGTCAGCTCAAGCCATGCTGCCAGTTTGATTAAACTATGTACATCAACAGCCCTGCACCCCAGAGGCTCTCTGTAACACAAGGGCATGGCTTAGTGGAGTGGGTCAAGGGAGCACACTGCTGCCTTTAACCATCACTTTTCACTGCAGCTTTGTGACAGGGAAAAAAAAAACTAAATAAACCAGACACAGGTACACACAAGTGGTGAGATTGCAGGTGAAAAATTTGCGCCATCAGTAGCAGTGAGAACATACCATCTGCTCTGTGAAAGCTTCAACCCACGGTGCCACTGATGAATCTCAGCTCAGCTGTCTCACTAGGAAGTGTTTTATCTGCCATACCACACCTGTGAAACAAGATACTCTCAGAATCCATCTCCTTCTCACCCATGTTGCTGTTAAAGAGTCCTCCCTGCAGAATCTCACATGATGCCTGAACCAGGCTAGGAGGCCTGACCCAGATATAGCATGCTGGTGTCACATGCATAAGCCAGCAAAATCAGTGAAGCTCGACATCTCTCTCACACTTGCACATAGTTTTCTTTTTCTGTTTCTCCTTCCCAACACCCATTGCTTTTGAAATAAAAAAAAGAAAAGTGTAAAGCAACAGAGAAAGCTGGCCAGGGGATAAGACGTTTGTTTAAAGAGTTTCCGGGGATAAATGTGCAATTGTACAGGAAACAGTGAGGCAGTAGAGATATTGCTCCAGTTGTTGGGAGTTATTCTTTTTATAGTACATAATTATGGTAATTATAGTAATGTTCTGGAAAATAAAAGTCTTCATTTACATCAATGGCAATGCTTTAAAGACTTTAAGTCTCCAAGGTAAAAATTAACAGCTCAAGTCTTCCTCTTTAAATGCAATAACAGCTCCAGAGTTTTTCCTTTTAACATTTCAAAAAGCTTTTCTGCAGATCACTTCACACAATTTTATGAAACAAATACAGAACGTTAAAGGTGAACAAAAACACCTTTAAATCCTAAAATTCTATTTTAGGAAGTAACATAGCTTTGAATCTATAAACACAAATGATCCATTCTGGCTCAGATATTCTTGTCAGCATACTGTAGGACTTTGGTGAATGCCCTTGAATAGAATTACACTACAAATCTTTTTTTTTTATCCTGGTAACACAGCACATAACAAAAGAAGGGGAAAGATACTGTGAAGTAAATCCAACCAGGCCACTCAGAATGAGAAATGTGTGCGAACCGGCTCATTTATCAGCATTAAGTCAAATAAGGAAGAGATAGGGAGAAGTGGGGGAAGTAGATGCTTGGGGCTTGTGGGGAAGCTAGTGTGGGCTTAGTATACATAAGTGAGACAGAAGTATTTAAAAGAGACATCAGTGGATAATTTATCCCTGCCTTTACCCCCTCCCTCTCTCAGCTCAGTGTGGCTTGCGGTACATCACCAGACTCAGATTTAATGACAATAGAAAAACTGTACATTTAAGTTTTCTTTAAGTTCATTTTAACAATAAACATAAGAAAAGATTTATCAGGTCCGGCTAACATATATTTATTGCTCCTGCAATTACAGACACACAGTGTATTACCTTTCTGACACATACACCTGCTCACACACTGCTGCAAAGGGAAATATCACCGGTAGTGACTGTGACAGATTCAGCAGTGGGCGGTGGGTGTGGGTGCGGATGTAGTGCGTGTGGGTGGCCATGATTGAGTTTGCAAAGCTTATTTCTAGTGGAAATAAGCATGAGATTACTGCCAATAATTCACAGCTCATTTTTATTTGTGTTATTGGATGCTGCTTTTTTGTGCCTCTGAGCGAAATGTGAACCAGTCAGTAAAAAAGCTGTATTTGATGATGAACACTAAAAATAAAAATGTAACTTGTACTTTTAAAAGTTATTTGACTTTCTTAGCGCATGAATTACACATCATCATCTTAAATCTAGTGGTTTGTGAACGGTTAATGTCCACATAGGTTTTGGGAGTCAGACTAAAGAATGGATGCAACTGAAAACTGGAGGACAATGATCGTATGTTACATTTTACTTAAAAGTCAGATGTTAAAACTGGGAATGGTGTCATACCAGAGTGGACCAAATTCCAGTACAAGAAGTTCAAAAAGCACTATGTTTTACAGACTTATACAGTTACTATAGCAATGGGATTAGGGCAATTTGATTACAATACATTACACAATATTTTATACACAACCATCTTACTCACTGCTAGCCAATGCAGAATGCATGAATTTAAGCTTTCATATAAAATGAGAAGATGAATTATATATAGAATATAGTTAGCTTTTTCCCTTAGTCATGCTATAAATCTATTTGTTTAGGTAACTATAAAACTACAGAAATTCATATGTTAAGTGAAATGCTGGCAAAAAAATGACAAATAAAATTTTAAAAGTTCAGTTAGATTGTTTCAATTTCAGAGCAGCACTTTGTCTTTGATTTAATTTAAAATCAGCTGCATTTTTTGCCAGTGAAAGAGTGAGCTCTCAGGTACTGCTAATGTTCCTGACACTACCATATCATGGTTTATTTTGTTGCTCAGTAGGACATTCCTCAACACTGTGGTGCTCCTTGTACAGAGGGACAGAGAATAAATGACTGTTGCCCAGAGACACACACAGCAGAGCTGCTGACAAGTTCAATAGGGGCCCAAGGTGTTCTCCCTGGGGGAGTCAGATCTTTAGCAGGTTAGCAGGTTAACTCATGGATAGTGCTCTAGTGGCCATTTGAACTGGCTGAACTCATTGTAACTCAAAACCACAACACTATGTGAAAGTATTGTGTACCAAGTAATCTGAATAGTTAAAGCACATCACATATCACAACACATATTCTCCAATTCAGGTTGTATTTGAACTATTCATGCTAATTTATAATATATCATATATGACATGGTCATTACTAAAGCCAGTGGCATTGCCAGCCATTTTTCCCGAGGCTTATACATCATCATACAGTAGATGTAACATTGCACTGTTTAAACATGCCTGCATCCTCTACAGACTACTACTACTATGTGCACTATACTCTTTTATCTACTATAACACCTTTTTATATTTACAATAAAGCATTGGCTCACTTTTTAATTTACATCTGGTCTGGACTCAGCCCTGGCTGTCCTTAAAGGCTGGAAATGACCCTGGCTAAAGCCGACCACTAGAATGGTTATTAGTCTGAAACAATTTGTTTTAAAAACACACACCTTGAATCCTGTCAAGATTGATTTATTTGTGATTGTCACCTTGAAAATGTGATAACCTAACTGCTTTGTAAGGTAAATATAAGGAATAAATGCACTGCAAGGCAACAAAAACACTTCATCCCAATTATGAGGCAACATGAATATGAACAGGAGATTGTCAGGGAAGTGATGATGGGTGTTGGGTATATATATATGTATATATATATATATATATATATATATATATATATATATATATATATATATATATATATAAAGGATAGATTTAAACTGGTCATGTAAGGTTTCTGTGGATGCTTTGAGATATTGTAAAAGAACAAATTTCATTGAATATCACAAAAATATTGGAAAACAATAGATGTTTATAAAGGATATTAAATTCTCCTGTCACTGAATTCAAGAGCTGGCTTGTTTTTGTTTGAGCCTCTACATTACAGACTGATTTCTATAAAACCCAGATTTAAAAGAAATATTAGAACTCCACTTTTTCATATCCACATTTTTCATTTGCTTTGAATTACGAAAAGATAATAATATGATACAAAAGAAAGGACAAATAATAGGCTCCTTCTGCTTTATGTTACTGCTTGTGAGTTAGAAAATGCTCTTTGAATTTCCTCACCAAGATTCTTTACAATCGTGAGCAGTGATAATGGCAACAGCCCAGTAGTAGTGGCGGAGCATTATTTAAAAAAAAAACCCCAAAAAATCATCCATCTTTCTAGTTCCATTTGGCCATTAAATTCTGCTGTTGTACAATAGCTTAAAAGCTTTCACAGATAACAGCACACGTTTTCGGATAGTGCATTGATAGCAATTATCACTGCCTGTTTATACAAAAAAAGGCTGCACTCGCCACTGGCAGTCTGAACAATTTTATACACTTTGTGGTTATACTGCAAATGCTGCCCAGCCATTTTGTTTGTAAAGAAAAGAAAAAGCCTTGGAAAACTTTCTTTCTTTTTTTTAGTCAAAGCAGCTTTTTCAATCACAGCGCTTTAATGAAAGTGTTTGAAAACTAATTCCCCGTCTGCACTGAAACATTCATCTTCCGTCTTGTCTAATACCCAGATAAACATTTTTAAGACATGGCATATTTTTTTCCTTATCGACATAAGACAATAAGACTGTAGGAGATAATACATGCCGTAGCACTCCATTCTCTGCATAAAACCCTTCTACATCTCCATCAGTCACTATCAGCTAAGATGAAAGGCATAAACAGTAAGCCTATTTAAAAACAGTGGGAGCTTTATGGGACATAATTCATTCCAAAAGTGTTAATATAAACTCATATAGCTTAATATTTATTTCACTGTTCTGTTGAAGCTTTTTCAAAGCAACATTACAGTGAACTGTAGTATACTGAATATTGATACCAGGGTAGGATTAGAAACTAGCTTGGTACAGACATTTTGAACTCACTGCAGCACGAGTGTGATTATGCTGTGAGCTCATGGCATTGGGTCCTCAAATTTCTGAAACAAACTATAAGTAGCACAAACCAAATTGATTATAGATATCCTCAGGCTGGTGTACTTGTGTTGGAAGATTTCAGTTCTTAAAGTTTCAGTGCCCTCCAGTGTTCATGAGCTTTTTACATGGAAGTGCTTCTTGTTACTTTTTATAATTAATGTAAGAAGGTGGGCGAATTTACACCAGAGCCAGCGTGGAACTTAACTCTTAATGGATTTAAGTTTAACAGAGTCTGTACTTTGGTGCTTGTGAAGGCAGGAATCAAACTCGCTTACTTTTAAAGCAAAAACTAACAATCGTAAGATTAAAACTTTATCATTCTACAGACAGACAGACAGACAGACAGACAGACAGACAGACAGATAGACAGATAGATAGATAGATAGATAGATAGATAGATAGATAGATAGATAGATAGATAGATAGATAGATAGATAGATAGATAGATAACATGGTCTGTTTTTTTTCTTTCTCAGCTCTTGACCTCCTGACTGACTGCCTCTGCCTGGTGCTTGATCATCTGCCTCAGCAGCCATTAGCTCCTCTGATTTTCAGCACATGTTGTCTAATTCTATTAAAACAGTCTGACATACAAGCGCTGGGGTTTTTGATTTGTAATGACCTTGTTAATGCATGATCAATTTGTTCTCTTGTTGCGTGGCTAAACCTGCCACGCCAGCTCAACAGCATCTGAACCGAATGAATAATGCACAGAGGCTGGTGCCGTTTAAAACATTTGTTTAAAACCTGTTAAAAAACATACATCTTCACCAGAATCTCAGCCCGCTGATGAGGTGTGACACATTAATCAGTGCTAGGTGTTCTCTGATGAATTGCCATTTGACATGAAGAGGACTTGTCATCAATATTTTCTGGTGATTTGTCTGATAACCATTCTTGATGTTGTTGTGAAAAATTGAGTTTGATCATATTTCCCCGAACTGACTTATTGATCTATATTAGACAGTCATGATGAGTGCAGCTCAAAAATCTCCTATTTCCATTTAATCTTAACTTAGCAGTCGTTTTGAATGATAGCATGATCCAGTGTATGTCAGTGAATGCTTTATTTTAAAATGGGATTATGGAGTAATACTACAAAGAGTTAATATTTGTGTGCAGAGCTTTAACACTGGGGGATATGAGGTTCTCAAAGGTTTTCTGTTGTCTTGAGATTGAGAGCTGTGAAGACCATGGGAAAGTCACTGACATGGTACTGTGTTCATGTGATGCTTTATTTTATGGGATCGGAAATTATGTTTACATCTTTTCCATTTGTCTAAAAGGACACGAAACCACCTTATATAGCAACATTGATTCAGGCTGACTCCACAAATTTAAACTGCAAGAATTATCTGACTTTACTGAGCATTTGAAAACATGCAGCATGAGGAAAGTGCTACATTCTATGTAATTAGAACATGACCACTAAAGAAAACTGTTAGGGTTCCTGTCTGCCTCCCTTGAGTGTCTGTGTTCCTGGATTGCCCTAGTGTGTGTGTCTGGCTCCCTCTGTCTGTCTTGTGTGTCATGTCTGTTCCTGGCCAGGAGAATTACCAAGGCAGCAATCACCTCACCTGGGCTGATCTCCACACCAGGATCTCACCCACCAATCAACCACCACAGTATTTAAACACCGGATTGTTCTTCAGTCCTTGTTCTTCCAGTTATTTACCTGGTTTTTTGTGGCCTCTCTAGTTCTCTGCCTTGACCCTACTCGCGTTTCATAACCCTGTCTTGTGTCTAGATTCCTAGTTCTCCGGATTCTATCAGCCCTGCCTGCCACACCAACCTCCAGGATTGTTTCCCTCCCGCTCTGATTCACTTCCTTCTCCAGCTCTAGCTGGCTCCACACAACACTCTGCCTGCCATCCGCTCTGTCTGGTCAGCCGTGAACCACTGTGGTCCCTGGATCCTGCACTTGGATTAAAACTGTTCTCCTGATTCAGCTCAAACCTTCATTAAACGCTTTTACCTAATTAACCATTTTCTGTCGTCTGGTTGTTCAGTGCCTGCATCTTGGGATCCAGAAACCATTGCCTGTCTGACTCACCGTAACAGAAACCTTGTACCTTTGTATTACCCGAGAAGCCAACTTACTTACTGCAGCACTTGGAAGACGGGTTGAAAGAAATCTGTTGGCAATCATAATACATTTCTATGATTAGTCGTCCAGATGTTTCTGACAAGATGATTAACATATGGTTTGAGCTGGATCTGAGCTGTGATGGATATTTGGATCATGTAATAAAGTTTCAAACACTTTGAAGGGAAAAAGATAAGGAGAAGAAGAAAAAAAATCTGTATAAAACAAAAGAAAAAATAGAACAGCAACAACAAAAAACAAGGCTTTTGCAGCTTTGACCCTTTAAAATGATTCAGAGCTCTGAATTACAGCATTGGCTCTTGAGACACTGGTGAACATCCAGGGAATGGACACTAAGAGATTGGACCCCCATAAGTACCTGGGCGTTTACCTGAACAATAAACTAGACCGGAGTACGGTGTGGTCGGCTGGAGCAGCAGCATCACAGAGAGGGAGAGGAAGAAGCTGGACAAAGTCATCGGGAAGTCCAGCTCTGTCCTGGGCTGATCTCTGGGCTCAGTGCAGGATGCAGGTGACAAAACGGTCCTGGCAAAATTGACATCCATGCTGGACCATGACACCCCCTGCAGGACACCCTGTCTGCTCTGGAGAGCAGCTTCAGCGACAGACTGGTCCATCCTCACTGTGTGAAGGAGAGATATCGCAGGTCTTTCCTCCCTGCTGCTGTTGGACTTTACAACCAACATGTAAACTATGTTCCCATATGTATATACATGTTTATGTGCATATTTATATACTGTACGTACTCACCCTCTCAGACCATATACTGTACATATAATTTTGTGTGTGTGTGTGTGTGTGTGTGTGTGTTCTCGTTTAATATCACCTTTGTGCTACTGTTTATTGTACCTATACTTTTGAAACAATGCAATTTCCTCACTGAGGGAATAATAAAGGTTTTCTTATTCTTATTCTTATTGAGTCAGAGCTTTGTTGATAAGATTTAATCCATGCTAACATAGATGGCATAGGTTGTGATGCATGTCAGAAAAGCAGTGTCTGTGCTTAGTCTGTATCTACATAAGAAGTCCTCTGGCACAGTATCGAGCTGTACTGCAGGTCACCCACATGTTGGAAGCACTCTGAACCTTATATGCAATAACTGTAGTTGATGCTGAAAAATGCCAGAAAAATAGACTCCAGACCAGCTTCCTGATTGCTGCCAGAAAAAAATGTCAGTTGTTAGGCCACAAGTGTTGACATGTTGTATGAATAAAAGTGTTAACCTTCTCAAACTCTAGAACAACACATTACAGAGGCAGATTGATGAACGCTGGCTCTACAAATTATTCTTCTATAAGTACATTTATAAAAAATGCCAGCCTTCAAGGTATGACATTGCCCATTTTAATGTTCCGTGAATTTACTGCCCAAACCTGTCTCTATGCTTATTATCTGTGTTATATTGATGAGGAACTAACCAGAACAATTCATCACCTATTCGGTTGTCTATTCAAGTTGATGTTATTGCTCAGGATTTTAAATTTACTTTAATTTAAAGTGATGCAAAGAAAGCAAAACTTTAGTCACCCATCATGATACATTTACTGTTCCATGTCTCAATCCTGGACATGCTTATTTTTTAAATTGGATAAATGATGAACTGATCTTGTAGTGAGGCTGAATGCAACAGTCAAATGTCATCAAATTGCAATCGAATGCAAACCTTGCAGGGAACAGAAAGAGCCTAAGTATTGGGGTGGCTGGCATCTTTATTCATTTTTTAACAGAGTATCTCACAGAAGTGGAACATAAGCCCAACACAAAAAGAACACCCTAAAATCAATTTTATCAACTGTTTTAATGCCTACTTTTAGTAAGCAAAGATAAAAGGTGTAGTTTTTTCTGGGTTGGAAACCCCCGCATAGAAACAAACAAACAAACGAAAAACAGGGTTTCTTTAAAGAGGCTTGAAAGATAAAAAAAAAAACAAGTCTAATCACAAGTCAGTGAAGAGAAATTTCCTTTTCAAAACGTCAGAAAATCCAAGTAGCGATTCATCCATAATTATTACAAAAAAATTTACTGAATAATAAAACAGGGAAGCAGAAATAATCAGCCAAACCTCCTTTCAGTCCAGGAACACATGCAGCTTTGCAACGGCAAAGCTATTAATATAAACACTGATAATGACTTCTCACCGACAAACAGGGGCCCGCAACATGTTTTCCACAATAGCTACACCATCCAATTATCTACAGATGTTAGCTTCACAGAATACTGGTTCTCCACATCTGTTTGTTGGTGGGAGATCTCATTATAACACGATGGTTTTAAAGCCCGGCATTGAGCACTGCTTGGCACATTTTATTGCAGCATGTTGAGCATTTACAATAAACATTCCTGACTGCTGTTAAAGTTTGCATGTTAGACTTGATGACTTTCAACAGTCAGTAAAAAAAATCTCATCATCATTAAGTAGTCAGTTTCCATGTCAACATTTATTCCACATCCTATGCCTGAAAATGCTCTTGTAAAGAAAGAAAAACGATTGAATGGGAATTGTGTTTGTCCTGAGTGCAAGATGATGTCTTTAAAGTGATTTGAAACATAAAAATGTTCAATACAAAATAATATAAAACAGAATCAAACATCAGACATGCTGAAACAAAAAATCAATACAGACTGAAAGTCTTATTAACAACTTAAAAACACTTCTTTTTTATTATATATTGAAAACTTTTGCCACAAAGAAAAAAAAAAGCCTTTAATGACTTTACCCCTTATTCCTCATTTAGTGTATAGAGATCAACGCATATGGTAATCTGACCCCACCCACATCTGTTTGATGAGGAATCTCGATTTGGTTGCATGCAAGTGGAAGTATCAGAGTGGTGAGCTGTTTCCTTTCCATTGGTTTTGACAACATAATAAATGCACCACTAGCAGAGCCTACAGCTGCTTGCTCAGCCAGTCAACCAAGCAGGCCCAGCTCTGTATCAAGAAACTTAGTGCTGAGTGTAAAGATTGCAAACAAACAGGAGCAGGATAGAGAGGACAAGGACATGCCTGCTTGTACTTGCAGTATTGGTCTGAATGGGTGGAAAAGCATCAAACTTATAATTAGTTCATTGGCAAAACCCAGCTGTTTTGTGTTGAATTTGAAAAGCAAATGTTCTAAATGGACTTCTGTTAAAGCTATAAAACATCTTTGTGTAAGCTATGAAGGCTTATGGACATGTTAGGCCTGCCGTCTTGGCATGAACAGTGAAACACACCAATCTTGTCTGGTTTTTACTAACTTCCCTGTCTAGCTTGTGCTAACCTTTTATTTCATGTTTTTTATGTTGTATGCAAATTAGCAAGCATTTGGAAGCAGTCAGGATTGATTAATTCAATTTTCTACGTAGAACTTACAGGTCATCCACCCACATCTGTAAAGGTTGTTATTTTAACAGCAATATAAAAAAAATGAAGTAAATAAAATAAAATAAAAAATTGTGATAATAATAATGGAGCTGCACTGTTTGCATGTTCTCGTGTTTGTGATTTCTCTCCCTGTACTCCAGCTTCCTCCCACAGTCTAAAAACATGCATTTTAAGTTAATCAGTGTTTCTAAATCCTCTCTAGGAGTGAGTGCGAGTGGTTGTTTTTCTCTCTGTGTTGGCCCTGCGATTGACTGATGAGGGTGCACCCTGCCTCTTGCCTATAGTAGCTTAAGACCCCCTTCCCACCCGTTGGTATAAGCAGGTACAGAAAATGGATGTATAATAATAATTCCATCACTGATAATTATTCACATTAACATATGCAGAAATAAGCCAGAAGTGGGGAAAGCTTACTAAAGAACTACAGGTGGTTGCTAATAGTTGTGTTTTATTACAAATATCTAATAGAATTTTAATTGGCAAAGTTGATTGCTGTGCTGAGGGTTCACTGTAAGTGCTGGGGAAGCACCAAAACATGGCTTCCAATAAGCCAGGCTGTTAAAAAAAATATGTTTGTTTGCAGGTTAACAACGAACCATTAAACCACTGTTAAAATAGTTTTGCTTGTTTTTAATGGACATTTTGGGGAGCTAATTTTAATGCCCCCCCTCTCTCTATCTTCCATTAATATTTTGTTAATTGACATGTACAATTACACGTTTGTTTTTTTTGTTTTTTTTCTTTATCCTTAATGTACCAGGCCATTTCATGTAACATTTACTGACTTCACTGATAATCAGCAAGGGAGATAAGGACATAAGCTCTAGTTTATTAAACTTGTAACAATCATTTTTTGGACACTTTTGCAAGTCCATCCATCCCTTTTCTATACCTGGTTATTCAAAAGCAGGGTATGCGAGGGCCTGGAGAACATCTCTGTGCTAAAGGCAGGGTTCACACTACTTTTATAAGTATTCCTTTAACCCCTTCAAATCCTGTAATTTTCGCCATAAATGTTTTTTACAGATAAAAGACTTGTTATGAACCACTTATATTACTGGACCCTTGCTGATATAACAGGACTGTTTTTATTGCTGCGTCATCTGCTACTGGAGCACAGTATGGCTTCAAAGGTGAATTGCAGGTAATTTGCGACTGATTTAAAAAGTATTTACTGAGTCTACAGTTATGATTGTAGCCTGGAATGGTATAAATCATGTGAATCTCAAGAATCTTAGCTTGTCAATAGTGTATAACATGTGTAGGTATGTAGAAAGAGAGTAAGCAGAATACATATTTATATTTCATGTCCTGTACACGGTATGTCTCGTGCCAACGGGTTAATTATGATCCAGTGACTAGAAAACATGATAATAATGTATTATCCAGTATCCAGAGAAGCACAAAAGTAAATTTTACCACATGATAGACCACAAAGGAGCAATCTCCACTTCTCTGAAAAGAGTTGCCCCTTGAAATGGAATACGGGGTTGCCCATCCCCTGTGGTGAACGTTCGGCTCAATGATATCTTCGAAAATACACCTCTCACCCAAATTACAGAAACTGCAAAGTAGACATTTCCAGCTGTCAAGGACACAGTGGGAGCATGTGTGTGAAACCTCTTTTATTTCATTACACCATCAGGACATGCGATGTCAAGCGGAGGTCCCATGCTGATAATATAATTGGCTCCTTGTATGGCAGAAGCAAAATCATGACACCATGCTCCCCATAAGAAAGATGAGGATATTGCAAAGAAGTAGGAAAACCTTGTTTGTGGCTAGTTATAGCATTACCAAAAATGACTTTGTGTCTATAACAAAAGGAAAGCAAGAGTACACAGAGAAACAAAGTTTGCAGAATTACTCTTATTTGTTAGTGTACAGAACTGGGAGGGAGTAGATACGACAAACAGGGCCTTGGAGATGCCATGCTGCATTTTACACTCTCATTCTGAAAACTGAGGCCCCTTACTGTAGCGGCACATCATAAATCACTGTTGAGCTGGAGGTTTGTGATGGATTTACATACTCAGTTTGCAAACAGTGCCCTCCATTAAGATCTTGTAGGCATGGCTGCAGCGAAAACATGACCTTTAAAAGCTGCTTTGTTGAGCAGTCCATTCTTGCACACACTGCAGTACCCGGCCTCTGCATCCCCTGTAGAATTAAGTTGATTGAGTATGGTCTAAATTGGATCAACCATATCTTGCATGTTGGAGCCTTGGGCCTGTTAAATCGCCTGGAATATGATCCAGCCAAATACTTGACTATTTAGTTGGGGAGATGGTTTCCGATCCAATGCCTGGGAGAGTCATAAACCCATAGGTCTCTAAAACTGCCTGCTGTCATCCTGCATGGCTCATGGATGCTAAAGTTCTATTTGCAATCAATGGCATAAGGCTCAAATTTGCATTACAAGCTTAATTTATGAAAATGCCGCAATTTATGTGTTGAAAATACTCAAGTATTTTCTTGGCCATTACAATTACAGTATATGACTAATGAAGTTGCTCATACGCAAAAAAAAAGCACTTTGTGCTTGTTACTGCAGTTTAAGAAATTGCTCATCTTATTAGTATTGGACATCCAGGGGGGAAGTGTAGATGGACAGCAGTTGCTTATCAAAAGCTCTCAGCCTAACAACCCTCAAGAGTAACATTAGATGAAAGAACCAAATTTACAGTCTTCATGGTGCCACACTAACAACTGTATACACCCATCAAAAGAAGAAGAAGAAAAAAAAACTCTTACCCTCTGCAAATGTAAGTGCTGTAGAAGCTATTAGTATCAATCAGATCTCAGCAGAGAAGGCCATTTGAGTGAAAATGAAGCTCAAATCAGCTCTGCAAAACAAAACTGATGTGAAATATTAAGATTTATCACTACACCAACCCCCCCGCTCCGTCTGTTTTCTGTGGGTTTCCAGTTACTTTCTCCCTCCTCTGTCACTCCTTTCCCAAGTGTACCCCTGTGTGGAAGCCTGGGTTGGACCGACATGTTGCACAGCTGGGGGCTAATGCAGAGAGGGATGGTTGATGACGCAGCTTGCAGATGGAGATATGCCATGGGAGATTAATCCCCAGTGCAGTCAGAGTGCTCCTGAGATTTTAATTATGCCCAAAAAAGGAGAGAAACAAGAGAAAAGTGAGAAACGCTGTCACATTAATAATTTATATGCAGCAACGAAGCTGGAGTTTTTGTTTTTTTTTTAAGCTGAGGGACTGTCATTTCCCTACTGCATGCAACTTGTATCAAGCCCATTCTCCCCATGGTGGTTGACTGGTGGAGGGTAATGGTGTAATTGTGGTATTCAGCATGCTAGTTGGGGACAGTAAGGCAAGGCAAAGACATCCCTGGAGAAAGTGATTTAACGTATGAGGAGGTAATGGCTCCACATGCCTGCCTCTAATTTTTCTTTTCACTGCTGACAGCAGAGACAGACCAGACAATTATGTGACATAATATGTGAAAGACTACATGCAATTTTGATAAAAAAACTTGTTACAGGTCAGTCTGTTTTGTGTATCTGTTGGAGCATTGCAGGCCCAATGACCCCGAGGCATGGCAGCAGGAAAGTAGTTTGCATAATTTCTGATTAATAATTGTAAGAACTTTTTTTTCTTTTTGGAAAAAAATGCAATAAATTTAAATTGATTAAAATTTAAATGATCACTAAAATATTAAGTGTAATGTTTAAACTTGTAGGCAGTTGTGTTTTTAAGAACAAAGCAACAACAAAAAACCTGACAAAAATATGCAGTAACGATGAGAGATTTTCCCCCTGCATCGAGTGTATGTAATGAGCCATAATATAATTTGCAATGCAAAGTTTGTATTGTGACTATATGCAAAATAGTTATAATGTTTATACTAATTATTTTCACATACATTTTCTTTATTCATTAAATGCAGAGTCAAACTTTAAAACACTACTATACACAGTATGTAATTGTGCTCCTCCTTTTGCATGTGGTTTGTGAAAATTTATGAAAGTGTTTTGCATCTCCACCAGGGATAAATGCATGAATATGTGCTATTTTTATTCCAGTAATTTGTAATATTAGAAAGAGGCTTTCAAGTACAAATGAGCCCATTTGCTTTTCTACTGAAAAGTCTCTTGAAACTACTGCTTACAGAAATAACCAAAGCAAGACTGTGGTCTTTGTGAAGCTATTTGAACCTACTGAGTTGCATTTATGTGGTCAAATACCAATAACAATTATCCTCATTGTGTTAATAAACTGTCACAATTTAGTCAATATGTATCGGATACATGCCTCATTGTACAGTATGTGGTTTGACTGCTTAACAGCCTTCTGCATGATTTATTCCAAAGTGCAGTCAAGGCAATAATGCTGTAATGAAGTGAAGACAAATAGACAAACAATGAGACGGAGAAATCAATAAATAAGAAATGGGCATGAAATCAGCACATATGCACACAATTATTGACACACAGACACAGAAAAAAAAAATCAGGCTCTTGGAGTTAGAGCTGGCAGATGGCTCCGTCCAGTAAACAGCAGTGTGACGTTCAGCCTGACAAAAAGACACTAAGAGGTCCTCAGCATACCTGACTCATGCAGTTACACATCTCTGCCTAATGGGGGCCACCATAATCCTACATGAAAGGATGGGTGAGACAGGAAGAGCAGTGTTGGCTTTTTACATAGCATGTGAACAAGTCATCCTCCCCATCATCCTCCCAACAAAGGAGACAGTGTTTGCTCAGCACAGATTTATGAGAAAACCTTGAGCAACACATCTTTACTGTCAGGAAGAAAAGACCAAAAAAAATGAGTCAGACTTTAAAAATAGCTTCATTGTTTCATAAGTCACATATACTTTCTCTTATTTGTCTTGTCATTTTTCACAAATTATTAGATCCCTGTATTTGACTTTATAATCTAAAGTTAAATACTAATGGCATGAATATATTCTAGTCAAGTTTGACTTGGATTAATTGAACACTATAGCTTTTCAGCATGACTGCTAAACTGTGCAAGAGGCAAAAGGAAACACTACTAATAAAAGTTTAAAGAACATAATTTAATAAGCTCAGGCCCATCAAGGAAAACATATTTTTTATATTTTTGACACTGCCAATATCAGAAGCATGAGCGCTCTGACTGGTTTGCATGAGAATATCAAAGGAAAGCAGCAGGAAGCACGTCTTTGTCCCTCTCGCCTTGCAGATCCTCTGATGTTTCATGTAAAGGTAGTGGCAATTAATTTGACCAGTTGGTATGATAAAAGGGCAGAGGACTCTGACTGGTTAAAGTGAAGCTCCAGAATTTAAATTGGCTGAGGGGATGGGATCAAGAGCAAACGGATTGCTTGGAAAGATAAGGTAAAGGACCACTAGATTGGATAGAATGAGGAGTCTGCAGTTCTGGCTGACAGAGGTGATGGAGTGCCGTGCTGTGTATGATGGGGGTGGATGTGTCACCTGCCCTAGCTTCACTCTCCGCAGGGAAAAACCATTACTATGATCGATTCGTCCTTGGTATCGGTTCTCTTGTTTTCCTGTCTCCGGAGGAAGGGTGCTGATAGGCTGGCAGGTGGTAAACAAAGACGCAGTTGTTTCTTAAACATTGCCATCTGAGAGCTGCTGCTTAGCACTCTGCTGTGTAAAGGATGCATTTGCCATAAGGACAGCAACGGGACTATTACGGCATCTGCCTTTAATCTTTATAGATGTCAGTGCTGTCATGAAAATAATAATTACCCTCTCTATCATTACGTTCCAACTTCTCTTCAGTTCATTTTGAAATAACTTTGTTGAAGCTAATTTTTTGCTCTAATCTCTCCATATTATGCTGCACTGTCTACAGAGTAAAATGCTCACATTTCTTCTTAAGCACAGTTTGGCCTTGAATTCATTAAGGATAAAAGCTGCTGCATATTGTTCATGTGTCTCACAGCTAACAATGCAACACTGAATAATGCCCGAGCAGGGACCATGTAAAAGCCTTAAAGGCAAGGTACTGTGCAGGAGTAATGCTAGAATATTCTTCGGCTGAAAGGAACGGGGGAAACAAAGCATTCTTGGAACTAGGTCAGTCAGACTGTTCTTATCACTGAAAATGAATTACTGTCAGAAGTGACAAAAGAAACAATTCAATAACATCTATAGAGGCATGCAATTTAAGCGACATTTTAAAAATGATTTTAGTCAAACCACTGGCTTAAATTATGTCACCTGGCCTACCCACAATTACATTTCACTCTTTCTCCTGCTGCCCCCTTTTGTTGCCACCTCAATCAAAAACCAAAAGTATTCCCTTTATATTCAAGCACAAACTATTAAAGTTGTGCATCAACAAGCTTAGTATCACTGAAGCTGAGTTGGTTTTATGAACAGATAAATCCCTTATATTTTTGTTGTAGCCCCCCTCTTTGCACATGATGATCTCTTCTCTTTGGGCCTCCATCACCACTGGGCTGCCTCTGAGGAATGGTGAAAGCAATCTGCACAGCCTGAAAAGACCTTGGGAGATGAATCTGAACAATGCTCCACTGCCCCTCACTCTCTCTGAGACCCAGAGAGCTCTGGGTGTGGATGGATAACACTTTTTCGTTTTACAACAGCCCCAAAGCAATTTCTTTGAACTGTCAGACAGTCCATACACTGTGTGTACTTTGCTGTATTAGTCTAGTTTTCCCCCTTCTGTCTACATTGTAATTGCCACTCCTTTGTCTGAGGTAGTGTTTTAAAGAAATGTATTGCGTTCCACAAATTATCATTTAAAGATTTGGCTGATGAAGGCCTTAATTTTTCTTAAATTGCACTGTCACTTAAAAAGAGTTTGTCCGTATATGAGCCGTCTCACTGATGAGTTTTACTCTGCTTATGTGCACTACTGTTTTCACATTCTTTCATCACAGCATGCGGATTCCAGTGGGCCTCACTGCTTTATTTTTCTTGGATAAAAACACAGGTTTGCTGTTTATCTGGGCTATCAGCATCTGGCATTTATTACAGAGGGATGGAAGCACAAGCTTGGATTATTAGGATTACTGGTGGATTGGTAGATGGACAGGATTCAAAGGAAGGTTAATAATAGCAAATGCTCCTCTTACCCGCATAACAACAGGCAGACAGACCTGCAGGCTTTCCCTACATTAGAAATGTCTAAGCCCCCAACTTTCAGAATGCAATCAATGAGAAAAAATTCCCAGAACAGCCTTCTCTGAAGCTAACACATGTACGAATGTCCACAGAGGCACAATAGCAAAGCAAGCAGAAAGACTGTGTTCCTATAGATGAAAGCCAATACAGTTATATACTGCATATATTTCTATTTAGATAGATATATAAAAAGTATATGTGTGTGCAGGTGTGTATATGAAAAAAAGCCTTACTGCTCATTAAGCACATTTACAGTATTAACACCTTGTCTTGGTATCCTGTCAGCATGTTGGTGTCGGGATCTGCTATGATGTGCATATGTGTATGTTTGTGTAAACTGTGTGTATTGTATATGCTATTCCTAAAGGCAGATATAAAAGGACCACTAATCCAGAGCGACAGAGGAATAAACACAATCCCTAATCTCATTGATCCCTGCACAAAATCATTCAATTATACTCCGCCCCTGAGTATGGCGCCATGCACAGAAGCAGCAGCAAAGGTAACAATCTTTCTTCCCTCATTACAGAACAAGAAAGCTGGAGCTAAGAGACACATGACAATGAAATACCACACACAACTAAACAGATTGGCAGCTGTTTTCAATAGGCTGCTTCATGGCCATGAAAACATAGGAGTCTGACAATGTGCTATTTAACCAGGAGCAGTAATATGTGGTGGTATCACTGAAGCGGAATGTAGTTACTGTTATCAGGGGTGGGGGATTGTGGGTGGCAAGGTTAAAGGGGAGTACTCTAGGAGGCTGGGCTCTGTTGGCGGGATAAGCATTTAGCACAAGTCTATAGGGTGAGGAGTGAGAAAGAAGAGACAAAGGAGATGAGAGCTTCACTGATACATGAACCACTAAGTGACCCAGTTTAACAGCCTAAAGCCTGCTACCTATTATCACAGAGGAAGCCTGTTTTTCTCCTGCAGCTTTAGCATGGAGGGCAGACCTGCTCTGATATCAGCGTGACAGCTACAGGGTTGCTGCTGCCTGCTCACTGATTTAGGGGTTGTGTTTTTATTCTGTTCATTAGAGCTTTCTAAGCGGTTGGAGCGCTTGTAGGTTCGTGACATTTCAGCTAGTCACATCAAAGGCTTTGGCAAGGGAGATGCATGGAGCATCTGCAGGGGGTATGGAGGCTGGGAGCCTAAGGTCGGCATTGGTTACATCCACACACACTCACACATACGCACACAAAAGAGGGATGAACAAGCATCCCTATATATGCACTCTTTCCCTCTCTTTTAACATTTCCCCCCCAAACCAAAAATAAGTGCAGCTGCACTTCTTGGACTGGCAGCGACCTTTAAAAAACAGGTACAAGAACCTGCTCTGCCTTTGGACCTCACAGTCCCCTTTTTTGCTCCCTTGTAAAGCAAATGTTAGTTTTAGAAGTTAGTTTGGTCAGGCCAACATTCAGTGTGTGGGGCATGGAACATGGAGGAGCTAGTTTGATGTATGGCACCAGATGCCCGCTGCCAGATGTTGTACAGGCGGACATGCAGGTCTGGCATGAGATTTTCAGGGCTGGCCGTGAACTAATTAATCTACTCCTGCCCTGGTTTCACAGAAGGTCAGAGTGAAAATGTGTGAGGTTTTGAATATCTGACTGTCTGATTTTCTGTGCATAAATCTGAATGGTATGAATTGCCTGTTTTTCCTCAGTTGTTGTGCTTGAGAGTGTGCCCATTTCCTAACATAGCTCGCTATCAATGCATGATTGTTTGAGCATGAGCCTAGTATCATCTTTGTGGGAGTATATCATGACTGAAGGGCATGTCTGCCAGTGAGAGGATAAATTGAAACAAGATGTGCTGGCCCCTCGCTCCTTTGAAGGTGTTCCACATCATACCTCTGATTCTGAGGAGACTAGGAGTACTACCATAAAAGGACACTCTGTTTACCTTAACCTGCCATCGTCTGCTTGCCAGATGTTCGAAAGTTTTTCTTTCATCTCCTCACACGAACCTTATTTTCCTTCTTACAGCAAGTTTGTTACTCTACATTATGCACGGATGGGAAAAGAAGAAAAGTCCACTTTCTTGTGCTGGAGGGAGGAGAGACTAAATTTGAACATTGTTTAATTTGCCTTACAAAGCTTGCTGAGATTGAAGGATTTTATGAGGCTAGCAGTTCCAGCCTTCATACCACAGAGATGCGGTTGAGACCTGCAAACATGGCCTCCATTAAGTCCTTTTCTTAGTTGAACTTACCAACACATGTCAGGTTTTCTATTATTCTAGCAGGAGAGTTTCCTTTGGATTACTTACTAGCTGATTGCAGATGATGGTTAATAGCTTTTTAAAGTGATTTTCCTTTCATTTATTGCAAGGACACTTTGCAGAAAGGAAGCAGGCAATAAATGGAAATCTACAGTGTTTTCTTTTTTTAGCTGTCAGGGTGCTGCCTGCCATCTTCACTGAGGTGATCATTTATATTATGATGTTAGATTTAGATTGGAATAAGAATGACATCCTGGTTCAGATTGTCAATAACTAATAATGACTTGTAAAGTATCCATATTTTTGTCCTGGACGGAAATATTGGCAAGAAAATCTTAGTTGGTTGAGTTGTTTACATGCTTTCTAAAGGTAAATACCCCCAAACAAAACATATTTAATAAAAAAAACACATTACAAGGCATTTATGGTTCTAATTCAGGTTCACGTTGAACAATATAACAGTCTTTAATGTTATAAGACTATTTTTTTTCATACTCAGCAAATTCCCTCCGTTTCAAGCAGGAAAAACACTTCCACTGAGATCATTTTAATTTAATTATCCAGAATGAATTATTAACCTTAAACCCTAAGTTATTTTGATTTGAACAAGGGTCATTGAAGTGCAGTGTCAGAAAAGGCCAGTAATTATGAACTGGAAAAGAGCGGAAAGAATAAGAATAGAAGGTCACTTGCTCTTACTGCCTCACTACAGGTGCCTTCTCTGAAATGAAAAACACTGATTGGAAAAAAATGTTTTGCATGAATGAAGGTCAAACAAAAGAACCTCAATGATTCAAATAGAAATGTAATAATCATGGTGTACTATATGTTATGGTATTATACTTAAAGCTCAGCAGGGAGGTGAATGCATTTCAGACATACTATAGTTCAATATTTGAATATTTTTTGGGACACCACATTACTGTAAAACTACATTTCTTATCAAGACACTATTGTGGTGAAACTTACTGGCTTATGTAAATACCTGCTGTTTCTTTCCTGTCTCTGTCCTCCTCTCCTGTCTACTGGTGTACTTTTGCTCCTCAGTTTTCCAAGCCTGCCTCATTGTATCTGTCTCCATCTTTCCCCTCTACTTCTCTCCTCTTCTTGTGATAAAAGGATGGGAACAGCAAAGTTTGGCTTAACTAAAACTTTGATGTACAGGATATTAAATGGAAAATAATGCAAAGCTGCCAGTGGTTTCCTTTTTCTTTTTGATTAGGACAATAAAACTATGTTTCATGTTGGTTGTTTCAAATTGTTTTTCTATTTAACTTCTTCATTAGTTACAATTTTCATTTCACTAAGCATAATTCCAATACATAAAATTAAACTATGTGGCGAAACCTGCATAGTCATGTCCCTTACTGTGGGCCCCAGGTGGGCGTGGGCCCATGGGCGTGTGCACACAATTTCCATTGGATAATTCGGCCTTGAGTATACAACATGGCACTTTGCAAAGAGTGAAAATTTATTCACTTAGTAATCAGCTTCCATTAAAAATACAATAAAATGATTACATCTAAATAAATCAGGATTTCTGGGGAAGAGAATGAAACGTTTCATGTTAGAGATGAATGTTTCTGCTCCCTGGCTGAAAGGCTCAAGATTTTCTCATGTTTGCAGAGAAGATATTTCAAAGAGAATGTCTGAATGTAATCATAAAGAGATCTGCTTTGATCTAAAGGATAACATTTTCCAGGGCATTGTTTGGTGGGTATAAAAACATGAAAGGTTGTAGAGGACATTTGACCACCAAGGTTTGCTTTGAATTTCCACAAAACTTGGTTCTTGGTGATTTCAATTAAATTTCAATTTATATGAGTTTTATGTTCAGGGATGCTATTTCAATCACTACTGAAGTAAAGTTTTTTTTGTTTTTTTTTCCCTCAACCAAGGTCAGACACTTAAAAGCTCACCATTGTGTACTTACCAGTGTTCACCTTGGATCCTTTACTGGTTCTTTAAACCCTCACAGCTATGAGTCAAGTCCATTATTCTGCAAAGTAAGCCTGCTTCCCACGCAGCTTGCTCTGCCATCTTTCCTTGCATGCAACATCCTTTCACTCAAACCAGATTTACAGTAACATTCAGAACATATAATTAGCCTCATAGCATAATTACCTAAGTCACATTCTGACTAAATTGTGATATCTGTCTAACTGTACTATTCTAATATTACTGATTGAATGCATCATAGCTATAAAACATAAGAATCTGACTTAGGCAATTATGCTAATAATATTAAAGAAAGGATTTTTCCTTTTGTTCTCTCTCTGTATCCGATACCAACAAAAAACAAAAAACCCGTGCTCATGCTTGTCTTTGAGCCAGGATAAAAGTGACAGTGTTTTCAAAAGGCTGCTTGATTAGGCAAAGTGCAGTAGTCGCTGGGCCCCGTGGCTGTTGTCAGGCTTGTCTCTGCACCACTGCCTCTGCTGGTGAGATTTATCCTGTTTGTTTTGGTACAGTAGCAACATGTTTCTCCCTCTGAGCAGATATGCACCTTCACTCCTCCGAAAGGAAAACAACATTTTCAGAGGTAGCAGAAGAGAGGTGCTGAGGCAGGTACATATTCTGCTTCCAGGAAGGACTTTTTTTTTTTTTTTTTTGGCAGATACACTACATAACACATTTGGCGTTCTTTTATCTGCTGCTCTTTGAAGGCGTTTCCTCACCTTCATTTATGTAAACATCACTTTATACACTGACACCTGGCAACACAGAAACAGAATGCTGTGCCTTATGCTTCATGATCTCAGGTAACTCCACAGTACTGGAAGTTCTAGCGGTATGTGTGAGTGTGGGAGTCTATGTGTTTGCACAAGCATATAAGGTGAAACTGATTATAGTGTAAATTCATGCCATATGTTTGTGTACCACTGTGTTACACAGAGAATGTTCATTTAAAGCTTGAATCAATATCACTCTACATGCAGACTCCTCCACAATTGACAGGCAATTAAAATATTGTTTGGCTTAGCTGTGCTTAGTGTGAAGCTGAAGTAAAAAAAAAAAAATCTGAAAATTAGGATACTACTTGGCTCATGTAGACAGGAATTATCAGGTGTAACTGGACAGATTGAACTGTTCTGCAAGCATACATATACACACAAAAACAAACATCTCACTGGATAAAAGCAGCTCCATTTCCTTAACCCTAACAAAACATACCATTTATCATTATACTTATTTTTAATGGCATACATATATATATATATATATATATATATATATATATATATATATATATATATATATATAGGAAGATGGCCCCAAGGAATGAGGTACTGAGTGAATGTCTCAGGCAACCTGGAGGAGAATGAAATGGAGGAACCATCATGGGAGGACAAGCCCCTGCATGTGATGTACCACCGACAGGTAGCCAAAGTGTGGATAAGTTATGAACGGCTAGAGAGGGCTGGACTGAAGGACAGCACAGCGGCACTAATCATGGCAGCACAGGAGCAAGCCTCGAGTACCAGGTTAACCGAGGCCCAGATCTACCACACTGGGCAGGACCCCAGGTGCAGGCTGTGCAAAGAGGCCCCCACGCGAGAGGAGCAACAGCAGCGAGAGAGTCAGCCCCAGCAGAACTCTCCACAACAGCTGCAGCAATTGGAGGAGGAGGACGATGAAGATGACTAGTGTCCCTGTCCAGTGTGCCGAGGAGTCAACCTGGCAGGTGCTGGGGGAAAGCTGTTGTCACAAAGTTGGAGGAGAATGATGACATTGAGCAGTACCTGACCACATTCGAACGCCTGGCAGTGGCATATCGGTGGCTGGTGTGGACTGTGAGGCTGGTTTCACATCTGTCAGGGAAGGCCAGGAACAAATAACCTGTGGAGCATGACATTTGCCTGTGCCCCCATCAGGGAGAGGATGTACTGCAATCCACCAAAAACTGTTGCCAGTGTTGGAGGAGGAATTGCTGTCATGCTGGAATTGGGGGTCACTGAGCCTTCAAACAGCGAATGGTGCAATCTCATTGTAATGGTCAGCAAAAAAGATGGAAGCATCAGGTTCTGCATCGACTGCCGGACTGAAAATGCACAGTCTGAATTTGATGCTTATCCTTTGCCCAGATTGGAAGACCTCATTGAACGAGTAGGCTAGGCAAAGTTCATTACCACCTTGGATCTGTGCAAAGACCACTGGCAGGTGCCCTTGGCAGAAGCAGCCAAACCACTGACAGCTTTCAGGACAGCACAAGGGCTCTCACAGTTCCCCGGGATACCTTTTGGTCTCCATGATGCTCCTGCTAATTTCCAGAGGGTGATTAACCTTTAACTGGCAAGTCTGGACACTTTTGCTGCTGCTTATCTTGACAGCTTATCTACAGTTCTTCTTGGCAGGAACATCTGAGCCACATAACAGCTAGGGAAGCAGGTTTGATAATTAACCCAAAGAAATGCACCATTGAAAAACAGGAACTTCAGTACCTCAGTCATATACTTGGATGTGGCATTCTAAAGCCAGTTCAGCACAAGGTTGAAACAATTTGGATGAGAGGTCAACTACATGGAAGCAGGTGAAATCCTTACTTGGTCTTGTGTGGAGAAAAGAGCAGGAAATTGACTTCCAGGATCTCGAGAAGGTCATGTGTTGTGAACCAGTGGTGCAGAGACCCAACTTTGACTTACCCTTTATGGTCCAAACAGATGCTTCTCATCGGGGGATAGGAGCAGTTCTTCTACAAGGCCATGGACATGACAGGAAACCAGTGGCATACATCGGCAGGAAACTCTTTCCCAGGTAAACCAGGTACTCAGCAGTGGAGTTTGAGTCTCTAGGAGTGAAGTGGGCCATTCACACTTACAAATACTGTCTGCTTGGGAGGGAGTTCAACCTAAAGATGGACCATAAGACATTGCTGTCGTTGGGGCAGATGAAGGACACTAACCCCAACAACAGTATTTTTGTATGTAGATTATTTAGATGGGCACTCTCTCTGATTCAGATGGAGCAGTCTTTCTGGTACTGAAATTGGAAGTTTTTCCATTTTGTCAGAAAGTGCTTGCTCAAACTCATTATGTTTGTGTTTCTATGTTAACTGCATTCAGATTGCTTTTTGTTGAAAAATCTATCTATCTATCTATCTATCTATCTATCTATCTATCTATCTATCTATCTATCTATCTATCTATCTATCTATCTATCTATCTATCTATCTATCTATCTATCTAGAGAAGCTAATTTAAGGTAACTAGTTTTACTTGTGACAGGTGCTCCTAACAGGGAATGCCTCAAGAGTAACCATCTGTGCAGGCCTTCCCTGGCTTTGCTGATATTCATTAAAACGCGGTGCCTCGCACAGCACAGGAGCCCTCCAGCCCTCTCTATGATTCACATCACACGCAGATACTGTCTCTCACTAATGGTGCCACTACAGCTATTGATGTTGTACTGGCCTGAGTTACCTGTGGGCCAGCGCCTGGCTGCTCTCCGCAGGGGGTCAACAAGCAGTTGAAACTGAAGAACTGTTTCCGTCCAAAGGTATACTGATGAAAATGAATGAAGTCACTTTAATGTGTGGCTTGCTTCAAGAGGAAAACTAGTACTTAGCATTCAGCATGAAATAAGGCAGATGCGTATTACCTCTTTGCATGCACTTACAATTCCAGGACAAAAAGAATAAAACTGGGAAGGAGAGAAGATGGGCTTATCATGGTTTGCAGCTGATCTTGTAATGATGACAGCGTGTGTCCACAGAGTGAATTGTTATGGCACAGAAAGCTCAGCAGCTGCTCAATGCTAATTGTGGGCCTCAAGTGAGTTGGCAGCTGATATTTCCCAGACACCTGAACAGCACAAGTCAGAGTAAAGTCATCATCAGTGTGTTGGAGAAGAAGTTCACATAGCAAATATATGCAGATGCATCCTCACATCTTTTTATATAATTTTGTCTCTTTTTTTTTTCTGGAACTACATATATGGAATCTGACGAAGCAGTGTTTGAACAGGAGACAAATATATATAAGTGGTAATTTACTTTCAAATTACATAGATTTAAGAAAATTGCATATACTGGAGTCTACAATTACCTTTATAATTGACCAATCTGATCTCGTGAAAAAACCACGAAGCCTCAACACTTGTTTACTTGTTCGCAGCATGTAATTGTTAAAAATTACGTGCTGGGTCCCCAGAAATCAGGACAATGTTAAGTCAGTGGTGGAGCTTTGTCGTGGTGTCTGCACAGCTTTTCTGGTTATAAAACAACAAAATAAAGGCACAAGTTATATTTTCTGATGCAGAAAAATATATGTTTTTGATGTCTTTATAGAAAATGTAATTAAATTAACTATGTATAAGGAATTATATATATATATATATATATATATATATATATATATATATAGGCTGCTCCTCCCCAAGGGTAGGACCAACCGGCTCAGAGACTCCTTTGTCCCCCAAGACATCAAACTGTACAACTCTGCATTAGGCAGGAGGGGGAGAAGGAGGGGGGAGAGGGAGGTGTGCAGTCCGCCTGATAGAACACATGCACAATAAGTTCTTTATTAATTTTTACCCATACAAACAGTTGCAATAACTTATATGTGCAATAGTGAACTGGGAATCTGTACCACCTCTACTGTGTGCAATGCTTGTTTATATTGTTTTATTTAACTTATGTTATTGTTATCATTGTTATATTTATTGCATTCTATTTGCCTCTATTTTGCATTGTACTTGTATATATTGTGTCTTGTGCTTGTCCTGCTTTACTGTTGGTGTTGTATTGCTACTGGTACCCAAATTTCCCTTAGGGCCCTCTGAAGGGATTAATAAAGTATTTCTATTCTGTTCTATTCTATTCTATTCTATTCTATATATATATATATATATATATATATATATATATATATATATATATATATATATATATATATTTTTTTTTTTTTTTTTTTTTTTTTTTTAATTAAGCTTTGCGTTTTTCTACTTCAGTTTTTGGGGAAGTACATTCCAAATGAGTAACCTTAAAACTCATAATATTTTTCACAATAATGTAAACTTGAAAGAATGGTTGACATGCACAGTCGAAGGGTTAGAGTCAGGGTTAGATCATAGATTATCAAACTGGCAACCATTTCAATAACCATTGAGAAATAATGTGAAAAAATGGAAATGAATTAGTTTTATTGATGTAAAACTGGAATGTAAAAACTATTTACAGAAAGCAGTAGCATATAGTTTTTAAATTCGACAAAACAAAGTAATTAAATAATACATCACTGGGGTTTTACTACAATGCACTAAGTCCAGTTTAGTTCAATAAATTAAAGTAAAGCAGAGTTTACTTGGGGGGTATGTGGTCTATAAAGACCTGTGATCAATTTTTATAGCAAATTTGATCTGCACACAGTTTTTCAACTATCCCTGTAGGTGAGCGTAATTTACCACAGTGACATAAAAACCAGGCCAAAATATTAATGTACTTTATTGAATGTCACTGCAAACTATAAAAAAAAACAAAAAAACAAAAAAACTTAAAAAAAAAAAAAACAAAAAAGAAAAACCTCCTGTATATTCCTGAAATATACATAAAAATATATGGCAAAGCTTATGAAATTCCTAATACCGCTGGCCAATGTTAATTTGAAATGGAATGCAGCCAATTAACGGCAGAAAGCAGGATTGGAATGTGCCATGCACTTAGCTGTGTCCATAGCAACCACGTTAGCAATGATCTTGCAAAACCTTAGAGAATCTGTAAATAAAATAAAACACTGTTTAGCTTTTCTATTCAACAATCTAATATGTTTAAGTTACATTGGAAATAAGAAGCAGCCTTTTCATTGCTGTTTTGCTCATAGTCACAAGTTAAACGTATAAATTTGACATTGTTTTTCCTAAAAATGCATTGTAATCCTGAGGATTTGAGGTCTGCCGGCAGACTGGAATCCCGTCAGATGGGATTGGGAGTCTTCCTATATCAGTGATATGGATAGATTATAGACGTGGACAAAATGGACAAAAATGATGGTACTCCTAGAAAAGACTGAAATAATGTGACCAAAGGGACATGTTAATCCAAGGTGGTTCCACTAAATAGCATCACAGGTGTCTACAATCTTGTAATCAGTCAGTGGGCCTATATATAGGGCTACAGATAGTCACTGTGCTGTTTGGTAACATGGTGTGTACCACACTCAACATGGACCAGAGGAAGCAAAGGAAAGAGTTGTCTCAGGAGATTAGAAAGAAAATTACAGAAAAGCATGTTAAAGGTAAAGGCTATAAGACCATCTCCAAGCAGCTTGGTTTTCCTGTGACTCCAGTTGCACATATTATTCAGAAATTTAAGATCCATGGGACTGTAGCCAACCTTCCTGGACGTGGCCGCAGGAGGAAAATTGCTGACTAATCAAAGAGACGGATAATACGAATGGTAACAAAAGAGCCCAGAAAAACTTCTAAAGAGATTAAAGGTGAACTTCAAGCTCAAGGAACATCAGTGTCAGATCGCACCATCCGTTGTTGTTTGAGTCAAAGTGGACTTAATGGGAGATGACCAAGGAGGACACCATTGTTGAAAACAAATCATAAAAAGCCAGATTACAATTTGCCAAACTATATGTTGACAAGCCACAAAGCTTCTGAGAGAATGTCCTATGGAGAGATGAGACAAAAATGGAACTTTTTGCCAATGCACATCAGCTCTGTGTTTACAGATGGAAAAATGAAGCATATGAAGAAAAGAACACTGACCCTACTGTGAAACATGGAGGAGGCTCTGTTGTGTTCTGGAGCTGTTTTGCTGCATTTGGCACAGAGTGCCTTGAATCTGTGCAGGGTACAATAAAATCTCAAGACTATCAAGGGATTCTAGAGAGAAATGTGCTGGCCAGTGTCAGAAAGCTTGGGTCTTGCAACAGAACAATGATCAAAACACAGCTAAAACACCCAAGAATGGCTAAGAAGAAAACATTGGACTATTCTAAAGTGGCCTTCTATGAGCCCTGACCTGAATCCTATTGAGCATCTTTGGAAGGAGCTGAAACATGCCGTCTGGAAAAGGTTCCCTTCAAACCTGAGACAACTGGAGCAGTTTGCTTATGAGGAGTGGGCCAAAATACCTGCTGAGAGGTGCAGAAGTCTCATTGACAGTTACAGGAATCGTTTGATTGCAGTGATTGCCTCAAAAGGTTGTGCAACAAAATATTAAGGTAAGGGTATCTTGTCCATGCCTGTTTCATGAGTTTATTTTTTTAAATAATTTTGTTGAAGCATGGTTGAAAAGCAATGTCTGACTTTCATTAGTTAAATTTCATAGAATTTTTATTTATTATTACTTTTGTCAGATTCAAGTTATTTCTGTGACCATTGTGAGTTTTTCTTTAATTAACTGAAGGATACCAACAATTTTGTCTACGTCTGTAACTGCCCACTATCCCATACGAACTGGCTGATAACCACTGATAATGTATTCAATTGAGTGAAAACATCTGAATAGGAACCCATTCAATGCGAGCACCCATTGGTTGTCCTACTATCCTTGTTTTACCAATATTAGTGGTGAATTGATGATAGCAATTATCTATTCAGTCAGTTAAATGAAGCTATCCAAGAATCAGTGGCCAGGTCAGATGACAAAAAAAAAAAAAAAAAAAAAACGCACAAAAAGGATGTTATTAGAGAGCAAAACTTTTGTAGTGTACTATGGTTAAATCAGTAAAATTGTTATAAAGATATTTATATAATTTTTTTCTGAATTTTTGCCTTTTTTGTTGTTGCTTCGGAACCAGAAAAGTCCTGCAGACAACATTTGTGAGAGCAGCCTGATCACGGTTAATATAGGAAAATTACAATAAAGATATAAAAAATATTTTTCTGTATTATAAAACACAACTTTTACATTTATTTTGTTGTTCCAGAACCAGAAATGTTCTGCAGACATCACAACAAACTCCACCATTGACTTAACATTGCCCTGATTTCTGAGGTCCTGGCATGTAAATTTAAACTATTACGTGGCGCGAACATGCAAATAAGTGGTGAGACCTCGTGTTTATTTCATGCATATTAGTGAGATCAAGGTTGAAATGTCTGTGACTTTTCCTGTGTGAATGTGCCTATGTGTTTGGAAAAAGATGAACAAAAGAGTGAGTGGAGGAAGAGGTAATATGGTTTAGTATCTGTTGCCCTGTGGCAATGACATGGTCTGTAGGAGTTTCTCCATTAGTGCACGCTGACCTAATGTAGTAAACATCCAGGGCTGATTCCTCCCATACAGCAAGCACTTTATCACAGATGATAAACCCTCTTCTGGTAAGACTTGGGGGAGGAATACATGCTGGGAGGGTGCTGTTTAAAGAGTGAGCACACCCGTCACAAAGGCCAGAGACGGACTGTCATGCTTTTGCGTCAGCCTCAAACTCCTTTTTCTCTCTCGCTGTCTGCATTCTGCTTCAGTTGTCAGGAAAATTGGCAGGCAGCAGGAATGAAAAAATCGGATCAAGTTGAGCAAGCTTCCAACTCAGAAGTCATGCTCAGGCACTTAAAAAAAAGGAAAGGAAAGGTCCTCCCACTTGACAAAACAAGTGAAGGAAAACAAAAAGAACAGCAGGGCTATTTATAGAGCCTGTAAAGCTGCAAACATTTTATAAAAATGCCTTAACTTTTCGGATTCCTCTATCTGCGCTTATAGCATCATGGAATGATATAGAAGATTTGCTGTGCAAAGATTAGTTCCTGTGGAGAGAAGTTAAACTATGTGAAACATCACTGCACCTCCAGCTGAGTTGTGTTCAGAAGGAAAAATACTGGCCTGCGGTACTTAGTTCTGTTTTGTACCTGCTAGAGCAGCTAAACCTTGAAGTAAACTGTCCTTAACATGGATGCTAAATGAGCTGCTCATTTCTCCTCTCACTTCAAAGAATTGGGGGCGTGACACTAAATGTGTGGTATCTGTCAGGGAGGAAGGTGTTTATCTAAGAATTTGCCAGAATTTGCTTGAAGAAAAAAGGTTTTAACTCGCAAAGCCTGAACTTTACATACACACACACACACACGGAGATGCATATACACATAAGCATTCACATGCCTACGCTCATCCTTTGAGCACTGTAAACAAAATATACTCTGACTTGTGTTACAAAAGACTGACCCTTAGCACTATAACAACTAGCCAGGTGGGCTGAGCGAGGATTCTGTGTCTGATCGTTGGGCTTTAGTGATTAATATACCTCCCACAGTGTGCTCTCATTTATTAGACAGCTTGAGAACCGTGGGAACCTTTGCTATTCAGACAAACACTGAGCTTTTGCCAGTGTATTTTTTTAATCTTACAGTGCTAACTTAAATCCACTTTCTCACCTTGACTGCTTACAGTAATTTGGCTGTGTCATTTTGTAAATCTTAGTGCACTGCCATGTCCAGTAGCCAGTCTGGTTTCAGAAAAAAGGAGAAATGAATCTATAAAATAGCATTATGCTCTGCACTCAAGCTATTTGATCCAGTTATGTCACAGTGTCACAGAAAGAGACAAGTTTATCCTTTATTGACTTGGTTACCAAGGTGACAAGTCTCATCCCAGGCGGTGTGACAACACCTTGGACCTTTTCACAGAAGCAGTTTGGTAATAAAAGAGGGCAAAATTTGAACTTTTTCTTGTGTTCTGTTTCCTGGTGTTACCACACTTTATCTTTTCCTAAACCTTATTGAAAAATTCTGGTGCAGTTCAAATGAAAAAGTAATTTGGTGCAGACCACAGCTTTTTTAAATGTACAAAACTGGATTCTTGATTCCAAATGAACCCTGTTCCTCTAAATCCTGTATGTTGTGTTGCTTATCACATACTCCCTTAGACTATTAGACTGATTAGAAAACAGAAACAGTATTTCCAAAAAAATAAGAAAGTGCAGAACATGATCTAAAGTAGAATGTTACAAGTCATTCAGTATTACCTTCCCTTTTCCACCTCTCATTTAGTTTTAAGTCTTTCTACTATCTCAGCTGAGCAAAGGGTTTTTAAAGTTTAAAAGGAATCCATGCTTTTCTGTTTGTTAATTCTTGAAAACAACTGACAACAATGGAGACTCATGCATTCCCATGAACTGGTAGGATTTTGGTAGAAGTAAGAAGCAGAGTATTTTTATTATTTTTTTTAAATAAAACTAAGCACATCTCCAGAATTGCTCCTAGGTGAAGTGAAGTTGCAGAGAAATGGAAACACACTTGTAGAGGTCTGTTTGGCAGTGATCCAGCTAACATCTGCTGACAAGACGACTGGAGCCGAGTGGACTTCCACACATTAACACACCAGCACTCACTGATGGCACCTTACAGCACCTGATAAAAGCTATTGAGTCGCCCCCTCCTCTTACAGTGTCAGCTGTCCAAAGGAAAGCACTGTGGTTGTGTGTTCATCTGTGTTTGCAGCTGACACTATGCAGCCAAAAAGCTAGCCAAAAACTTTATAGCTCTTTAAAATACATAGAAAGAAGAATGCAGGAGGAAAGATGGAAGAGAGACACTGAATTAGTTAGTTAGTGGATTGTTGTGGATACAAAAAGGAACTATATTATTTTATATTTTATTTTTTAATCAACTGTCTTTGAATAGTAATGCCCCTTATTTTTGTGTGTATCCAGGTAATACTGTTCTTATAGGGACAAACATCACTTTGCACACTTACTTTATCAGAACAAAAAGCAAGTCAAAGCATAACGTTTAGAAAAGCTTTTATATTGGGTTAGGGTTACTTAAGTACCTGGGGTTGTTGCCTGTTACTGGATAATACTATGCAATCCAATAATATAATCTATGATTTAAAATTCTCCAAGAAAACATACGGCGCTATGAAAATAAACACAAATGCCTTTAATTCACAGGAAAAAAAAGGTGATTCATTTTTTCACAGCTGCACCCCGTCACAGCCAGTGGACATCCTGAAGCTGTGGGAGAGCCAGTTGAAACACAGATATTCTTAAATAAAGAAATAGAGGTGAGTGCACATTTCCTCTCATAAAAACACCATTCATTCACTTTTAGTGCTTTAGCTGCTTGCAGCCACGAAAGCATCACAGACAGAATGAGATCCATTTCAGGAAATATTAGATAGATTCAGTCTTGAACCTTATCCCTCACTAAGAAATGTCTCACTGTGTTAGTAAATGTTCTTTAGATGTATTTACAAATCTGTGACACAATGTTAGAAATCTCTGTTGTAAACTATTAAGCATTTTATGAAAGCATTTTTGGCATTTACCAAACAACTGAAGAATTGTACTTAAAATCCCACAACAAAACCATTAAAAGTAATATTTACATTGAAAGTGACACAATTAATCAATTGGAACTTCATTACCAAGGTTATAAACACTTATAATGTCCAGTTATGTTTTTGACAGTTTTCCTTACATTGCACAATTTTCAGATAAAGTATGGCGACACTTCAATACCTAGACCAGTTAAAGATTCCCACTGGAGTCCGAGCTTTTAACGCAATTCTATCAAATCTCTCACCATGTCGAGAGAGTGAGGTTGACTTCCTGCTGATATATTTGCACTTTCATACGTCTTCTGACAAATCCTTGGAGATACAGGCCATTAAGAAACTGAGCTAAAGGTACCATACATGAATGCTAAATGAGCTGTTAAATAAAATCACCCACCTCATATTTCCTACCGGATTGGCAAGGCCTGTCCCTCTCACACTGACATATTGCTACAAACGTGAGTGTGTGGAACATATGTCTCACTTTTGCAAAGCAGGAATAGCATCACTCATTGATTATTCTGCTCATGCATTATCTCCTTCGATCCATGTATGTTTAGCTATTATGTATTATGTATTCAAAATGAAAACAACATAAAAAAACTACTTTAATCTGCATTTTTGTTGGTGAAATCAAGCTTTATAATACCCTGCCATGGAAAATTATGTCTCAAAGGGCTCCAAAAGTAATGAGCAACACTAGCAGAAAAAAAGTACAAATAAGTCAAAAGATATACATACTGCATAAGAAATAGCAAACAAAACTAAAAGTAGACAGATACAGAATACACAATGTGATGTATGTTTACTTTATTTCAGTACATCAGGGAAATTATAAGCGGTTTAAGGCTGATCTCAATAAGTTTGTCTCAAGTTCAATTCTGAGTGACTTTGTTGTACTAGATCCTTGAATGTGGATGGGAATATGTATCCAAAGAGGTGCTTAATAAGAGAAAACTGTGAAACACCATCTTTTGGAATAGTCAAGGAAAATTATTATATCATTGTATTTATTTCATATGTGAGGAAACTGAAAAGTAGGAGTATGCAATGTTCTATTGCAGTGGTCCCCAACCCTGGTCCTCAAGGCCCACTATCCTGCAGGTCTTCGATGTCTCCCTGTTGCAGCACACCTGATTCAAATGAATGGCTCATTAGCAGATTTGTGCAGAGCTTGTCACAGAACCATTTAATTTGAATCAGGTGTGTTGCAGCAGGGAGACATCTAAGATCTTCAGGATATTGGGCCTTGAGGACCAGGGTTGGGGACCTCTGTTCTATTGTGCTAAAAGCTCAATTTGTAGTCATACATACCCTACATAGCTATAGAGCCAGTGTGAATAAAAACAGTGTTAGTGTAATCACATATTCTACAATCTTTAATATTTCTGCAGGTTAATATCATGGTGATCTATATGAGACATATGCACGAACAATTGTTTCAGCAGTTACAATGAAAACATTTAAGTGGATCTTAGAGATATTCTGATATTTTGATTTTGAAATTACTTCTGAGTGAGATCTGTGAGATTGCTTCTGAACTGCTCTGAAATAACTACCATTTAAGACCTACAGGATGAATTAAAGTAGACAGTGTCCGCATTTGTCTCGAAGGCATTCTTCCTGCTATGTCCGGGTATGATAGGTGAAAGGCTTAGTGGTGATGAAAAAAATAGAATATGAAATGTAAAGGACAGGAAATGTTTTGAAATGATTGGTTTATGCACCAAGGGGCAAACTGTAAATTGAAAAATGAACAGGCCTGAGCACAGATACGTGTGGCACACCATAGTTTATTGACATCATTAGATTAAGGGCTGGGATATACTTGCTGTTAGCAATGTGTCCGCGTACGTATCATGGCTGCTACGTGTTCATAGCATTCTTTTAGCACATCGACTGCTCGCGTTGACACGAGTTAATGTGTTGCATTCGTGAGTTGCAATATTGACTTGAATGCTAAAGATGCTCATGCGAACAAAAACATGAACACGCGATCACAATGGCGGATAGTTGTGAAGAGCACCCTGCCGGGCCTTGTCAGAAACTACAAAAATCTTTGTAATTTTTCCTCCTCATTGCACAGTCGTAAACACTCATGCCTTAACAGTTGGCATTAGATTGGTAAACTGTTTGCCTTGTGTGCTATGTACTGCCATTAGTGTTGACCTCGGTCCTTCTGTTGTCTTGTAGAAACTGTATACACAAACGTAGCAGAATGTTGCCATGTATGCTTGTGTACACGGCAAGTATAACACACTGAGACCAATCACTTATAAATAATCCAAACTAGGGGGCATTACCTTACTGAGACCAATATAACTTTCTTGTTAATGTGGTAATGGATCATGTCTAAAGCTTCACATCTTAAAACATTTGTGATGTAACTAAGCCAGAGTCTGAATCAAACAACTGACTATATATTAGGGCTGGGCACGTTAACTCGATATTATTGCGTTAACACATTAATGAATTAATACCGTTTTGTTTTGAACACATAGAAACCTCATGCAGAGGCTTACAGTCCATGTCTCTTCCTCCACATCTTGTCCTGCTGCAGCGGTGAGTCTGATGTGATCAGGAGAGAGTAAGTTAATTAAAATAAAGAGATGTTTTGTGTCTAGAAGAAGAAGAGCCAACATTTGTCTTTGTTTGTCAAAACCCATGCAAATGGTCAGAAAATGGTTAATTTTGGGACGGGAAACTGCTCCTAAAAGACAATTTTTGAAAAACATCTACTATAGGAAATTTGTTATCATGTTTGAAGAGCCACAAGTTTTTATTTCTATTTTTAGGTTTTAAAATAAAAAAAAAAAAAAACATAAAACTTTTACAAAAAGAGGACAGACAGAATTTCTTCTATGGGATGTAGATATTTGTGGAAAATTATTTTTAAAAAAAAGATTAAAAAAAATATATAACTGGTACTTTTTGTGTCATTATGTTGTGGTCACTGACTTGGCCTTGTCTGACCATTTTTGTATTTTGTTTGATTTACTGATCACTCCGAATGTCCAACCAACCTGCTCCTCGGTTAGGAAGAGGTACATTAATGAAAGAACAAGTGCTAAGTTTGTGGAGGCCATAGCTATGTTACCAACAGCCAGTGCAGAGTCAGTTGATGGACTCCTGGATCGTTTCAGACTGAAAGTCTTGAATGTAATGGATGCTGCTGCACCGATAAGAATCAAGAGCACTTTGAGCAAACAGAAAACACCATGGAGAAACACCACTGTGGTTACCAGCCTAAAAACAGAATGCAGAAAAACTGAGCGGAAATGGCGAAAAAATAAACTTCAAATTCACTATGAGCTGTACAAACAAAGCCTGCGTAACTATAACAATGAGCTGTGCAAGGCGAGAGAGCTGCATTTATCTGAAATAATTAACAGGAATGTCAACAATTCTTGCACTCTGTTTGCTATGATTGAAAAACTTACAAATCCTCCTATACAGATAAGCCCAGAGCTCCTTTCCACTGAGAAATGCAACCAATTTGCCAACTTTTTTAGCCAAAAAATTAAAACAATTAGGCAAAATATTAATTCCACAGTCACACAAGAAAACTAGTCTGTGTCTAAAACCCAGAAATAATTCTGATGTTATGTCGCAATTTGAAATGGTTGGTTTAAAAATCCTACAAGAAACAGTTTGGCATTTGAAAACAACAACATGCACTCTGGACATGATACCATCCGACTTTTTAAAAACAGTTTTTACCTCAGTAGAAAGTGATCTCCTACTGATAGTTAACAGCTCACTGGCATCAGGCATTTTTCCCAAGTCACTAAAGATAGCTGCTATTAAGCCACTCCTAAAGAAAAGGACTCTAGATGCCTCTATAATGAACAACTATAGACCTGTCTCTAACTTCTCTTTTATTTCCAAGATTATTGAGAAAGTTGTATTTCACCAGCTTAATGACTTTTTAAATGAAAGTGGAAATCTTGATAAATTTCAGTCCGGCTTCCGACCTCATCACAGCACTGAAACAGTTCTGGTCAAAGTGTTGTATGACATTAGGTTATATACTGATTCTGGTCAAGTATCAGTCCGGGTTCTGTTTGATCTCAGTGCTGCGTTTGATACTGTAGAGCACAGAATCCTGTTGCACAGGCTGGAAAACTGGGTTGGACTCTCTGGAGCGGTCCCTAACTGGTTCAGGTCCTATTTAGAAGGCTGGAGTTATTTTGTTACGGTCGGCAGCAATGAGTCTGAGCGAGTGGCCATGACTTGTGGAGTCCCCCAGGGGTCAGTCCTTGGACCTCTTCTGTTCAACTTGTATATGCTCCCTCTGGGTCAGATATTACAGAACTATAGCATTAATTATCAAAGTTATGCAGATGATACCCAACTTTAAGTGTCTCTGTCACCAGATGACTGCAGTCCAATAGACGTATTGTGTCAGTGTCTGGAGCAAATAAACACCTGGATGAGGGAGAACTTTCTACAATTAAAACAAAACTGAGATTATTCTGTTTGGTAGCAAAGAGAAGAGGGTCAGCATTGGCAAACACCTGGAGACTCGGGCTCTTAAAATCACCGACCAAGTTCGTAACCTTGGAGTGTCGATAGACTCAGACCTGACTTTCAGCAGCCACATCAAAGCTTCACTAAGAAGCTTTTTACCAGCTCAGAAACATCAACAGAATTAAAAGTTTAGTCTCCCAGAAAGACCAAGAGAAACCCATCCATGCATTCATCTCCAGTAGCCTGGATTACTGTAATGGTCTTTTAACAGGACTTCCTAAAAAGAGCATTAAACATCTGCAGCTCATCCAAAATGCTGCTGCTAGAGTTTTAACCAGGACTAAGAGATCTGAACACATCACACCAGTTTTGAAATCTTTACACTGGCTTTACACTTCCAGTCAGTTACAGAATAGATTTTAAAACCCTTCTGCTTGTTTACAAATCCCAGAATGGTTTAGGCCCAGAATACATCTGTCATATGTTCAGAGAATATAAACCTAGCAGAGCTCTTAGATCCAAGACTCTAATCAACTAGTCCAAACCAGAGTCCAGACTAAACACGGAGAAGCAGCATTTAGCTGTTTTGCTGCAAACAAGTGGAACAAACTGCCAGTGGAGATTAAACTTTCATCAAATGTAGACATTTTTCAATCCAGGTTAAAAACATTTCTTTTCTCATGCGCCTATGCATGAAGTCTGCATGTTAACTTTTTTAACTTATCTTGCTTTTAATCATTTTAATGTAATTTATTATTTTATTGTGATTATGTGTTGATGCCTTTTACTATTTCTAAATATCTGTAATGCCTTTGTTTTATGTAAAGCACTTTGAACTGTCCTGTACATGAAATGTGCTATACAAATAAACTGCCTTGCCTTGCCCTTGCCTTGCCTTGCCTTGGAAATTAAATGCAATTATTCCATGAAAAAACTGAAAATCTGCCAAAAACTGGCATTTCTTATAATATCTATCATAAAAAATATTAGTTCTTTAACATTTTTAGCCATGTGTTAGCTCTTATGTGTCAAGAGAAAGGTCCAGAGAGCCACTTGCAGCTCCGGAGCTGCAGGTTGCAGACCCCTGATTTAGTGTTTGTAAACCAGAAATTACTACATTTTCTTCATATAGCAGTAGGCCTTCTCTTAAAGGAAAAGGACATTTTGTGCACAACAATGCAATTAATCCTGACTAATCGCAACATTTCGTGCAATTAATGCAATTAAAAATTTTAATCGTAGCCAGCACTATTATTTATCTATTATGTGCTGTTGACATTTCAAAGCCTGATTCAAGGAGCCTATTTGGTGAAAGGGGGTTATAAGTTGCCAAGATACTGCTTTTCAATGAGCTTTCACTAGAGTGACAGATTTGTGATGGGTCGGCAGCTGCTGTTAAAATCATGAACCAGGGTGTTTTTATATGAGTTATTTAATAATCCTTGTTTCAAAAGATAACAGCACAAAGTGTTTAGGAATAACCTGCTGCCTGTTTCCCCATTTATTACTATTTACACATATTTTCAAAGAGATTATAAAATAGTCCTGCTGATGTTGTTCAAAAGAAATATTTTACAAGGGTGAAAAATACCCTCTGCAACATGAAACTCCTTATCAGTACAAGTTCAAACAACTTAATACAGTGCAAATTAGAACCATCTGTTTTGGACCTGATGCATTCTTGTGAGTTTGGCTGTAAGTCTTCCTTTGTTTTTCTTCTGATTGCTCAACATCAATAATTAAAGTTTATGAAAATTACCTATCGTTTGATTTGTTTCAATCCTGCTGTGATCTACAGGAACTTTTCTTCAATGCTGTTCTGTACTTTGGAAAGCTGTTATTCAGCTTGAAAGAGTAAATTCAAACTAACGTGGCCTTGAACTTAATACTCACTTACTCCCTCACTGTCTCACTGCTTCTCTCTTTATGTCTGAGCATCTAACCACACATCAAAGCATGGCCTGTTAAAACCCTGTGGTGAGCGCTCTTGAGGCGCAGTGGAGCCCGAATCATGCTGAGGTGTCTGCATGTACAGAAAGTTTAAAGAAATCGCAAGGACTTTCAACAACTTAAACTCTTGTAAAAGTGGGATTATGATTTCTGATTCTCTTTATATTCTTGAGTCTGACTGTGCTGTTGGCCTAAAACCAATCAAAACAACCAGTTTTTGAGTGGAAAACCTCAGACTCCCAGGCAGTACAGTCTACCAAAGAAACTAAATTTGGCAGAATTTCCACAAAAACTATTCTGAGGCTGCTGCCAAGTAGTGCAGGTTAATAGCAACTAGGTTTACCTAACTGCCTTTGTCAGGGAGGTTGATAAAGTATGTTCCCACCACTTCACCTTAGCTGGTTGTCTTGTTGATGGGCTACAACAACCTGTACGTCAGTTGCTGCAGAGCACTGTAGTTTCCACTGTAGTGTATTGGAAAGCTAGCTAAATGCTATATTTAATTACTTTTTACATTTTGCTTTTTATTCACCAAAGGAAATGTCAGATACACCTCTTCTCGAGACAGCTCTTAAAGATGTCAAGACAATTTTATGTCTAAACTGTGTATAAAGTACCAGGAAACAATTAAAACAGGTATAAAATTTACTGTGCTCAGAAAACAAATGAAGATGTAAAACAGCTTTTTATTTTTTAAGTGCATTTCAGTGCCTGACTAACCATAAGTAGGTCTCATCAAACATCCAATTATGTATATATTATGTGCAGAACATGCTACAGTCTTCATTAAAATGGGTGTTTACCATTATCATATTGCAGACATAGCAGAAATATTCATTTTTCATGTACTACTTGTACTTGACATGATGGGTAAAATAACATATGGGTGAAACAAGTAAGGTAATAAAGCTGATGTGTTTGCCTTTGGGTTTGCATCATTTCCATCTTTGGAGTTGAATACACCTTCCGGTGCTATTTAGACATACCATCAGTGAAGAACATATTTAATTGGACCACCTCTAGCTTTAATTATGGCAGCATTTGCTGCAGCATTGTTTCAATAAGCTTCTGCAATGCCACAATATTTATTTCCATTCAGTGTTGTATTAATTTTTCACCATGATCTTGTAGTGATGATGGAAAACTCTGAACACTGTGCAAAGCCTTCTCTAGCATAATTCCAAAAATTCTCGGTGGGGTTCAGGTCTGGACTCTGTGGTGGCCAGTCCATGTCTTATGCTCCTTGAGCCACTCTTTCACAGTTTGAGCCTGATGAATCCTGGCGTTGTCATCTTGGAATATGCCCATGTAATAATAATATGTTCATTCACTATAATCATGTAGTTGGCTGACCTCAGTATTTTTTGGCACATATAATGTTGCTGAACCTAGACCTAACCAACTGCTGCAACCCAGGATCATAGCACTACTCCCACAGGCTTGTACAGTAGACACTCGGCATGATGGTTGAATCACTTCAACTGCCTCTCTTCTTACAATGATTTGCCACATGACTTCTTTCCCTAGTTCTAGTCCAATCTTTGTGCTCTCTAGCAAATTGAAACCCCTTGAGTTCCTCTTACATTGTGCGTGTGGAAACGCTCTTACTTTCACTATTAAGCAAAGCACTGAGTTCTACTGTTGTTTTTCTTCAATTTGATATCACCAAACATTTAAGTGAATTCCAATCACCATCACCCAGAATTTTTTTCCGACTACATTTCTTCCTTGAGGATAATCGTTCCCCACTATTCTTCCAGTTTTTAATAATAGGTTGGACAGTTTTCAACTCAATTTTAGTAGTTTCTGCAATCTCCTTAGATGTTTTCTCTGCTTGATGCATGCCAATGACTTGACCCTTCTTAAACAGGCTAACATCTTTTCTACGACAACAACATGTGTTTTTTGACATGGTTGTTGAAGAAATGAGAAGCAACTCATTGCATCATCTAGGGTTAAATAACTTGTTCAAGCTGAAAGATAATCACCCATGCAGTAATTATCCAATCGGAGTCTTTTACTTATTTGCTTATCCAGGTGTTATTTTTTTTTTTTGGCCAGGCAGACTATCTTTAATAGCCATTATTCTGGCAACCACACACTGAGACAAAATATATGGTATTCCACATAACACACTTCCATTTCTAACACATGTGGTGGATGTATTAGTAGACCATATAGGCACACAATACCACCTACAACCATATTTACAATGCCATCTTCAACTCTAGCTGCTGTGCAACACATTGTGAGTATTACTGGTTTTATGGATTTTGTGTTCTTTAAATTTTTTTTAAAGTCTTAAAGGAAAAGTGAACAGATTTTAGAAAACTTTGAAGACTGGAGATTGATGAAATAATTCAACATCTATATAAAATATATAACACCCTGTAAACCTATTCTTTGTGACCTACATGCTCAAACTGCTTTCAGAGCTTTGTCGAGGAAATTATCAGCCCAGCTGAATTTACATGTGTTTTAAGGCAGACAAAAATAGTAAAAAAATGTTCCTAAATCCTCAGAATGCCTTTGACACCTTGAAAAGCCCTTGGGAGTGGATTATATTTAGTAACATGAAATAAGTTTTCTCTCTTGGGAGAGTTCTGAGATGCGACAGAAGGTAAATCATCTCAAAGAAACCACAAAGAGGAGAAAGCTGGCTCATATTTCTTCTGATGGCACAGCTCTTGTAGTGGCCAGCAGGAAGTTTGTCAAGTGTCCATGTGCTCTGTCGTTTTTGTTGACAAAGTTCTGTTCTGCTTAAAGGTTTGGATTAAAAATAATACCATTAGAAACAAAAGAAAAAAAAAAAGAAAAAACTAACAAACTAAAATATTCAATGTCCACACACAAAGAAAAGAGACATTTATTAATTAAGTGTAGCTTTTTGAATAAAAGGTCCAGAATGGTGTTGCAGCATTTGGTCTCAGCTTCTAAGATTGTTGCAGGCTTTTTGCCACTGCACCACTGTGAACACCTTGTGTGTATACGGTGAGTTGCCATCGGCTTTGACAAAGCTGCAACATTTCATGTCTTCGTATGGCAGCTTTCTTGCTTGGGAGCACAGATGCCATAATGACTAGAGATATAGGGGAGTAGCAAGCTTTTCAAAAGTGTGGGGGACGTGGTTTGTTGTTAATCATTTGACAGCTATAAAAAAACTGACTTTGTTCAGCAGTGTGATCATACTAGAAGTAGCTCACATAGTTCTCAGCTGCAAGAACAAGAAAAAAGTTTGCATTGGTCCAGTCATTTCATTTTCAAGCTTGTCCGCGACGGGGTGGGGATTGCTGCGGGGTGTCTGTGCTTTTAAGTGCAATAAACAGCTTACCTGATGATTTCATATTTAAGGAGAAACAGTCTATGGCGGGGGGGGTCTGAGCACACAGCGGTGTCTTTGTCTGTGTCCACATGCTGTGTTCATTTTCATACTTTTTCACCACCTCAATCAGCTGTTAATTAAGGCTTCAGGCCATCCAACAAGGTACAGATATCTTGTTATAGTTGTGGAATTCCCTGTTTTTGTCTTAGTGCCACTTCATTTGTGTAGTTGAGTTGTTTTCTGTTTTATTTTGAAGTTTTGTTGGTACTTTTAATAAACGATTTGTAAACCTTTTTTTTTTTTGTTTGTTTTATTCTACTTTACAGTCATATAGTGGATGCTTTTCTCCAAAGTGACTTAAATGTGAAGGTGGTCAGGCAGTAGTTAAGGGTCTTGCCTAATGACCCAACAGGATGGTGTTAATATTTGTCCTCCTGTGGGATTCAAACTCGTTTCAAATGCCCTGCCAGCTGAGCTATCCAGCTGCTCTTGAGTGTTATATTTTATGGTTAAACCTGCACAAAATAAGACAAAATGATGCCATGTATGCAGCGAAATTTTGGTTGGTTTCACCAAATCTCACTCCAAGAAATATTGAAAAGTTTATAAGCTTACAAAAAAATAGTAATGGCATCTTTTTTGTTACTTGCTGTTGTTGCTCAACTTGAACATATTATTTGGAAGATAACATTAAATCAGATGTGAGAATTCCACCTTTTTTTCAAGTTATATTCTCTTATTTGTTTTACAGCTTTAATACAACCCTGAGCACCAGTAGCAGCACACAGCAACACAAACACACACACACACACACACACACATATATATATCTATATATATCTATATATATATAGATATATATATGAGGTATCCTTTGATAATCCTAAATACATTAGTCTTTGTGTATGTATGCTGTGTATCAGGGCCGGACTGGGACACATAAATCAGCACTGGTAATTTGGTCCAGACAGGCCAATTAACAAACAGAAATCTTTGTGCTCCCTTAAATGTGAATATCAACCCTTCAACTCTTTATCAACTCTAAAACCATGTAGTGACTTAGCAGGAATCAGTGAGAGTAGACACACTGAATACTTCCAAAAAGTTTAATTTGTTATTAAAATGTTTATTCTCCAGCACATTGGTAAATATTACGGAAGCATCCATCTGCACCGACATTGTGTTGGAGGGAGAAATAAAATAGAACAGATATGAGAAACGGATCAGATGGAAACTGCTCCTGGATAAAATGTAGAAACAGTGTCTCTGTGTCTGCTGCCTGCTTTTCTCTTTTGGAGATGTTATCTTAGCCAGAGTCAACTAAGATTAAATGGAGATTTTTGTTAAACATAATGATCCAATCAGGTCCAGAATGACTCTTTACCAGAGAATCCAGCCAAACAGCTGCATCGGTATAACATGTCGTTAGCCTCACAGCATAATTGCCCAAGTCATATTTTGGCTAAATTCTGATAAACTTTTTCAGCTAAAAGTATCCAACTATCAACCCACAACCAACAACAGATAATAAAGGCTAAAAAAGAGAATCAGAAAGTTGCTGAATCACTGTTAATATTGATAAATGATGGTTAAAAAATTATGTTCTCACTTTTTTAAGATTATTCATTTCAGGAAGGCATAAAAGAGCTACATTTGAGATTTGCTGTTTTAACCAGTCAACACAACCAGTTAACCAGCTGTTCTCTTGCTGAAAACTCTGACATCATCAACTTGTAACGAGACAATCTAATGTGATAATAAAACAGCTGTTTTATTGATGTGTTATCATCACTTTATCGCAGTTTTGTGAACAGCTAACATGTTTACTGCTAACTGGCTTTTATGGATCAAACCTACTGGGTTTAATATGTTTCTTCAACATATTTCATGGGCTGGTGATCAGGAAAGAAAGTTCTGTGCTAACTATTTGGACAAATGAATTACTCAGGCATAGGGACCACACCAAAGGGGGTGGTGTTAAAAATGTAGGCCGGGTGTCCAATCTTTTGAGTTTTATGGACCAGTCAAACCAATAAATGAACTGTGTTTGCCCAAATAAGTTCGGCCTGCCAGACGGTATGACAGACGACCAGTTTCTCCCTGCTGTGTATGAATTGATTGAGCATTGAGCATAGGGAGAAATTGCTTGCAATTTAGAAACAATAACAGTATTAAACTGACTTCCACTAAACCTTTGTCATTATTTATTTTTTCTTTTTTTGCCGAATTAATGTCGGCATTGTTTTTTTAGTTAGAAGCTCTAATGGCATAATGATCACTATCTGCCTGTGGGCAGGCGTAAACTTACCTCACAACCTGGTGGTCACATGACCATGAACTGCTTGCCAGTGAAATCAAAGCTCTCATCATACCAGCATCCGTGTTGCAGTGTTCAGCTTGTTCTCATATGTTTAATTTTTCTCTACTGGTTTTTGATAGAAAATTGATTGAAAAATAAAATCATAATAAGGAATAATAATAGATTAAGTTTACATGTCATGATTACTCTTGGGTGTGGTGTGTCAGGTTTTGCCTTTATTTACTGATCATCATTATGATTATAATAAAACACAGTACAAAGATTTGTCAAAACATTTTTAATTAAAAAACTGAAATGGCAGAACTGAGAAATTTAAGCATTTTGTAAACAATGTAAAACAGCATCAACAGTATTACAAAATCATTTAAAAGCGCTTTCCTTTTTTATTATACAATAGTTTGAGAAAAGTAAGGTCAACAGTGTAAATTAACCAAACAAAAGCAAAACCTTTTACACCAATATTACCCATGGATAATATTAATATTTGGATAGATCTGCCCAGCCCTACTGGAGGCAGGGCGGATGAAGCTGCTTACCGAGATTCGAACCGCAAACCTTCCAGTTGTTGGACGACCCGCTCTATTGGACGACTCGGTCTACCAGGGCCGAAGTGGAACCAAATTTTAGCTTGGAAGTTTTATATTTAAGACCAGCCCATTTCGTTTTGATGTGGAGTGAACTGGATAAGTGAAACATCTGTTCACTACCAACAATACTGTAGTTTTTATTGTAAAAATAAAGACATTAAAAGCCTAATTTCCTGTATTAATGCACAAAATTACAAAAATGTTGAATAAAGAAATTAGTTTCCATGCTTTCATACCTCCCTTTATGAAAGGGTCGTGACTTGCAGCAGGTGCAGAAGCTAAACACTCAGAGCGACAGATGGACTGTTATCACTCGGACGTCTCAAGAGACCAAAATAACGACCAAAAATCATCTTAAAATGGAAGCAACTTATGTTTCACACAAACCTCTCCCTCTCATGTCTTTGTGTCTCTGTCCTCCATCTACTCTGCTTATTCCATCTATACTTCCTGTCTTCTCACCTGTCTCTTCATCCACAGGGCATCAAAGATATTTATTGTGAAGTTTTCTACACTTTCTTTACCATCTCTTTATGTCTTCATTTTAAATTTGACCCACTGAAATGTTTTTCATCAAGTACACAAATAAAAGAAAATGTGATTTATTCAATATTACACACATCTACTATAGTGAGACTGAGAGATTTAAATATATAGATGCCTCTAGAATAACCGAACATCTCTCTGTGGTCAGTAGATACACTGGATGTACTGGATCTAGTCACTTTAGTTTGTTTTAAACAACACAGGGACATGCACCTCATCATCTATTTATCCCTGCATTTACAATTATTCAGTCTAAAATATATTAGACTTACTGATGTTATTTGACATTACACCTATTAAAGTTACAGTGTCTGTTTTAATCCCAGTACGGAATAGTTTAATGCCACCTGCTCTAAGTAATGATCTACTCTGCAGATAATCTTAACAGACTGAATGTAGGCCTGTTGAACTGAGGTGATCTCAGGGACGTATTACTCCAAGCTGAATGCATGCAGTCATTTATTGTAACATTTACTACTTATTTTATGACTTATTTCATAACCACATTTATTACAGCACAAAAAGAGACAGGAAGCCTCAGTTTTAAGATTGGATGGAACTTCTGTTGTATAAACATCAGCACAAAAGCTTAAATCTGCAGCAGATAGACGTAAATCACTTCCCCAAAAACCAGTGACAGTGCTACACATTTCCACCAGCTGCACATTTTCTCCCTCTGATAGTACCTGCCTGCAGCGCCCAAGGACTCAGAGTAACGTCTGTCTCCTCCCTAGCAGCAGCTGTCCTACTCCTCCTCTCCTCTTTAGTTTGCTTCATCATAACCTCATCACCTCTGCTTCTGTGTCATGATTGATTCTCATGTGTTTAAGGAGGTTTGTGGTCTTCACACACACATTTCAACCATGTGCATCATTCCTGTTTGTGTGTTGCAGTGAATGAACTGTGCACTGCTGCAACATGACACTGTGCTTTGTTTTGCATATACTTATGGCAGGTGGAAGGAGGAATTGATATTTGACATTTGTTATTGTTACTGTAGCCAGACATTTCATGATTAGCATTGGTGCACTTGACAGCTGCTAACCAGTTATCACATTTTTCTGGGTCTTTTGCGTAGTTCATAGAAAAATCTCTTGTTGTCTGTGGAACAATTATGTTTATGGCAGCCAAGCACAGCACAACTTTTCAGCATATTTAAAGGAAACTACAAAAATCAAAGAAAAATCTGATTGATATTGAAAATCCAATGGTATTAAAAGTTTACTAACCTTTGGTTTAATCTCCGAAAAACCTAGATGTAACAAAGCACCTGCTCTGTCCCTGTAAAGAATCCCCCTTCTTCCACTTCAGAGATTTCCTAAAAATTTAATCAATCCGTCCTTTACTTTTTGATTTATGTTTTTCATGATTCATGGTTTATGGTCCTTCGTTTACTGTTATGATGTTTTATGTTCTTGGGTTTTTGTCATGTTTTTGGGTTATGTTCTTGGTTTTTGGTATTTAGTTCCATGCTGCTTTTTGGTTCTTGCTCATTAGTTCACCTGGTCTGATTTAGTCATTCACTTCACTTTTTCCAAGTTAGTCTTTGCCCATGTATATATACCCCTTGGTTTCGATTATTCTCTGCCAGTCCATTGTTACTGTTAGTGTTGTAGTTTTCATGTCTTGTTCATGCCATGCCTTGTAGTCTTTTGGTATTGTAGTATTCATGTCAAAGTTGGACCATGTCCTCTAGTTTAGTTTTTGTTTATTAAAATCACATCCTGCATCTGTTGTAAGCCTGCACTTGGGTTCTCATGTCCACGCCACCCTGACAATGTTGCTACAGACAGACAAACCAATTACTGCTTTACAATGTGTTGGTTTTGCTATCAGGAGCAACGTGGGGCTCCGAGGCTGGCAAAAATGTGAAGTGACTAGGGAATGACTACCAACCCCAGACAGATAAATAAACGAGACGATTTTTTTCTTAAAAGTGCTGTTTGTAGAATAAAAATGTTTAAAATATCAAAATTTAACTATAGAGTTTTAGTGAATTAGAACAAACAAAACCCCTCTCATAGAAAAAGTCTTTGTAATGCAGCTGAGATATAAAACTGAGAAAACTCTAGTGGCAGACAAAACTTTCCTTGTTCCACTAGATAGAATCTAAGTCACCACAGTGTTTAGTCTGCCCTGGGGATGAAGAAGAACAAGATTAAGAAGTAGCTGGTGCAGGATGTAGAAAGCAAACAACTCCAGTCTAATAGAATAGCAAAAAAAAAGAAAAAAAAAAAGGAAAAAGGAAAAACAGTATAGCAACAATGGTGGAAGCCCCTGGCAAGCAAAAAGAAGAATCTGTGTTCAGCAACAAAGATAGAAATAAAGAAAAAAACATAGCTGGAGACACCTCTTGGGTCATAGAACTTGCAGCTTTTCTTCCAGACATATGTAAAAAGTTTGTTTTACTAAGAGCTATTGTGCATTTTTTTTTTTTTTTTATTGCTGCAGGTTTATAGTAAAAAGCATGTAAACTGTACACATGCAGAGGTAGCTATATTTTTGTGGTCAGCCTACTTATCAGCTGTAAGGGCAGAATTTATTTTTTTTTTAACAAATACTCATTTATTAGTCTGCTCTTTTTCTTCAATTTTGTTCGGTTAGAATAAAATGAGTCAGCAGTTATCAGCAGGCAACAGAGCACAAGAAGAGGAGCTTTTTTCTTGTCTGTCACTTGGTTTGTTGGAAAAAAGGCAAATGGATCTTTAGGAATAGACCTACATCTTATCTAATAAAGCTCTGTAGTCATCATTTTTAAGAACAAAATTAGAAAATCTACCTTTTAATATAAAAATATTTTAAAATTAAATTTTAATGTACATTCTATTTCACTCAATGCTTGTTTTCTTGTATATTTACTTTGGGTTTGGGCTTAGGTATTTTATTGTTTTTGGTTAGTTTTAGGTATCTATTCAACTTGGTGGGGTTAAAAAGTCCTAATGATTTGCCTGAATCTGCCCTCCTCATCCACTGTCATTATGATTCTGTTTGTATTTATTACAAAATCACAACATACAACAGTTTGCTCATGGTTTGAAGCACATTTACCAAAAAGACTGAGTTTGTAAGATGCTAGAAGTGACATTTGTGCTCCATTTCTATATGTAACTTCAGTACATCTGCAGATAAGAACACATTCACGAACATCAGTGTCAATAACTTCTTTAAAGCTTTAAAGTTTTGATCAGCTTCAGGTTTTAAACATATATTTTTGCTTGGGCTGGTGATAAAGATCAAAGACTATAATGTATTTTAGAATTCTCCAGAGTATTTGTTGTACAAGTAGCCCAAGGTTGTTGAGTTTGGTCTTACAGATGTGGGGCTGTTATTGACTGATTTTCCCACCTTTTTCAAATGGAAGTGTGAGCACATAGCAGAGGGTTTAAGGGTTAAAATAAACAGTCTCACAAAGTCAGTCTGTGGCATGTTTGAAATCTGGATTTTCAAGCTTACTGGATAGACATCTCACACACATCTTCAAACAGTCCAAAACAGAAAACATGCATTATCTGCATAATTTTAGTTTCCTGTGTAACAATTTCTAGCTCTAAAAGTATCTTACAGACATTTGCCTTTAAAAGAATGTTTAGATTTACACAAATGAAATCCAAATAACCAATTAAGACGCACTACAGGCAGAAATTTTGTCTATTTCGTTGATTTTTATTTAGATTTTTGGATATTCAAATTTTTTTTGAATATCTATTAAGTCAGGAGTTTTCAGAGAATAAAATTAAATCCTTACAGAAATATGTGAAATAACCACGAATAACCAGAAGGTCTCAACACTTATTGATGCGTTTCACCAGGAACCATGGAAATCAGAGCAATGTTTAGTCAATGGTGGAAATCAGGTTAGCACTTCAAGCTTATCCATAATTACTGCGCTCCCATTCATTTCTCCAACCACCAGACAGCAAAGTAGTCAGACAAAATACTTTTTTTTTTATTTTTGTAAGCTCTAAATACTATCATTGTTTCACTGTAGCCTGCACTTGTGTTGTTTTCAGCAAATTGTAGGTTGTGTGTGTCAGGTCTTACTATCTTTCGTATGACTATTAGCGGGTCAGTGTCCTGATGTCACAATCACATTTACAAGGATTAATAATAATAATAAAAACAATAATACACTAAGCCTCATAAGCTTAAGGAAAACAAGTAAAACACAACAACAAAATAAAAACCACTACTACAAATAAAACATATTGAAAAACAGAACTAACCTATTAAAAGATGTATGTACCAGTGGGCAACATGAGACATCTGATTGGACAAACAAGGCTACAGTTGTTGCTTTACATATCTTTGACCAAACACAGTGTTTAAAACCAGTGCAATGTCTATATAAACCCAAGAGTCATTGCCAGTCCCCACTTGTCTCTACATATGTATTGACACAATACAGCATTTATAGGTTTAAGGACATCAGGAGATATATCTTCAGCATACCATTAAAATATTTATTAAAAAAAAAAAGAGAGAAAAAAAGATTTTGGTTCCTGTAGACAAAAGAAAAGAGAAAAACTGTAAAGTAAGATTAGCACTGTGTATCTTATAAAGCTAGACATTAATTAGAATAGGCATCGATTGTGAGGATACCATTATTCATTACTGATACAAAGGGGGAAAAAATAACCACTCCTTGTATTAAAAAGGTTTTATTAGAAAAAATAAATCACTTTTTTTGTAGTCTCCATTACAGACACCACGAGTGTGTCTCAAACCGCGCACTTACATGAGTGCACTGGAAGGTAGTGCGTAGTGCGCACTAAGCTCTACCTTCTGTAGTGCATACTATCGTGGGTAAGTCCTGATCCAAACTGAGCACTAACGTTTTGCACTTACCGGTAGTGACGTACCAGCTTAGCAGCGCCGCTCGGTTAATATACCTTTTTTTTTCTTCCAAAATCCAAAATCATGTCAACATACGTGTTTGCATGTCATACTTTTATGCTAAAACAGTTTTTAAATAAGCAAAGATATCTTAACTGAATTAAAGTACGTTACATTATACATTTGTTTTCATTGGTGTTTACACTGATACGTTCACGTCTGGCAACAGGAAACCGATTATACTAGAAATCATCATTTAAAATATGAAAAGCAGTAATGAAGACGCTAAAACAGGGATGCAGAAAACATTTTATTTAAACTTTTAATTAAATCATTTCTCTCTTGCCGCCTCCTCTTCTCCACAGCAGCGTCCTAGCCCGCAGGTGGTAAATGCCTCAGTGCCACTGCTGGCTCGGTAGTTTGATGCCACAGTGATCTACGGTGAACACAGAATGGAAGTTTATATAAAAGCAAACATTATTATGTACTTTATGGGTACTTTGTACATCACTTTAGATAAGCGTCTGCAATCAGCTACGGCTTCGTCAGCGGTACCATGGAAACGGGCCGGTTCTCTAACCAGCGGTGTTTCCTAATCAGTTTTCAGATTAAGGACCATTTCGTTTACGCCAGAGACCCCGCAGTGCTTAATTTGGAGGTTCAGCAATCATGAATAAACATACGGAACCTATAGCATTAATCATTTTTAACACTTTTAGCCCATCTAGATCCGCGAAATCGGCTATAAAACTGCTAACATTTACGTTGCTAACTCTACTGCAGCCTCCAACAAATGATCAGATCCGTAACTGTCATCAGGGATAGAAGAGATAAGAAGCCTGCTGCAGTTTATATTAGAATTATGATCAAATATCTTCATACTTACAACAGTTGAAAATACCCTCCGCCTGCATCGGTACCGCTGAGTCGGTGGCTGCAAGCTCTGAAAAACTGGTTGAAAGTCCCTCCCCTTCCGCTACGTCAGCAAGATGGCGTCCGTTTAGTGCGTGTAGTGTCCATCGTTTCGCACTAGATTTTTGGCCAAGTTTAGGGCAGCATCCGGGTACTTTCAGTGCACTGAGTTTTTACTGAAATTTCTGTGTCAGCGCACTAAGCACTTAAATGTAGTGTTCGAAGTATAGAAGTGCGCGGTTTGGGACACACCCCACGTCTCCCATCACTCCAACAATTGCACTGTTGTTGTCCTCAAATTTTCAGGCTTTGCAGCAAGTGAGAGGTAAACTTTCTTCCTGTCCACTTCTCCAGATATTCCAGCAGCTCTGCATAAGAGTTCCGCTTCTGTTTACCTGTTTTAAAGCACAAAAAAACTAGCCACTATAAACATCACACAAACAAAAGTACCTCCGCTAATGATCTGACACATTCTTGTAACTGAAGAATTTTAGATTATTTTATACATGTGATGGGTTAGCCGGTAGGAAAGCGCCATGACGGTCTGACATTTTGAAACTACTGCCGCCTATAGACAAAGAGACAAATTTGAGGCCCTGATTAAAAGGGACACAGGGAACAGCAGCAGGCTGACTCCTTTGGCTCCATTAAGGAGACAAGGGCTGAATTCCCTCACACATTTACCTGGAGCTAGACAAAGAGGCATTGATTGCCCACACCTGTCCTTGTAAAGGCAGGAAACTCTCTAAACCCTACCTGCAGAGAGCAGTAGACTTACCCTACATGCCAGCCTTCACACTTTGTTTTGTAAAACACAAAATTAATTGCAGGCTAATTGAAGTTTAATTGTAGCAGTCAAAATGACAGCAGCTGGCCTTTTCAGTATAGAATCGTGGTTGTTCTGGTGTTAAAACTAGTTTTAATTTTTAGTATGTAAAGAACAGAAGAAATATGATAATTTCTACATCTTTTGAACCATAGGCGGCCATTTTGTTCTCTTTTCCTTGTGTCCTCAAGAACAAAGTTTTTGTATGTGACAAATCTCTCTAGCTCTCTCTCTCTCTTTCTCTCTCTCTTACTTTACCTGCCATGCTCTGCTCAGCTTAAATGGCAGGAGGTTCACAGAAAATGCCATGAAAAAATATACTGTGGACTTAAAATCCAGTATTTGTAAGCATGTACAACCTCATCAAATAAGACAATAAAAGAACAAACTAACTTAATTCATGGTGATTTAAATAGGTTAGAAATAATAATAGAAAAAATCCATATGACAACATTGCAGTTTTCCTCTGGGATTATTAAAGTATTTTATTTTATTTATTTCCCTTTTCTATACTTATGATCTGTTCTGAAGAGTAATGAATCTATATCAGCTATAAACAAGACAAATTACATAAATTACTGATTTAAAACAACATGGCAGGTTCTGCTAATAATAGCTGGTTCACCAGAAATACTGGATCTATATGTGCTAAAACTGAGCGATGCAAACTAAGCATACAACACAGCCATATGATAATTAGAATGTCATTCCTACAGTTTGCATACAGCATGTCTTCTCATTATCTAGGATATTTTTTCTCACTCTGGAAAAAGAAAGGGGGGGAAAAGCCAAAGAAAAGTGAATGTAGTGACTTGTAGAGTCTACAGTCTGTTATTTTTTGTCAGTATTGTTGTTTTCTTGTTTATGTAATCTTCAACAGTGTTTGCAGAAGTAAAAATTTGGATGGAGAGAAATTTCCTGTGTATAAACAGCAAAAAAACAGAGGTCATTATTTTTGGTATATCTGACCTGCTGGCAGGATGCAGCAGCGTTATTGGTACCCTGGACTTATTTATTCATTCTTTTATTAAAAACCTTGGTGTTTTATTTGATCTTAACCTCAAATTTGACAGGCAGGTTTGTGCAGTAGTCCAGTCTAGCTTTTATCAGCTGAGGCTTATCAGCAGAATTAAGCCTTACCTTCCCCGTGATGCCCTAGAAAGGGTTATTCACGCTTTCATTTTCTCTAGACTGGACTACTGCAACTCCCTTTATTCTGGGATTGATCAATGTCTTCTGCGCCGTCTTCAGCTGATTCAGAACTCAGCTGCCCGCTTACTAACGGGGACTAGACGGCGGGAGCACATTACGCCAGTGCTGCGATCCCTTCACTGGCTGCCTGTTGCTTTTAGAATTTCTTTTAAACTCTTACTTTTGACTTTTAAATGTTTACATGGTCTAGCACCTCCTTATCTGTCCGAGCTGCTACACCACCACCGTCCTGGTAGGGCACTGAGGTCGGAAAATCAACTGAGGTTAGTTGTCCCGAGGACTCGGTTAGTCACTCGGGGAGACAGAGCTTTTTCCGTGGTGGCTCCAAAACTTTGGAATGGACTTCCTCTCTCTGTGAGGTCTGCCAAAGATCTAAACAATTTTAAATGTCTTTTGAAAACTTATCTCTTTACTTTGGCTTTTAACCCTAGAGAGCAGGATCATTAGGCTAGGTCTTTTAATTTAATTATATTTTTATCTGTTATTTTACTGTTTTAAACTGCTTGTTTTATTATGATTTGATGTTTTATTTGTTGTAATTTTATGTGTACAGCACTTTGGGTACCCTTGGGTATGAGAAGGTGCTATAGAAATAAAGGTTGATTGATTGATTGATTGATTGATGTAAGTATCTATACTTTTGTTTACCACAGGAGGTTGGTAACTACATTGGGCTGACCCTTGAGTACTCAGGACAAGTTTCTTTCATTTATTCAGAAAACATATTCTCCAGTTCTCTCCAATGCTCAGTTCCATTCTATTTTGCAGCTTGAGTTGTACCCTGGATTTGAAGCCCTTACTGATAATAGCTTATTCTCAGAAGAAGGGGGAATCAGAACCAAAATAATGATGCCAGTTCAGGCCAAGAAGTGTCTGGAAAACGATGATGCAATCTACAAATTGATGGTTGAAGTAGGTGAGGTAGCATTTCTTTCTTTCTCAATGCAAATACAACACACACACACACACTCACTCACACACACACACACACACACACACACACACACACATATATATATATATATATATATATATATATATATATGTATTAGTGCTGAGCAACGATTAAAATTTTTAATTGCAATTAATCGCATTGTTACACTGTGATAGAAATTATTGTGTGAGCTGGCCTAAACTTTATTAAAGCTGTCATAAGATGCAGCATTACTGTTGCTCTTACAAATTATCATGTGGCCTTTTCACACTAAAACAAAACTTACAGACGCAGGCCAGTTCTCTTGTAGCTTCCCCTTTTTCTATCTACTAGCAGGGTGAAGTAAAGGGCACAAGATCATGTACTGTCTCAAAAGTTGTCTAGTTTTGTTTTATGTCAAACTCTTTCCAAATAGTTCCGTTTTACAAAGAACTCTCTCTGCATTGCCCATCAAGTCATGATGATGATGAGTACAGTTGGTAAAGGCGTGATCAGAGATCTATATAACTTTGTGACACTTCCTTGTTTGTTTAGAGAGATCTCTCTGCATGTTCAACTGCATGATTTTTATATTTCTCTTTGCTATAATAAACTTGTAAAAGACAGTTTGACTCGGCATCATTTTTGATTCTCCCCATGAAGATTTTTCCAGCACAACACGCAAATTGTCTCTTTCCTTTAAAAGAAGGCCTACGGCTATATTAAGAAAATGCAGTAAATTTTGGTTTACAAACACATCAGGGGTCTCCAACCTGCGGCTCTGGAGCTGCAAGTGGCTATCTGGACCTTCCACAATAACTCTAAATATGTGGCTAAAATATTTATTAAATCTATCTTTTTTATGTCTTGTGATGAATATCAGCATCAAGTGAACAGACAGAAAGCAGGATTAGAATCTCACAGTTTCTAGATGGTGAGGAGAGAGAAATATTCACAATATGCACAATAACTTCCATCCATGCACCTTCAGTGCTTCATTATCCAGATTTCTCGCCTATAAATTCTCTGAACTTTCATCTTTAGCTTGACTGCACCTGCAGCCTCCGCTACCGGGACTTAAGGGGTTAACATCTCGTTTCCGGGTGTAGCATCAGCTCTGTAAATGTAACTATAAACGTGTGGTATCCACAGAAATCTCAGCTAACAGCTCAGTAAAACAATTTCTATCACCAACAAACACAGTTAAGACAACAAATAATTCAAAGACCAGGTACATAAAGTCCGAAAAATATGTAAACACAGATGATGTCTCCCAATGAACATGAACAAACGGCTCCTCTACTGAAAGCTCACATCTCACAGATTCCACAGCTGGAAGTTTCATCTCAATATGACCAAGATTCACCGAACCAGAGGCAGAAGAAGGCCTGATTTATGCTTTATGTTTGAAAAAATCAGAAAGCATGTCTTATCTTTGCTGTCTTGCATAAATTAAAACCGCATTTATTAAAAAAATTATAATAAATTAAAAGTTTCTCATTGTCTTTTGGCGATTAAAAAAAATAACGGCGTTAATTAAGCATTGCGTTAATGCGCGATTAACGCATTAACGTGCCCAGCACTAATATATATATATATATATATATATATACTTTAATTGAATAATGTAGTAGAATAAACTTTAATATATATTCCTTAAAGACAGGAGCATAATTGTGTGTTTTATTTAAATTTATTTCCATATTACCACAACAATACAACTTTTAAATAACTGCTATCACAGTAACACTGATAAGGCATTTATTCACAGTGAAAAAAATGTGACTTATTACCTGCATATAAGATCCATACAGAAGAAGGTGATATTTGCCCTCTTTGACATTTTACATTGGAGAAACATCAGAAAAGCAATTAATTCTTCATGGTAATGGCTGAGCCCCCCGTATGAGGAACTCATGTCTGATTAATAAGAAAAAATCTAATGGTTAGTAATTACCCAATCAAAGTTGCCTTATGAATTCTTGACTTCTTACAGACACACAAACAACGACTCTGAAGAAATATACACATGCACACAAAGTTACACTTGAGCACACATACAGTATGTACCTGCAAACTGCAACCTGAATGCCCTCTTCCTCCATGAGGGAACTAAGGAAATCCTCACTTCTGGGTATAATGTGAATCATTAGTTAAAATAAGCAAGGGGTACAACATAATTTTAAATACATGTCTCAGTAGTACTGTGTCTATACCAACTCTTTTGATTAGCAAAAAAGTTGTTTATGGTTTCCATCACAACAGAAGGCCAACATATCAGATGAACATGCTTCAGCGTTTCCCCTAGATTTCTAGCAGTGGGCTGGTGGATGGCTGGGGCCAAAACATGAGTGAAGACAAAAATGTTTCATAAATAGAACATTTACTGATTCGACATTAATGAGAACTACCATTGCTTGTAACTACTAAAACGTGCCTCCCTGGAGTTGCTTTAAATTCATGGACATATCTGCAGATTGACTTTGATATTGGTTCAGACAGCTGATAAACTGTAACAGAAAAATATTTAATGATAAGATTTGCAGTTCTTTTTTAATCACCTTTGTTCATTGATTTTCTTTCGAAATATAAATTGCATTAGTCATAAAATGCGCCATGAAGAGGAGAAAGAACAGATAAAAGTCGCACTAGAATGTAAGTCGCATTTATTTAGAAATTTATTTTACAAAATCCAAAACCAAGAACAAACATTTGATCCGGAAAGGTGAGCTATCCAACTGCACAACATCACACGGAACAACAGGCTGAATATGTATCCGGTTTCCTCTCCACTGTGAGGGAGAACTAGTCTCCTTATTACACTTAATGAATAGCTGATTGAGGTACTGAGAAAGTAGAAAAATGTATCACATTTGGTATTTAAAGACACCGACACCACTGTGTGCACAACACCGCCCTGCCACCAATGAAGTTTCATGTTAAATATGAAATAACCGGGTTCATCTTGTGGACCTCCACATCACAGGATTCACAGAGGAATTCCTGGGCTACACAATCAAGGACCCTAATTACCGCTGTTGAAGTTTTACATCCATGGCACTTGGGGGTAATTATTCTCTCTGATGAAAGTTTAGCATCCAGCAGCATGGCGGATTTCATTCATTCCTTCAAGCTGTCTTCATGCCAATGAAGAAACAATTTTTTAAGCCTCTGTCCCTTAAGTCTGTCAGATTGAAATCTTTCATATTTAACAGTGAAACATTAAAATGCAAGACATGGATATTATGACATGAATAAGCTCTTATCAATTATATAAATTCAGTGTACATTTACTTTATTTGAAAAAGCAATGCTCCTGATAACGATTGTAATAAAAAATGTTTGGTTGCACTGTCAGTCTGTAGTGAAATTAAAATAAGAAAAATGGTTAACATTAACTGCTTAAACAACAGAACTCAACAAAACAAAAAAAAAAAAGGCTTGCCTAGTCTTCATCTTCTCTTTGAAGGCTTTCCACTGCCAAATATCCATGTGTTGTTCCAGGTTGACTTCCTGCATTTTTACTAAACCCCTTAATCAGTCAAAAAGCACTGTTATCAAAAGATGTTGTACTTTGCTATAAAATGTTCTACAGACACTCTAGTTAAATAAACCGAGTATAAAATATCGTGTAGTTATCCAAAACCGTTTCAATAAAAGTATCGCCATTTGGAGGAGGAGGTAGCTGATACATTAACTGAATAAAGCCCAGTTTGAAGTCAATACTCAGCAGTGAAAGTGGAACTGAATGTATGAAACGGGATACACAAAAGAAGTCACTGATATTTCAAGAGTTTTACAGTTATGACTATTGTCATTGTAGATGAATAGACCAGATGTAGGGTATGGTGCTTTACCTTGTTTATTATCTCCCTATGGACCCCGAGTTGGTGGATCGCTTCCTGCTTACTTTGTTTTTCTTTTTTTTTTCTAAACAAAAGAGGCACTCTCATCTTACATGACAGCCTGTATATTTGCAGGTTTCAAAGTAAAACTTAGTGATTATATGAAAAAAGTGTGACACTACTAGAATATTTAACATTATGATAACAGGTGTCTGGCTGAACCTTAAAATGATTCCATAAAAAATAAGGAACTTCACCCTTGCCTCTTGAAGATATGCATTGATCCTCAATGCTGCCATGTGGACCCTGGCCTCACTAGGTTAATTAAATATCTTTAGGTCTTCTGAATTAAAAGACATCTTAGCTAAAATTCAAGCCATCAGCTGGCGAAAAAAAAAAAAAACAGACAATGAGAAACAGAGTGAGTAAGTATGACCATACATAGGAGACTGAGAGAGAGATAGAACAAGAATGGCAGTGTAGGAGTGGATGGAAAAGTTCCTTTGGGTTAAATTGTGTGTGTGTGTGTGTGTGTGTGTGTGTGTGTGTGTGTGTGTGTGTGTGTGTGTGTGTGTGTGTGTGTGTGTGTGTGTGTATTTCATGTTCATTAATTTCCTGTATTACATCTAAAGCTGATGAAGATATTCTGTTTTCTCTTTTATATGTTCTCTTGGCCCTTTAAATAAAGGAAGACAGATTTAATCATTTATTTTTTTCTTTATATAGATGTATTATTCATGTGATGGGGCGTTTCTTGTTGTTCTTATAGCTCAAGCGTTTCCTTTTTGGCTTTTCTGAAATCTGGGAGACTGCCAAAACACATCTAATCTGATCTTTTTTTCTTTTAATTACAAATGATCTGCATTTAGATTTTTTCCATGTGACATTAACAAAACAATTCAAACTTCAGGAGGTGTATATCTGCCATCCCTTTCCTTGATATATTCAATCTGACATTTCTGGAATTGTACTGATATGGAAGTTTTGACCAGAATTAGACTTGACTACTGTGCCAGTAGAAATAATTTTTCTCAGAGGGGGAAACATCCACAACTAAATCATAGTGACAAAAAAAGAAAATGTCTCTTAAATAAAAGGCACATTTCCTCCAGCTTATTTTTTAAGGGGGATAAATAGATCTATTACCTTTAATCTTCTTTGCTTATGTCAGAACGTGATTCAAAAACAAAAACCATACTCAAACAGTGGTATGCATTAAGATTCAGTGTTTACAGTTATTTGCAAATAAAATAAATAAAAGTGTAATTCTGGATGATCCATTTAGAAAATTTAGTCACAAAAGTCTTAAATTGAATAGTTAAACCGAATTACCTCTTCGATTGTTCAAATTCAGTTAAATTGGCTCCAGTTTAACAGCAACCTCATTGTTAATTTCTTAGGGCGTGTTCAAACTGCAGCTGCGGTCCACTTCCATGGATAGTACGGATTCTCTAAAAATCTCTCTGACTTGCTGTACTGGAAGCCAGGATGACGAGAACATTCCTTGTAATAAGCACAAGGTTTGGAAATACTCTTGCAAGGCTTCACAGTAAAAGTGACCGAAGCTTCTGATACACTTTTCAAGTCTACAAATATAAGAAAGAAAAGAAAGACAAATAAATAAAAATCCTACTGTCACCCACAAAAACTAAAATATCCACCTGTATCCGTGATATTTATTTTGTCAATTTTTATCCACAAAACAACTTTTTTGCAGGTTACCCATCAATACCTGAACTGTTGCAGAACTCTGCATCGGCCCCATTGCACAGGAGTCGGGGGAGGCAGAAAGATTTCCTCTTTCAGTCCTGGCCAATCAAGGAACTCAGGGGCTGATGCAATCAAAACTGAAGTGTGGATGATACACCGTTTATTTGGAAACTCTGAGCTACAGATTATTGAGTATTTCAACCATCAAAAGTCTTAAAATAAGTTGTTCAAGCAGAGAGTTGATTATGTTTAATTGATTTTTTTTGTCATTTTCTTCTCTAAATCACTACACACTGTGTGTTAAAACGGTTAGTATTGTATTAAATATTTCCATCATGTAAACACAAAACAGATCAGATCACTTTATCTAATGTCCATGGAAGCATGTCAGCTGGAATCAATGATCAGATTTATTTTAGTCTGACGGCAGTATTTGTCCATGAAAACGTAGTTATTGATTGTTCTCAGTACAGTATGGGATAATCCCCTAAGCAAATCAAAACACGTTCTACAAAACATTTTAAAACAATTTATCCTCTTAAGAAAACAAAGACGACACTAAGGCTTAAATTTAAAAAAGAATCCTCAAAATAAATACAGAAAAATAACTTGAAGTACAGGACAGATATCAACCATCTCTTTGGGGAGCTGAAAACAACAGTTAATGTGCTGCAAAACATCTTACAAACATCAAAATCTAGAACATTTGCAATACCGAGGAGAACTAGATTGCTCAGACTATCATAACTGTATTTTGATATCTAAAAAATTATAACTGAAAATTATAATTAGCTAATAGAGTTTCACAATGTTTTTCTGTTATGCATAATTAGTTTTTATCAGAATTACAGATTAAATAAATTGTCTACAATAGTAAAGCGTCCCATATTTAACCTTAAGACATACCTCTAGGTTTTTATAATAACATGTTATACACAGTAATTGTGTAACATTTTTTTTGTCTCTATACTGCAATTTATACAGAGAATAAAAACATACAATGTGGTCCAGCTGGAATAAAAGAGGAAGCCATTTAGACTACTTTTCACTATCAGTGCCTGTTTTTTTTTTTGTTTGTTTTTTTTTTCCATCTCACAAAGGATGTAACTTGGTTTAATTGATCAGCTTCATTGCTGATAGTGATCACACAGGCACATAAACATGTACTGCTCTACTGCTTGATATAATCAAAACAAAGCAACCAGGGAAATGTGCTTCAACAAATCGCATGAATAGGGGATATAGGGGATTGTCAATCTGTGTCCTATATGCCGGCGCAGTGGAGGTCCAACACAATTTGGGGCAAGGTCGTAACTACGTTTTTGAGGGCTTTAATATAATGATTTTTTTCTGTGAATTATTCTTTTATTTCAATGCTATGAGAGGCTTTTGGACTTACGAATTATGTGTTTGTACAAGTATAATTTAGTCAGGGGGCAGTTGCCCTGTCGCCCACCCCACTTGCCCCCCTGTAGATACGTCCCTGCTTAGAAGGTAATGAGAAGTTTTGTGGGGAAAAGAAATTCAATCCATCCTCCCTTTATCAGTGTTTCCTCTTCTTTTTCTCCTTTTAATGCTAATAAATCCATCCAGCACGAAAACACACAATGAAATCTAGGTAGTGAAGGCAAGCGGCCATCTATTCCCACAGTAATAATTCTTCACTTCATCCACATCAGAGCACCGCCTCAGGGGATTGGGATGGGTAGCACAGACAGAGCCTGTGTAGTTCTTTCAACGATGGCTAGATAGAAGATGAAACTGGCACATCAATCATAACTTGTTTTTTTGAGTGTACCACCATAAAGTTGTAAATCACATTTGTCATATTCTCATAAGACATTCACATGTATTGACGCCATAGAAGAAAAAGATAAAAAGCAGTTAAGACTTACTTCGAATAGCAAGCATTAACAGTTGTAACATCTGTCAGCAAAATTCAGACATCTGAGTCTAATCAGCAGAGTTTAAACATCCCAAGATTATTCTGTTTATCATTAACAATATTTTTTACATAATGATAAAAAAATTAGATGTAATGAAAAACTCAAAGTAATTTAAACAAAAACTATAGTATCTAGTTTTTTATTTCTGTTTTGTTCATTTCAATTACATAACCTTTTGGCTTTTCCTTCTGCAGTGATTTATCAGACATGGTTGACCACATTTGTTAATGTTTTTGTTAATGTTGATCAGTTTCAGAGATGACTCAGATCCTCAGGACATGCAATCATAAACTATGAGACGAAAGTTGCAAGCCTGATGTCACCTAATTTTCATAGGCCTATGTTTTGTCTTTGACCGTCACCATATTGATTGTTATGTAGCCAAAAGTTAACAAATAAATAACTGAGCATGTAGTTATCAGTTTAGCTAAATTACCTAAATAGTAATAACTGGGATTAAAACTATACCCACTACTTGTAAAGAAGAAGAAGAAAAAAAATGCACAAGATTTGGATGGGATTGTGAGCATTCTATAATTAAAATTGTTTAGAAACCTTGTGAAAATTGGTCAAAGCGACAATTATGTACGCTTTCTTAAAAGTCAACAGGGATGAAAATGACAAGGCTGTCTGTAAAGAAACATTGCCTGCTTCAGAAAAAATAAATAAATAAAAAATACGGCAAGGCCGCAGTCACAAATTTAAAATGAATTTCTATGAATTGTTTTTAAGCATGTTGATTTTAATTTTAAGATGTATTTTAATTAGTACACAAAATCCTTGATCAAATGCAATGTGTTATAAATGGGTCTAAGGGGCAGCTCTACCATTAAAATGAAGTTGAATGTTGTTTTGCTGCAGATTCTATAGAGTCAAAGACTTTAATGTCAACATTAGACTACGGGTAAGACTAGTGCACCAAATGAGCTGAGTCTACACTCCAATTAAACCATCTGCCAGCCTGCTGGATGCTATGTTCAGATCTACCACTGAGAGTGGTATAGTTCTACTTGATTTGTGAGGTAAATTATAGCATGATTGACACCCAACACATTAAAAGTGATGTCTGGAATACATTTGGATTTTTTTAGATTCAAATAGATGGGGTGCATTGGACAAAAGTTTGTAAATCACAGATTAAGCACAACTGATCGTAACAATTGTTTGAATCCTTGGATGCAACAGCACACAATTTAGACACTCATTTATTGAGTAATACTTATAACCTTGCTGTGCTGTTAAGTGTGACCAGTTTGGTGACATTTTGATGTGTATAAATTAGAGACATAAAGAAAGGTATGAGAGAATTAATCAGAGAATTGTTTGCTAGACTTGTGGGTCAAAATAAAGAACTACAAAGAAGTATCGAATCAATTATTTTCTTTTGTTATAACAACATTTACTCTCCTGTGTTTTTTCATTTAGCCCCAGTTCTTTAACTATTTTTATGTCTCTTAATTGCACTTTGCTCCATGAATCTAAATAATAATCTTTTTAGGAAGAGATATACACCACTCTGAATGAACGTCCTGCCTTGTCATCCTTTACAACTTTTCAGTGCCACCTACAAGATCTGTGGCTCATCAACGCTGCCTAGAAAAGAAAAATCATATTTGTGGCCTAATATTTATGAAATTATTATAAGAGGGACCACAACTTTGAATTTAATGAGAGAAGTTGATGGGTTATAAATGAAAAAGCCTAGTGGTTTTCAGTGGTATTGCACATTAAGGTATCTCCACATTGACTTCACTGATGACTCTGAGACTATGTCCATTTTTTTGCACAAATGGACTTTTAATAATCATTGTTTTCAGTCATGTAACGAAATAATAGGTCAGAATATTGTTTCATCTGTGCTGTTCGCAAAAATCATTTGAGAGTTTACTTTAATTCCATACTACCACAGACTTTACAAACCAAACATCAGCCATTTATATATGATGCCAATTTTGTCCAAAGCTTTTTGATTTCCATCGACGTACCAGTCATAGCAATGATCATCCGCACCACTGATTCATAGATAATTGTTCTATATATGTGGTCATCTTCATCTCCCGGTAAGACAAACCAGTGGCTTAATATAAAATCAGTCTGAATGAATTAAGAGCTCTTGTCAGCTCTATTAGAAATACAGACTTTGACCATTGCGTTTTTAATTAACCCTCAGTCCAACATATTGGACATCTGTCCCAGATGTCACCATGTATAACTTTGGGTAATAGAATGAAATGACTTCTGATATACTGATTTTGAAATCAGTTTAGAAAGTGAATGTCTTTGGCCAGATAAGAGCCGACATTGTACTACTTATCAAGTGATTAAGGCAGACTCTTTATTCAACTCCAGTTTCCATGGAGACGTGGCTTGATTTGATGAGCAAAGCTTGTGTGGGTGTGCGTACATGAAAGTATAGTTGTATGAATGTATACAAAGAGGAAAGAGATTCAGCTGAATGCAAACTTCATAAATCTTTTCTTGTAAAATTAACATCCTGTCTTATAGAACTATGGGTTACTGGTAGCCATGACAACCAGAAACCCAAGTGCATATCCAAGCAATGTTGGCTCTAAAATACAAGTTTGGTTTGCTTAAATCTTTAAAGCCTCCAAACAAGACACACACACACACACACACACACACACACACACACACCAAAAAAACAAAAACACTTGGATAGCAGCAGGGTGGAGAATTTTGTCAGAGGAGGATTGATGACTAATGTAGCCATCTATGATCAACAAAACTACAGAAATCTTCACAACACTTGCACATATGCTTACACTGTAAGCGTGCAAACTGTTGTCCAGAAGAAATCTACACAAACAAAACACTATTAACATCACAGTTTCTACTTTGAATATAGTTGATAAGATGAAGTTTCCAGTAGCAAATAACTGCAGTCAGTGGAGCAGCATCAAGTACAGCTTATGTCTGGAAGTGTTGCTTGTCACACCTTTTTGTTTACAAAGCAGTATACTGCTGCTGAACAAAGAATTTTGCTAACCACAAGCTGAGAAGTTTTCTGTTCTTCATCTCTGTTTCAAATAAACTTCAGTGCTGTTTTACAATACCATAGGTCACCTATTTGTTTTGCTGTAGAACTATTAAAGACTGCACTGCGTGAGAGGATTGTCTCCCACTCCTCAGGCGGCTTGTCCCTCTGTCGATTGATTAGAGCTGTTTGCAAGATAATAAATGAACATAAACTCCTTGGTGTTTCTCAGCTCAATCTAACAATGTGTTTAGTTTACTAAAACACATCAGAAGCCAGGAGTAGACCTTTACTCATGAGTTATTTGAGAATTATTAGAGATATCTCATAAATAAAGGCCAGATGACCACATTTAAAATTAAAGGATGTTATTTTATACAGGTCTAGCTACCACTGCAAATAGTTACCATTTTTCCTCTTTGCATTTATGTTTTACCAAAACCTTTATATGATACAAAATATAACCTTATGAGAAAATTGATGAAGAAGGTTGGGTCTAGGAGTCCCTGGAGCTGATTGTAGGAGAAAGCAGCACAAACTGCTGAATTTGATGGGCAAATCACCTTCCACACAAATAGTAAGAAAACAACACAGTGTGTTCAGTGTGAGTTTTTTTTTTTTTTTTTTTTTTTTTTTTACCTTTCAACCTGCATCCTTTTTGGGCAATGGAAAGCTCCTTTCTTCTATTTGAAGAACACACTATGAAGCTTTCCCTACAACTAAACAGAGGACATGGCCACAGTCCACCTGCCATTTACCCCCTACACATGGAAGGCCTGAAATAAAAAAGACATGGCTTTGAAACAGCTGATAGCTGTTAACTGTTAGCTGCTTCCCAAATAGACATTTATACTGTCAATTTATACTTATGTTATTTAATGAAACTGCAACTACGATAAATAAAATTAAAACTAACCATTTTTAATGCATAACTCACCAACCTCATTTTGATTTTCTGTTTGCACCATCTTTGACACATACAAAGGATTATGTGTGCTTTAGGAACACAGTGGATATACAGAACTACAAAGTCCTTCTAAGAATCCTTGACATGGAAACAGGCTTTCAATGACACGGCATTCTAGAAATATAGCCGTTGAGGATCCGCTCCTTTTATGTAGTAAGAACCACCTCCTCTCTCTCATTAGCTCTCATACACCCACAAAAAGCCATCTGAGTTGACTTTGTGTGTGAATGTATAATGAACCCTTTACATTTGGGCCATAACATCAGCTCTCATGAACTACTACTACTAGGTTCAAGTCTTAACCCTCACATGGCCATTTAAACTTGTGTGGTTCAACATTTTGGACCTCATGAATTTATTAAACCCTAAAAGTACAGTTAAAGCCCATTTTTTTGGACCTCATGAATATAGTGAAAGAATTATTTGGCTAAATACACTGTGAGAAAAAGGTTTGTAGACTGCCTGAGGAGATACTGAATTCACTTGATCTTAACTACACTTTCCTGCTGGGGAAGAATGTACATCAATACAGCCATTAGTTATAATCATAGTTGATTAAGGCCATGGTTTGAATGCTCATGAGCCAGTCCATATCAACCACCATGCACAGGAATTATAGCTATTCAGCCATCATCACATGTGACAAACAGCTTCTACTTTCACAGGGCATCATGAATTCCCTTTTAACTGCCTTTTTTCCCTCCCATTTCTTTTAGTTTCCACATGAGATATATGAGATTACACTGTGGGATGTTTAGTATTGTTTCATAGGACAGAGTGATGTATGATGAGCAAGACTGGTCCATGGTTGCCATGTGTCACAGGTCAATGACCACATATGATTGATAGGGACAAAGCTGGGTCACATTTCAAGATCTTAGAATGCCTTTGAGGAACAAACCTTTGCAGCCTTAACATCTGTACACAGATACAGTTTGAAATATATTGAGGCGTTTTTCTTTTTTCTTCTTTTTTCTTTTAGATGAGTTTGGTCGAGCATTATCTTCAAGGATCACATACCAGCTTTAGCTGCAACAAGAGAGCCTGCACTAATCCTCTGAGTGCATCCTCTCTCTGTGGTACATCTATTACGCTCTTCTCTCAGGGTGCACACAGTGGAGCAACAGAGCAGTAGAGGTCATCTGCAGTTCAGCCTGCAATTAACTCTTCACAATTAATCGCTGATTTCAAGAGAACACATTGTTCTGAAAAAAAAAGTCACAGTTTGGAATTTGGAGGGGTATGGCTTTATTGGCTTTCATGGTAGCTTAGAATAAAATGGTTCATGCATAATGTCTAACGCTGTGCATTAGTATGCCATTAGGTCCCCTTTTGCATATAAGGATGGGTATGCATTGGGAGTGATATGTAATCAAATAAGCCTTGTGTGTATGAATTACTGAGAAATACAAGGGCTCTCATTGTATTATCTGTCCACGCTGTCCATTAGTTATCCTTGACTTTCAAACAAATTAATTTAGCCTTCAGCGCTCAGAGGAACACATAGTTATTCAGGATGCATTTCCTGCTGTGTTATGATTGCAGGGTGTGTGTACCATAACAGGTCAAAGGTGCATGTTAATCATAACCTACAGTTGCTATGGTTTGCAAGCCCTGAAGCAACCTGAGTTTAATCATAGTAGGAAGCACAGGGAGCACAGGAAATTGTGTCTATTACAAGAGAAAGATTTTGAATCAGAGGCTTTTCTTGACAATTAGCTTAAGAATTTGCCTTTGTTTTATTCCAGAAGAGAGGACGCTATTGATTAAATTAGGGGAGGGGGGGAAAGACAGTTTGTGGCTGAAACATTCTGTGAATGACATGGAAAAAAAAACAATTCACAGAAAATCCAGCAACCTAAAAGATGAGAGAGCAAAGACGACAGTGTAATTAGTTGGGATGCAGTCTGTTTCAGGGGAAAATGCACTGATGCTGTGCTGTGAACCAGGTTGTAATGATGAGAGAGCTGGAGTGTGATTGCCAGTGTGGCCCTGAGACCCAGAAGTTTTCGGAAGGCGTGGGAGGAGAGACAGTTGAGCTCTCCCACATGACAATGTTTGTTTCAACCATTTGATATTTGACATAATGAGAAGCAGTGTGTGTGTGTGTGTGTGTGTGTATCCATTTGTGCATGTGTTTGTGAGCTACTATTAGGCATGGGGTGGTGGGCTAATAATAAATGGGAAAAAGAAACAGAGCGCTCCATCTGGTGCTAGGCACTACAACTTTCCCTGTCAACAATCCCTAATCACTGGAGACAGGCCCCATTAGAGGGCACAAGCCGAGATGTCCGGCCCTCACCAGAGCACCCTCTGAGCGCAAATCATTACTCTCCATGTATCTTAGTCTTTCAGCCCAGGTCATTAGTCAGTGTAAATATGTAATGCCCTGACATTTAGGGTAAGGAAGAGGGCAAGATGTGAAAGCAAACTTAAACTTGGGTAATTAGGGAAAAGAGAAATGTGGAGAAATTAAAATGATCACAGAAGTCCATGCTTTCCTGTTCAATACAACAAGAAACGCCAAACCTTATTAGTTGCTGACCTTAACTTTAGTAAAATTTTGTACAGGATCTTTTAGGAGTAATGAAATTCATATGATTTCAAATACAATTTACAGTGTGTGATTTCTCAGTGTAATGGCCATTGATCATTTCTTGCCATTTACCACATTTGTTTAATTTGTCACAAACTTTGCTTCAATCTAATCATCAAAAATAGCTGTTGTTGGCTGGAAGAGTGGCTGTTTCTAAGTGGTTGCTGATCATGGTGTGGACATGAGTCATGTTACTTGAATATTTTAGAGCCGCATTTTAATGAAGATTAAAATTTTATTGTTTACGGGATCATCATGGTTGTCTTGTTATAAAGATGTAACTAGTAGTGAAAGCTGACCAACGTATGTTATTCCATATGACAGAGTTAGACCAAAATGGATTTTAACCTATTCATAATGGTTTTTAGTGTAATGGGCAAATCTGATTGAAAATGTAGCTTTTAATTTTTTTCTTAGAAACACGTAGGAAGTGACAATCACAAGGCTCCACCCTGAAACATGCCTTCCTTTTAAAGTACTTCAATTTAGAAATGCATCACAAACAGCATTGTTTGGTAGAGAAGTAGTCACCTTTAGTTTATTGGCTGCTATTTCATTCAAAACCATATCAGCAGCAGGAAAGTATCATTTCCTCTCTTTTACTGTTACTGTGCTGTTTTATTATGGGGGTATTTTTCTATCTTTAATCAAGAGCATAATTGTTTGCTTTGAGAGCAAGATTTCTGGTTTTTTTACGCTCAAATATCATCTTGCGCTCTCTCAAAACTCTGATCTCACACTCAGAAAGTCCCTCTTGCTTTCAAGTATATAGTTCTTCCTTTCAAAACTTTGCACTCAGACTTGGTTTCTTTCCCTCACACTCAGACACTTTCTCTGCTCTCTCAAAACTTCTGCCCTCGGATATTTTTTCCTCTCTCTTGGGTTCCTGAAAGAGCTGTCTGTCAAACCTCCTCCAGCCAATAGAATACGAGATAAGGGTGCGCTTGTTTTACTTAACACAATACTTCACATAGTGGCTCCAAACTAGTTAACAGTTTTATTCTTGGATTTTAACATGCTTTATTGCAAGAAAAGAAAAGCATCGAGTTCATAAATGCAATGCTATAAATCCTGTTTTTTTCTTTCTTTCAGCATGACATAGCTTTAGTTAGAAAACCAGGAAACTAAATACATACACACTGCTCCTGCTTTCCCTGAAATTTAGAAGTTTTCTAGTCCAAGCTTCCTTTGCTCAGAGGTATCCAGCTCCAGTCCTAAAGGGCTGTAGTCCTACAGGTCTTCAATATGTCCCTGTTTCAACACAACTGACTTCAAAAATTTATGAATCATTGTGCAGAATTTCATAGGCTGTTGGATCCACTGAATTAGAGTCAGGTGTGCTGAAGCAGGGGCACATTGAAAACAGCCGTTGAGGACCAAGTTTGGACACCTCCTGACTTAAACCTTGAACTGCCTGCACTACCATTTGGTAGAGCAAATATTTCAGTTACTGTAATGAATGTTATTCAAAAAAATGGAAATAAACAAGCCTGCATATAAACCTGTAAGCATCTACATGAGCAAGACAGCCTCTTACAGTTAAAGCTATTACATGTCAGTGTTATACCCCTGTAAAAGGGAATAATAAACACAAGACATAATGTTACTGCTGCCACATCCAATGTCCTAATGTCAATCTTCACAAGGACAATATTTTCAGCAATCCATTAAAATATTACAGCTACAAAAACAGGACAACTTTATGTATGAAATGTATATGTATGTATACAAACAAGAATGAAAATATTCTGACATTTAACAGTTACAATAACCAGACTGACGCCTTCCACTGTTCAAGCAAGTTAGCATAGCTATTTTAACTTGACATTTTCTCTGAGTGTTTCTGAGAAACAGTGCAGTTGTCTCTACTGCAACACTACCTGCTCCATGGGATGCAGCTACTAACAAAACTATGATGAGTAAAACTTTAATGGAGTTTAAAGCAGTTACTGTAGACAGATTTTATTCCCAATTCATTTCCCAAATCATACAGAACACAAATAAAGTGCAGCAATGAGCAGAGATTTTACATGTAAAAGGAAATAATGAAGAACAGATACAAGCTGTCACGTCCAAGAGCAACATGTTTTCTCCTACGCTAATTCAGGCATAATCAGTTATGACACGATCAGCAGGTAAAACTTTCGAAGCACAAACTTTTAAAGGGAAAACTGAAAACAATGTCATAAAATAGAGCAAAATAACATTCAAATACACACATTTTTTAACATGTTATTGTTCTAATGCGTCTTTCCATGACTTTTTAACTTGATTATTAATTCATGCATTTATGCTCACAAGTTTTATAATAATTACATCAGCGTAGTTGCTTTTGTGCTTTCAGGAAGTAGAACAAGCTTCGAGTTTTCAAATCTAAATATGAACAATGTTTACATTAACTTCTCTATTCTCTCAAAGCCATGCCAGTGCAAGATATTTATTTAACTGACTGAATCAATATGCTCTGTGAATAACTATATTTCCATAGGATCAAGCTGGATTTGAGTTTGTCGATACAACACAGAGTCTGTTGTCTCCTTCCCTCAGTTAAGCCTTCTAATCTAAAGAGCCTCTACTTGAGGTTAAAATGAGTTGTTGAATGTGAGAGCTTACTGGGCTGTGTTTGAGTGGCTTTGCCGATGATGATGACCAAAGCCGAGCTCCAGAGACCTATGGGACAGCTCATTTGAAGCTCGAGGAAGCCAGCTATGACCACCTGTCAGCTAAAGCCATTAAAACAAACAGCACGATGAGTGATGCAGGAAGAATATTGACTTGTGCGATTCTCAGGAGAGTTGGAGAAACTAAAGAAATGTCAAAGAAACCTAAGCAATTGAAGGCAGGTTGTTTTCACCACTGGGTGAGACTTTTATGAGAAAAATGTTTTTTTTTTGTTTGTTTAGAGAAAAAGTGTAACAAGAAAACTTCATATGTTACTAATTGCAACAACAAGAGAGTCTATGGAAACAGACTCTCATGCATTGTCAGACATGGGAGTTAATCTGTTCCATTACAGAAACACTTTACTGGGCCATGCCATATTTGCTCCAGTCACTCTCTTTATCCATCTCATCCATTCATGTTGACCTTTCAGGATGAGCAATTTAGAAGGACAAAAAAAGGGCAGGCTGTATTAATTTTCCAAAGCCCCAAACTTTTAATTAGGACAAGCCACAAAACAACAGCAATATTAACAATAGAGCACAAAACAATAAAGGGGTAATTATCGAAAAGCCACACTCTGGCTGCCAAGAAGACCATAAAACCAATTACCAGTCTCTGACAGAACATAGATTGGAAGTGGCAAATAAAACCAGGAAGGTATATCTACATCAGAGGATAGGTATTTTGCCCTAAAAATAATTATGAACTCCTTTATTTTTAGTTTTCCTGATGTAGTGGCAACTATATGTTTGGAATGACAGAGAAGTGAAATGACTGACAGTTTATGGTTGAATTAAATTATGGCCCTGGGTGGCAGGGTGTTCATCCCAGCTCTGACAGGCTATTTTATTATTTCGGATGCAGAAACACTATCACAGACGGGATGGGACCCTCATGAACTTTGGATTTCATAGACTGGTTAAGTCCGGTATGTTTTTAATCACTTTCAGATGCTATGAAACGGCCAGCAAAACAAGTTCATGAGGAGGTAAAAAGTTGAAAAGGTCAGTTCCTCTGTCAGTTAAAGAGGAAAACAAGCAAACTTGGCTGAGTCAAAGCAAACATCCTGAGAGTGTTTTCCAGCTGACATAAAGCAGTCGGATGTTTGATGAATACACAATGTCAAACTGTAGGACCCTGTCCTGAGGACTCATGCAGCCCTACTTTAATGGAGAAACATTTGTGCATGTCAAGTAGCAGCACATTGGCAGCCATGCTTATAAAGCCAGTGTTTTATGAAGTAAGCTGTTCAAACTTTATCTGTCTTGCTTTTAAACATCTGTCTTCATTTGATATGTAGCCATATGTGTCCTGTCTCTACACTGAAGTAGGGTAGTACCTCTTGAATTCCAGGAGTGATCAGTCAAACTCATTTAAAAGCCTGAACCTGGAACATGTTGAGGACACCACTTTATATTTCTGAAAGCATGATGGCTGCAGTCCAAAAGCACTGGAATAAATGTAATTAACAATTATGGTCTGCCCTGCTTGACATCTCATTATTTGAGCCTTCCTGATGTCCTTTGCTTTCCCTGCTTGCATCTCTCTCTCTCGCTCTCTCTCTCTCTCTCCCCCCCTGTCTACGCCACGGAAATGTTTCAGCCAGTCAAAACACACAATGACAGGCGTGGGGTGAGGCAAGGCAGATGAGAGTTTAAGGGAATGCTTGTGTTTAAGTACATTTTTGGCTTGTGCTTCAAAACCAGGGGTTGAAAGAACTTCCAGCAAACAACTGGATTAGAAAATCCATTTGTAAGCCTTACACTGTACTGCCTGCTGATATTCTGACATAAAAAGAGAAGGTGGGCTTGTGGTATGCTCACCACACACAGGCTAACATGGCTGTCTGCAGCGAGCCGTTAGACACAGGTGAGGAGGCTGATGGATGCTATCTCTGTCTGGCTCAAATCACTCACATCCAGCTTAGTCCAGGGTGTGACTGGTTGAGGTCTTCTAAGACATCTCAAAGTCACAGAGTAAGCTGACTGTTGCTACTAGCTTAACTCTGAGTATAATGACAGAAACATAACATTTTTTTTTCCTTTGTGTCAAAGACATAATGCTCGAGGTGTTTACCTAACATAACGATATGCAGACCTATTGCATATCAAAACACATTTGGAAAGGGAAAAAAAAGAAAAAATGAATTCAGGCAATGTGCCATCTACACATATAGACACATCTCTGGTCTTACGCCATAAATTTATCTTATTCATGTCTCTTCATATTTAACAGTCACAGTTATGATCTTATAAAAACAATATAGAGGACATGCACATATGAGCTATTCAAAAGCTACAATGTTATGTAGCAGAGGGTTTGCAGACAAAAAGACCTTGCCAATCACTTAGTGATTCACAGTAAAATCAGGCTAACATTGCTGTTGCTCACCATGTGCATCAAAGAAACACGTGAGAGTGATGAAACATTTGCAAAATTATCTTTAAGTACACAGAGTTAAATAACAGTTCTAACATGGTTGTACAGCACACACATCAGCACTCCAGACTAGGTTACTCTTTGAATGTTTTTTTAGGGCAATCCCACTTAAATGCTAAATTATTCATTCTTCAAAAAAATAAGTGTGTGCTCTAAGCATGAAAAGGGAACTCATGTTGTAGATACTGGTTAAAAGCAATTAATGCAAAAACAAAGCTCTTCCTTCTTCACAGATGGATGACTCCTTAGTAAGTTTTTTAAAAAAATCGTTTGAATGAAAAATTAATCTGGCTAATTTACATGATAAGGCAATGTAGGCATGTTAATTGATGTGCATTATCCCCTTCATAAATAAACAGAAATGCTTGTAATGTTCACATGTAGCATCATATCATTGTGGTGAGTGTGGCCCAGGTAATGAGGAGAGGAAGATTTTGTTTCACAGCCACAGAAAGCCCTGCTAAGAGAGAAAAAGAAGCTACACTTAGGAGAGATCAATACCACGTCTGACCAAAGTAAAATGGATGCTATGTCTGACCCGCTGAACTTGTTAGAACAAAAAGTCATCAGACCATTATCAGAGCATTCATGCAAGAAGCCCACAACAGTGAAGAGAACAAGGGCAGCTTGTTGCGAACACAGAGGCTGCACTTCCTGCAGAACACTGACCTTGGGTCATCATTTTGTATGGTAAATTCCAGCAAATCCAATACAAACCATTGAATTAGAAAACAGCTGTTTTGAAAAAGTTATGACAAGAATATAAATTGTGCACAACTAAAAAAAAAAGACTAACCCTAACTCTGGAGAGAAAACCTTTGACCATACAGTACTTTATTGGAATTCTATGTCATTTTAGGTGAATATAGTATTGCTGCTGGTCTGAAAAATCACGTCTTGCCTGTTCAGGAAGTTTTTATTAAACATCCTGATTGTATGGACCATATTAAAAATGTACAATTGCCTTGGTGTGCCATAAGACAGGAATCGCTCAAGGGAAACTGTGCCATAATTAAGAACCTGCCGAAAACCATTAAACTTCTTAGGGGCTCAAGCCTCTTTAGTTTGGCACACACAATCTCTAATAGTCCATTACATTGATCTACAGGTCACCAAGGAACAAAACTCAATACACAGACAGAGATGCTGTTATGAGCTGTATCAAGTTCAGTTCAGTGTCAGCCTGAAATCCATGACTTTTCTACAGCATTTATTACCCATATTTTTTTTCCAATACAATTTAGAAAGAAGATTAGGAAAAAAAAATAAGACTGTCATTGTTTCACTTAGGTTATACGGCTGAGCAGTTCTTAAGTGACAGAATAAATAATGGAAAGCCCTTACCATCCAAAAAAAAAGCTCCATCTACAGCTAACCTCTTGAGAATCTAACTGCATTTCACCAAATTTGACTTTCGTTGCAGTATCTCCACTGATGGTGTGGCAAACTTCAGTCATTAAGCAGCAGTCCTTGAGAACATGGATATATTGGCAGAGCTCTCCGTGCCGCATGAAAGTTTCATCAATAGTTTTGATTATACAGTAAACATTTCTGTGCAGAGCAAAGATCGGCAACAACTATAGTAAAATATCAAAATGTTGATACTACATTTTATAATAGCAAATGGACACATTTCAACAACGGAGACATTTAATTTAGTTTAATGTAAAACATGCATTTTAAGTGTTAATTCATGTGAATTGTGTGTAAAACGTTCTTTTTCTGTAGCTGATTTTGTTGACAAATTTAAGAGAGTCTCTTGAGAGAGAGAGAGAGAGACTTACTTTTAATTGACCCTGTACCCATCTAAAAATATGTCATTAGCTATTTTACATTATTTCTGCACTGAATTGCTTACCAACAGCCCTTATTAGATTACTCATAAATTGTTTGTCTGGGAGAGATTCAATTTCACTTCATGTAAAACTGATTTAAAATCATCTTCTCCATACAGCACTAGAAAGGTAAATATGTTCTACCTTGCCATGTCTGCAGTAAATCTTTTTGATGACACACAAAACTTCCCGCTTGGCTGCACCAGCATTTTACTTATGAACTCAACCTGTGCAACATTGCCATATGCACTTGCCAGATGCAGTGGGTTGCCTCCCAGACAGCAAAATGTGTTTGTCAGGAAAATTCATCTGCCTGTGGTAACACATTTGCAATACAGTCATATTTGGAATCCTGTAAATATGTGCTTTGGGCGTCTGCTTTTTCTTGACATGGACTTAAAAGCCATAGCTGTGTAACTGCTGCAGGCTGTGAACTTTCACAAACTAAGTCTTGTGTCAAAATGACTTTAGTATGAAATGGAAACAGAGATGGTGATGGAAACTTAGTGCAGTGTGGCACAACTCTTTTCTGTTCACTGCTCCGATGCTCTCAAATCTGGTGCTGGCTTTTAGTGAAGCCAGGCAAAAGGCTTTGGACGTGACTGACAGGGCAAAGAATCATGTGGGAGAGATGCTCTGTGTTGAAGGATTTCAACGTGTCTAAAACCGGGTCACAAACTTTTATAGATATGTTTGCTCAGTTTATTTCAGCCAGTTTGTACAATCCAGTTATAAAGTTATAAAAGTAAAAAACACATGAATTAATAAGATAAGATATATCTTACACAGCATAAATAATCTGGAAAATCGAAATTAGCAAAATGTAAAACATAAAAGATAACATTCCTTCTCACCATGTTAGCAGTATGTTATGTTTTATGTTTATATATATATATATATATATATATATATATATATATATATATATATATATATATATATATAAGGGTTGTCAAAAATAACACTTTAAAGGTGTTAACTAATTTATGTAATTAATTGCGTTAAATTTTTTTAACACAATTAACATATGTGAGGCATGACAAGCCCCATACATCCGTCATTTCTCTGTTATGACGGCGGGACGTGGAGAAGCATAATGGAAAAGATCAGCAGGCTGGCTCTTTGGATGGACTTGAGAATAAACACATTAGCAACCCATGGACATCGCCTCCATGGAGAATGGGGGTGTTTTTTTTTCCCAGTGTGAGGTTCCACACTCATACTTTTCCCGCATTCTTTTTCAAACTTGCAACAGCCCACCTGTGTTTTGCACCAATGTGTCTGTTGTAGTGACTCTCCAGTCATCTTTGTTTGTGCAGCGACGGCTGTCAGTGATCAGCTGATCAGCGACGTCAGTGATCAGCTGATTGGTTTAACTTTCTTGTCGCATTTATCATTAAGCTGAGAAGGAGGAAACATATTTACCCCAAAGTACTGTTTTTGGCAAGACCTTCTATAACACAGTAGTTGACAAAAGGATGTAGCTGTAGAAAGGATTTATATTTCAGCTATGCAGGGGCGGGTCTAAAAACATTCTGATGGGGGGCCAGGCAGGAGCACTCACCAGGAAAATGAGGGTACATATGAGACCTATTTTTAGGTCTAGATTTTATGAAATATTGAACTGATTTTTAGGACTAAAGTGATTATCGAATTTAAAAAGGTGAAGAAAAACCTGTAAAACAAACAGCCAATGCTCTATTTTATCAGCAGGTGTTTACTTTGGATGATAATGCTGTGGGACTTATCACTGTTGCACAAACACTTACACTTCAATAATAAAAGGAAAAATGTGTGTTTAGCCAGATCATCAGGGGCCATCACCATGGCACCGGATTGCAGTAAAACCGCAAAAGTATTTTAGCAAACCACTCTTTCATCCCCCACAAAGACAGGGATTAGCCTCCAGGACACTGACCATGTCTGAAGCCAGGTACCAAAGTGGGTAGGTTTGAGTCCTCTACCATCTGCGGTACTGTGTGGACAGCTTAAATGCACCCCTAGAGGATATGACGTCAATGTGACGTGCATGCACCGATTCCCAATCCACCCTTCCTCAAGTTTTTTATGCTTTGTAGTCCAGCATTTTTTGAGAAGAAGCTCGACTTCTTCATTAGTCCAAAGAAATGTTTCTCTTTCGCCTCGCAGTGAATGCTCAGCTATATTCTCTCCTCTGCTTCCAGTGTGAACTTCCTGCAACACGGCGTAAGCCTTTATCTGCACATGTGTTGTTTTGCTCTAGCTTTGGAGTGTTACTCTTTAGCACCCCCCACAGCCTGTAGTATGTACTACAGCGGTGTCGTGGGGATGCTGAAGCCTTTCTCCTTGTTTTTGCCACTGCTTTCACACCTGAACTGGCATCAGTGTCATGTGGACATAGCCTCAGTTTTATCAGAGTTTCTCCATCAATGTTGGCTGCTTAACTTTAGTCGTCACATCTGGTGGTTTTATGAACGAAATTATCACCAGGAAGACGGTTGGTGAGATGATGATATATGAATTCTGAATTATGATCTAGAAAATGGTAGATGATTTAGAACAACATAGAGAAGTACATTACATGCTGCATTTACTGACCATTGGACATCTGAAGTTTACCCAAGGGAAGGTCAGTTAACATTAAATATTTGTAGCATTGGCTCATTCTGTTGATACAATACATTAAAAACGGACAAATTTCAGGCATATAAAAACTTGCGACTGGTGATTAATTATGTTGCGACTGGTGATTAATTATAATTCAATTGTAAGCTGTGATTAATCTGATTTAAAAAAAATCATTTGGCAGCCTTACTATATATATATATATATATGTAAAGAAATAAAGCATGGCAATACTCTTTGGTCTGTATTACTTACACTTTCTTTGTTTTATAATGTTTTATAACCATGGTGGGGTTTCTCTGTTTTATTTGGTCCTTGACTTCTTCAAACGCTTCTAGGAGGATTTCCTGCTCCGCTGGAAAGAAGTATGCCACGCTCGTTGCCATGGTAGATCAATGATTGCAAAGATCTATTGAGAAAGCCGCAAGCACGTACTTATCCAGGATTAGTTTCACCTGGCTTGATGAATCCGTGTCTGATCATCCTGGCTTTCTCTTTGTGCAAACAATTAAGCCTGGATGCTCTTGGTTTTTGTATTCAGTGAACCTAGCTTAGCTATTTATCCTGGATATCTGAATCCTACTTTTGTCCTAGGCCCCTGGTTGTTTGATTATATTTTGGTTCTGATTTATCAATGTTTCATGAATGAATGCAAAAAAAATATGGCTTTACACCTGACAGATTTATTGATGATATCTGTCAGTGTTTAGTTAGATACAGCCAACAACATAAAACAAAGTTTTTCTGTGGCTAATCCAGTCTAGTGCCAGAGATTTCTTTTCTCTTCTTTTCTCAATAAACTCGGTATTTAAACAGTATTTACTGTTAAATTTCTATGAAGCCTCCAGTGTTGGTGTATCTTACTATTATGATGAAGTTAATTTCTTTAGTTTCAGTTAATTTTTAAGACAAAGAGAAGCCTCTTCTTTTTTTTTTTTTTCTTGTAATGACAACAACCACACAGGCTTACACAAATCTTTTAATTGAATCATTATAGCAAATCATTTAGCTTGTCTGCTTTATCTTACACTGACCAAGAGTCTAAAAATAATATACTTATGCTTTCACAAGCACTGGCAACAAATATTACAGACTCTTATGAGTGAAATAAATGTGTAAAAATGACCTGAACATTCACAAGAAACAAACAATGAATACTAAAAAGCATGCAAGGACTACATGCATGCTCAAGGCTCCACAATCATACAGACTGTGTTTTAATAATTGAAAATTCCAAATATGAAATTGAAATCTGTTAATATAAACTTGAGATATGTGACAAACAGATAAAGAAGTCGGGCTCAAAACATTCAGTCCTTGGAGGAGGTGATAAGAATGAAATAAGCAAGGTTAAATTGGCAGAATGCAGAGCTTCTCCAGACCTACAGATTGACGTGATGCCGAAGGGGGAGTGGGGGGGCAGAGGTAATGATGGAGTAGTACAATTTAGACTAATGCAATTTTTTGGGGGTGGGGGGGAGGTTGAGGGATTCCAGGAGCCCTGACTATCTTGCAGTACTGTGGCTCAGACTGACCTGCTTTCTGATTAACCGTTGATTTTAGTGTTTTCACAGCCAATCTACCGTGCATGGTTTAATCAAACAGTCTGTTCCAAACCTTTTGCTGGCCATGCTTTTGCATGCCAATGAGAATGATGTAATGCTTTGATTCATTCTCTGAGCTCTTGCTCTGTGGTGATGGATGTGGTGACGCTCGCAGCTGTATTTTCAACTTGAACATGAGAAAAATGTCCAAGTGGATAAAGCTCTAATGATCATGACAGTCGGCTTCATGAATTAAAAAGCATAAAATGATAACTGGAATTACAGGCATCAAAATATTTAATACAATTATTAAGAATATCATAGCAGTGAGTAACAAAACTAACAAATGTGATTTAAAATGATACATGTTTAAATTTTCTACCATTTAAAGATCTTACACAAGTTCAAATCTAGCATATCTAACATATACTAGAAACCCTTTTAACAAGTTTAGAAATCGGCTTATCTATTTTCACACAATTGGGAAAAGCCTCAAGTGATTTGTCTCTGTAATTACCACCTTATTTCAGTAGCAGCAGTTTGAAGAACCTCTTTGGCCTCCTGTACAGCAGTACCATTATAATATCTGATTTCACTAGTCTTCATACGCAGGTACAATAAGTGGTACATGATGCAGAGCCAGCCTTCTCATATAGGAATGCCTTGACTGCAGCATTGAATTTACAAAAACCCTTGTGAGCTAATTATATTACAGTTCAGGGTACATTAATCTAAATCAATCAGCACAAGATAATAGCATCTAGTTACTGCTCTTGTTTCCCATTTTAATCCTAAGTGAGAAAAAAGCAACGTGCCTGTCATCCTGTCTGTATTTTTTTTACATGCAAAAATAAATAAGTCAAAAGCATTCCTAATTTTTCTGTCTGCTAAATGTTAAATACCTACAAAATGCTCCTCCTCCCTTTCAATAATACAGATAACTGTTTCAGTGTTCATTGTTTTGGAGAAAACTTGTTTTCTACTAATGTACAGTTTGATTGAATGCACCTTTTTTTGTTGTTTAAGATTTTAAGTGAATTGATGTCAAGTGAGCAGCAATATTCCTCTCATGGTAGCTCTCACCAGAACCAAACTGTCACTTATGTGGCAACAACAGCATTTTAATTAGTGAATATTTCGTTTCACTTGCTGTTCATTGGCAGTTTGACACCAAACGAAGCTTTGTTTTTCCTATCAAGAAGTCCTTTTTACAATCAGCCTCTTGTTTGTGATTCCAGTACCAGAACGGCTTTGATGATAATCTTGCTCAACTAAATTTAGGCATCAAAATGCTTTGCAGTTCATTTGAACAGACCACATACGATATACTTAGCAGTGACGCAGTATATCTTTTGTATCCAAGGAGCGCCAGTCTGTTCATTTTATGTCTATTACATCTATGTACTCTGAATGACCCTTCTCAGCTTTTGTTTTTATAAACCCCTTTCCAAATTGAATCTTTACTTTAAGAAATAAAAGGTTGTAATATTCACTGCAGAATAAGAACTAAAAACAGGGATCTAACTCAATACTCTACGGATTTGTTAATTAGCTTCTTCTGGCTCTTTTGAATGTAATAGTGTAATCTTTAGTGTGAGAACTGATGCAATATATTTTCCTACTACCCTTGTTAGCTTTCTTCTGTATGATAGTGGGGGTTACTATTTTAGCATGTTCTGTGTATGTTTATCGGTTCTGTTTATGTGTCTGTCAGCCATCTTGGCTAATTTATCTCTTATGTAGTCACATATTGCCATCAGCACTTTTCACTAAATCATTTGTAAGAACACATTGTAATGCAGGTCATCAAAATGCCAAAAAGGTTCCTTAATGAATCCCCAAGCATAAATACCAACACCTGCCAGGAAGGTGAAGGTCTTCCTTCTAATTACAGAAAAAAAACAACAAAAAGAAATGAGAAATTCAAGCACACTCTGTTGTTCGGATTAGACCAAGCCACCAAATTCACTGTAAGTCAGACCTAGAGCCGCAGAAATTCTGAGGACTGAATGCAGGTGTGTTAGTACCAGTGAGATGACTCCTGTGTGATGTTTTATTCATTTTCATCACAGAGAAACGTTGCTCACTCAGATAGGCCCACGTACTGCCAAACATAGCCAGTATTTGAGTAGCTTCAATATGGAGCTCAAGCATTGTGTTAGGGATGAAACGTGGAGTCTGTGTAACACCCACAGTCATACTTTACCTTCAGTGTGTTGCTATGTTTGAGCTCACTGAGCTCCATTTGAAGGTCCATAGATGTTCTTTTTCACAACAACTGCAGAGGAGTTTCTGAGAAGTTCAAAATTAACTTTATGGACTTCAAAGTTAGCAAGCGGCCTACATGGCCTACTTGTCATTTTTTGGCAAAATGGGTAGTTGGTCTGTCATGGATTGGCACAGAAAGTGTCCCAGGTTTCCTCCTAGTATCTATGTTTTCCACAAGACCAGCTTGGGTTTAAAAACCCTCAAAACAGTCTGTGATCACATGAAGCCCGTTGATGACACTGCAGGTTGAGGTGACTCATTATGTCACACAGAACTTATTTTCAGAGCAATCCAAAAAATCTGAGTGCATTGTTGGATTTGTAGTATTTCAAGCATATGTTCAATAGCTGGGAGACAAGTTCTTATTGAGATAAATTACCGCCATGCAGGCCTAATGTAGTCCCACAGGGCTTAAGTTTGACGGGTTTGGTTTATACGATTCTTGTGTGGATTACTTAATTACTAATATACATATTATCAACTAATAAAATTAAGAAATGGTGACATCAATGCCAAAGTGACACAGACTAATCTGGTCAAATCAACTAAACTGGTAAGGTTGAAGTATCCCTGTTACATGTCAAAATGACGGGAAAACAGAGTTGTTCCTTTTGTCGAGACATGGCTGTGAATCAGAGTGTTTTTGTAGGTTTTCAAAGTGTGATGACTAATTCCTCTGATGTGTACTCTTCTGTTGCTAAAACCCTTTTCTACTCACCACCCTGCACAAGTAGCACATTTTGTATCAGTGTTAGCAGTGGTTATCACCGCGTGTTTGGTTCAGTGGCCTGCAGCATCCAGAAACAGTCCTGGCACATCAGCTGAGGTCAACTGAATACAGTTGAGAAGGGTCTCAGCCAGAGAAAGAGATCATTTGGGTTCTATAGTCCCCCTTTTTTGAATTTGGCTGAATTTCATGACCTATTGTACTTGCTATAGCTTGTTGACCTGTCACTGTAAAAAGCTTGATTGAACTTGTACTCGCTCCCTGTTTACCGTTTCCATTTAACCTGTGTGTCTGCTAAAGAATCTAGAGAAATGCCCCCAAAAATCCCACAATGAAACTAAAATAATCTCAGTTGATGTCTTACAATTCAATGTACATCCATTATTATGGGTTATTTGTGTTTCATACAGACAGAATAGAAATTCTAATACTGATGCAAATAGCTCTGTATGTTTTCAAGTGTGCACTCAACTTGAGTCAAGTAGTCACTGAGTCAGTAAGTCAACAGAGAGCCTTAATTCAAGCGCAGTGATTTACACCTCAAAATTATGTCACTGATGGCGTAGGCAGCAACACCACTCAGTAACATTTAGAAGCTGTACAAGCTATGATAAATGTTGACTATTTTAATGACAGTTATCAGAACCACCTCACTGGGCTCTGACACAAAACTGAAGGTTATGACCCATCAAGTCACCAGAGAAGCAGCAAAGCAACTTGTGTCAGTGTGTTTCATGCAACTCCACCTAGCTATACTGTTAGTTTGACATTTAGTTAATAATGACCTGTCTGAATTCTGTAAAAAAAGAAAAAAAAAACTTCCCACTACAAAAGATTCACACTGACATCCTCTCTTAGTGCTGGCCTGACATGCACATTGAATAGAATAAAAAATATCTTCTATGACACCTGCTTCATAGCACAGAAAAAGAGACTTTTTGGAGGCTTCTAAGTCATATGACTGGCAACTGCATCTCTGCAGTTGTGGAGGCAGCTCATTTCATGTAGCATTGCATACAACCATATTTTATATTTCCCTTAATATTGTTAAAACCAAGATCATTCTCAAAACTAGCAGATTTTGTTATTTGCTTGACAAAGAACAAAAATTAAATACAATTTAATCTGAAATCAGCTTCATAAGACTTTATCAAGACTGTTTTACTAAATATCGTTACCATGATGTTTACTGTATTGCTTCAACACAGTGTCTCTTGAAAAATGATCAGTTTTAGATCTAGTTACACAAAAACATCTAGCAAAGGAAGATCTGCTCATTTACATATAATTCCAGAGCAGAAATCTGAACACTGAATAGAAACAGGTTGGAAAAGCTTTGTGTGTCTGGTTGTCACAATAAATTCACAGAGTTCATCAATTTTTGGCACCTGTCTTTATCAATCCATAAATCAGTACATACTGCAAACAGAAAATGAATTTTCACCGTGTTTTTAGTAATAAGTCAGAATGGGTTGTAGAAAAAAATAAATAAATAAATAAAAAGCTGCTCCGTCAAACCATTAGAATAAAGATCGAAATCAAAATGAAAGTTTGGTGGTATTAAATTGGAAAAAAAATGTTTGAAAACTCTCCCACTATGGATAAAAAGTGTAAACTTGTGAAACTTTCTTTTCTTAGATGTTGAAATTTTTCCTTAATAAACTCACGATGAAAAGTCAAGTAAAAGTTTCAAAAGACGAGTCTTTAACTCTGATCAGAAGGATCACAGTCCGTAAAAAGAGCTCCACAGTCTGAGGAGCGTTCTGCAGATCCGATGGCATGCTCGCTTTATAAACACAAAGTTAGGGCTTATCTCGCCTCTGTCCCTGACTGGCACACACATCTCACACCAGCCAGACACTGCGGGGCCGTTGTGGTTCACCATGTTCTGAAGCAGATATGATGAGTGCATCATGTCAAAATAACTGAGTAAATATTAAAAATCTAAATTTCAACACAGTACATTAGAATGGTTATTTTTTTTATTATATGTTTATGAAATTTGATCTTTAAATATATAAAAACCCATCTTCTAGTTATTTGTTTTGTACATCCATCCATCCATTCTCTTTCGCTTATCCGGAATCGGGTCGCGGGGGCAGCTGCCTAAGCAGGGAAACCCAGACTTCCCTCTCCCCGGCCACATTCACCAGCTCATCCGAAGGGATCCCGAGGCGTTCCCAGGCCAGCCGAGAGATGTAGTCTGTCCAGCGTGTCCTGGGTCTGCCCATTGTTTTGTACATGCCTAACTTAAATGCAAATTTCTGCTTTGGACAGATTTAATCTAGGCTGAGAAAAGGCCACCATGAAATTAGCCAATGCTGAGATAAAAGTCACTCCACTTGATCCTATTCAGGGTCACAGTAGGATCTGTAAGCTGCCATTGACTGCTGGGTAAAGTGGACCAGTCACTAATCCATCACAAGGTTAATACAACCAAACACTCTCTTATCTACGGTCAATTCTGAATTATCAGTTAATCTAACATGCAAGATTTTGGATTGTGAGAGGAGTCCAGAGCACCTAAAGAGAACATTTAAACTCCACACAGAAATTCCCTAGTATCCTGCAGCCCATTTTTGCAAAACTTTCACTCTAAGTTATCAAGAATTATAGTTGAATATCATGTTTTGGCTTTAATTTTAGCAAAGGGTGCTGGCTTTTTAGAATGATAAAGGTCTGCTGTTGCTATGTACGCCTCCAACTTGTTAGACTGTTATCTACATAAATAAACCCTGTTAATAAGAATTATTTTGTCATACATTACTATTAGTTTAATAATACCCTTTCACACTGAAGAATGAACTGAGTTCTTTACCCTTCTTTACACCAACTGCTTATTCATCTTTTAACTCATAACACTGAGCTGAAACACATGCCGTTAACAGGAGTACAGCCAAAAATCAGGGAGGATGCATCACTGGTCCAAGAAAAGTTGACCATTAACCTTCAGAGATATCTCTGAATGAAACTGAAGCATTACCAGCACCACAGTGTGTTGCTGTTATTGATTATGACATTATTATTGTAATTACTATTATTATTATTATTTATCCAAAGCTCTAAGAGGTGGCTAAGGGGGTGGGATTGAATAAGCAATGGCTTCTTCCCACTCCCTTTGGACAAAGACTTATTTTTCTTTTCCTACTTTTGTATATCCCTTTTATTTTCCTGTTTTTCTTTTATTTGCCTTTTGTTCAAATGAACAAATCGATTGATCGATGGACGGATGGACAGACAGATGGACAGACGGACAGACAGACGGACAGACAGCTAGCTAGCTAGCCAGCCAGCCAGCCAGATAGATAGATAGATAGATAGATAGATAGATAGATAGATAGATAGATAGATAGATAGATAGATAGATAGATAGATAGATAGATGGAACAAATATTAATAAATATTAAAGAATTGTTAACTATAAAATAAATGTGCTATTGCAATAAGCAATATTCCATTTAAAAAATCATGATAAAGTAGTTAAAGATACTACTGTATTCCTGAAGTATTTCTTTAATCTTGACATGTAAGCAAACTAAAGAAAAACCATTAGTTATGAAAAAAGGCATAATTTCAGCTCAAATGTTCAACATTAAATGACTAACACAACAAATTATTTTTTGCATGCAGGCTCTCCCAACACAGACAGCAAGATGTTTCCACTGCGCAGGCAGGATTAACTGTAATCATTAACATCAGTATATCCCATGAAGGACACTGGTAGGGGAAGACTGTTAAACATGTCAGTGTTCACATATAAATCTAATTAGCTACTATAAGATTACAAATTTTTCCTACTTTGTATGCAGGAATATGTCACATTGTCCTTTCAAATTCTAAATTGTGAATACAAATCAAATTAGCATCAAGAGATTGCAAGGGCAATTTCGAGCATCGTATTCATAGCATTTGTTATTTTTATCCAGCAGCAGCAGGGTTGAGCACAACTCAAATTGTGAGGCAGAAAAGACATTTTTTTATGCATGACATAAAATAAAATGGGTTTTCACAACTGAATTTGCAAATCTTTCTACATTTTTGGCCAGTTTTTTTTTTTTTTTTTCTGACTTGCATTGAAGGTTGGAAAGAGACACCAAAGATGTTCAGCTTTTGAGCTCAAAGTTTTGGCAGGAGCCAGATGACGAGGACAGAGATACAAGTGTGCCTTTTTCTGCAGTCTGGCTAAGATGCATCATCTCATCTTTGTAGCCGAACAGTAAACCAGAACAAAATCAGCTTTCAAAATATTTGAAGGGGATTAGGTATCAGAAATAGCATCCCATAGAAATTCCACATTTAATCGTATAAGAAATGATACAGGTTATAACAAGGTGGTTTGCTGATTACAGAGCAGCATTTTAATTGAATTAAACTAAACGGTTTAAAAATTGGCTGCAAATAAAACACAATTAATTGTAGCTAATTAAATTCAGAAATTCAGTGGCTTTGAAGCAGTATGACAGGAGCAGGAATTTTAGGTCTTTCGAAAGCTTGAGTTGTATAGAGTTAACTTTTTCCACATCCGTCTGTATGTGAGACATTGAAGTGTGGGAGCAAGAGTGTGAAAGCACAACTATGTTCTGTTAATGCAGAACTAAAAGAATTGCTAAAAATTAAATGCACATAATAAGAAATAGAAAAATCACAGCTTGGTTACCTGTTTTGTCTTCCTCCATATTATGTTATTCCAATGTGATGCCCTGAGATGTTGAGCTTACAGTATGGATAGAACACCTGAGGTTTCATCTTTTATTTGATTGTTTCTCTATGACATGTATACCTCTTATAAATAGCATCTACACAGCACTTTTTAGGTTTTTTAGTTTTGACTTAACAAAAGAAGGGAAAGAACAATTAACAGCTAAAAAGGGCGCCTGTGAATCTTGTGGTTCACAGTGAGAGGTGAAAAAGCTGGATACGAAAAAAAAATTGCTTGGCTACACAGGCTCTCCCAGAGCATGAGCAGCGTAAGCTTGTCGGGAGTGAACCGACTGATCTGCTGACTGCCTCTCTCCACCTCACTGCCACCTTGTTTAGCCTGATCCGCCAATCTTCAGCAAGCTAATGCAAGATGACACTTTGTCACCAGAATCCTAAACTCTCTCCACAATACAATTTGTCATCGCATTCAAGGGCCCATGACATTCATGAGAGCTTTTCTGTCACTATCAATTTCAGTCTTATTTTAAGGGGTCTAAGCTCTGGCATTCTCACTAACAGATGCTCAAACAGTGTCCCTTAGGTTCATTGCCATTGTGAGCCTAGTGGCAATGACTAACAGCTGGTCATGTCCAAAGCATAATACCTACGGTATCTCTGCATGTTTAAGTTATGCTTAAGTTCTCCCTAGTTAAAAATAAATACATCAAGAGTAAAAAATAAACATTGCCGAAAGTAGAATTATTCATATGGGGTCCTCAACAATATGCAATTATGCTCATGTAGTGATTTCTTCTGCAACTATTAATGAAGTAAGAAACTGAAACTTTATAACAGCAACCTCCAATCAAGGTGATGCCGGTCTAATTTGGCCCTAAAGCAAAAACTGAACTACAGGTGTAATGATGTGTATATGGGAAGTAATTTCTGACCCTCAAGCAGACAAAGTAAATTAAGCACTAGGACATTAACATTTCAGCGCTTGACCTTACCGTCTAAAATATGAAAAATGGAAATAAGGTCTAAACTGATGTAACCTTTTCAAGGTGTAAGGTTGAGCAATCGGTCTTAATGTAGGAGGTGTGATGCAAAGTTGACCTACTCAGGTTACATCACATCTAATATATCTACTGTTTGCAAGCTGTCTGCATAAGAAAGGTAAAGTAATGAAGTGAACATGGACACTAATTTAAAGTTGATTGTAACTCCACATGTCAAAAAGGCCAGCCATCTGTATAACTGTACTTGTGGCCTTACTAAATTAACCTTGTCAAGTTATGTTAAGTTAAAAATACTTGTGGCAAATCCAGAAACACCACCTCAGTAAAATCAATGTGACTTTAAAAGGTGAAGCTGCAACTCAGGAAGTTACTGCTCCTCCACAGCAAATCAAGCTAAAGTCATTAATCTTTCTATTTTTAGATCACTTTCCAACTTATTTATTTCTTCATTTTTTTTTACGATGTAAAAGCCAGACAACAGCTCTGCCAAAAGAAATACTTTGTCAGCAACTTGATTGCAGTTACATGGTAGAGTGACGCCAAAGCTGGAGCAAATTAGTGAGCTCAACCATGGGCTCTGCTGAAATAATACGCACTTCGAGAAATACCATGTGGAAAATCAGCGTCTCAAGAATGTAAATTTTTCTAGGCATTTATTGAGATTAGTCTGCATGTTTGTGCAGCCTCTTTTCAATTACATGTTTCTTTTGATTTGTTCTAATGCAGATAATGTTATGTCCTGGATAACTATAATATGTGTATACAATACCAGATGGTCTTTAAGCAAAATGTTCCCTACACGACCAAGATATCCATTTAAGAAATGTACATCTTTGAAATGTCAGCTATTGATTAAAACACTGTTGTCTTACACATTTTTTTTAAAAAGGGATAAGTGTGCATATTGGCTTTTACCTCTCTTTACATATTTGAATTTCCATCACTCAGAATGGCTCTAAATAACCTCAAGAGCTTGTTACTTTTAGTCAGAAGACAAGCCAGCCAATTATACCTTGGGCATCAAAGTCATGCAACTTTGAATGAAGATGTCCTTGCCTTTATATTTACAGGGGCTGATGACAAAATGCTTTGCACTGATGTTTTTAGAGAAGTATTTTCACTTTAAAGTTTTCCATTTCTTGCAGCTTTGGAAAAATCTCAAGGTGACTTCACTTCACATAGTTTAAAGCTGGGCAGAACTGCACAATAATACGTCACCAAGCAACAGGTTCAGAAAAGCATCACACAATGGCAGAAATATGTGCTTAATGTTCCAGCTTATTTATCATTATTTATCATTAATATTGGGGGGGTTGGGAGCAGCATAGTAAGTCAATGTCAAATTTCTGCTTCTTTGACTAACATGCTGGCAAACAGCTGATAGGTGTCAGAAACAAAGAAATCTTTGCTTATTAGGACTTATGTTTCTGAAAAACAAAGTTGAATGTAGGTTCTGCTTTCACCTCAGTGTTGTTCAGCAGTTGATCACCCACGCCAGCTGTCCGGTGCAACAAGAACATGACAGTAAGCAAAACACACTAAGTTTTTACAGTGAAAATAAGGTCATGAGTCAGGAGATTATTGATTGTGTAACAACTGAGACTGACAAAGAAGCAGAAAGGATAGATGCAATGGGATAGTTTGTTTGGCAGTTTGACAAACCTATGTGAACAAACTTGAGTGTCTGTTCCTTCTAATCAGTACAACAATAGAAACCCAAAGCTTACACTAGCTTGTTGGACTCTAACTACTAACCTTTTAAAAGATGCTTTGGCTGTTTAAGCATGCATCATGGCCCTGAACTTCAGATAATACCAACATCTAACAGGGAAGTGTCTGTCACTTCCTGGTGTGTGTGTGTGTGTTCAGTAAAACAGCTTGATGCCACCCCCTTGTCACCAAATGAAGGCAAAATGCTGCTTTGCAAGCAGCTTTGGTAATATCTACTGAGTCACAAGGCGTCAACATATCTGTGTGTGTTTGTGTGTGTGTGTGTGTGTGTGTGTGTGTGTGTGTGTGTGTGTGTGTGTGTGTGTGTGTGTGTGTGTGTGTGTGTGTGTGTGTGTGTGTGTGTGTTTTGTGTTGCTGCAAGAGGTAAGTTGGGAGTAGGGGACGGGCTAGTTGGATATGGTTCATGAGCAATTTCTTACCTGTGCATACAAAACTGACTTTGAGCAATGACTCACATGGTAAATGGTAAAATGGTAAATGGTGTGTATGTAAATAGTGCTTTACTGTACCTGGAATGACACCCAAAGTGCTTTACATTATACATCACATTCATCCATTCACACATACACATTCATGCACTGATGGCGGAAGCTGCCATGCAAGACGCTCAACCACGACCCATCAGGAGCAATTAGGGGATCGGTGTCTTGCCCAAGGACACCTCAACATGAACTCGACTTGGCTGAGGATCGAACCAGCAACCCTCAAGCTACAAGACGATCGCTCTACCTTGCTGAGCCACGCCTAGAAACTCATGTTCTAGTCCAGCCATCACCCATGCCAAACTACATACTGTATTTAGTCAGACTGTGACTAATATGGACAATCTTCTGACCTTCCATACATTATCTTTGTATAAAGTGTCAAAATTGCTATATCCATTTTATAAGCTGGGGGTTAAAAAGAAAGTCAACAAGACAACGTTTTAGCATGTAAGAAATAAAACCAGGCAGTACATGCACACAAAGATAGCATGGTAAAGACTAACAAAATAACTTGGTGATAATCAGTGACTGTAACATAGTATGTTGCAAGGGATCAAAGCTAAACTGTTGCAAAAGAGGCACGTAATTCATTCATTCATTCATTGTCTGAACCGCTTAATCCATTAAGGGTCGCGGGTAAGCTGGAGCCTGTCCCAGCATTAACAGGTGAGAGGCAGGGTACACCCTGGACAGTTCACCAGTCCATCGCAGGGCCAACACATAGGTGACAGACAACCATTAACACACACACTCACTCCTAGGGAGAATTTAGAGTCATCAATTAACCTAACATGCATGTCTTTGGACGGTGGGAGGAAGCCGGAGTACCCGGAGAGAACCCACACATACACGGGGAGAACATGCAAACTCCACACACAGAAAGGCCACCGCCGTCAAGGTTCGAACCTCCCCCCCAGCCAGGATTCGAACCGGCGACCTCAGGTAATGCAAAATAAAAACAGACAGTACCTCCAAAGTGCATATGTAAGTCGGCACCTTGGGTTAGCCTAAATGAACCTGACTGGAAACACAGAATAGAAATTTTGCAAAAGAAATTAACTCAAGAAAACTACAACTGATCTGGCAAAACCAGTTTTAGTTTGTGATGCATGGCCCCATGGTGCTGCATTGCTGTAAAGTGCTGTTCTTATAGTATGCTTCAGGAAATCTCCCCCTGCTGCTCATTTATTGTATATGCCAAATTTAACAATTTCAAGCTTATGAAAACACCAGTAGCCAATAAAATCTAATTCAAACAACAGAAGATCTATTTGAATTGTGAGTTTGGATCATAGCATGGTGAACACAACGCTTGTATGAAGCTGATTCTTGTAATATCCCCCCTTTCGCTGGCTCCAGAATCCCGCTGACACAGCAGCTGTGAGCAATACGCTGCACTTGTGTGTGTATGTTTGTGTTTGTGCATGTGTGTGCGTGTGTGTGTGTGTGTGTGTGTGTGTGTGTGTGTGTGAGTGCATGTGTGCCTGTGCAGGTGGTTAGAAGGAGGGCCAGGAATGCCTGTGAGCTGAATAACAAATCTAGCATACTGCACACCTGAGGAGCTGTCATTGTCATAATCAGCCGTTTATAATGCATGGCAGAAGGGGGACAGGAGTCGAGAAGAGGAAATGAGGACACAGGTAGTATCAAGTCTCTGTCTGTATTATATCCTTTTCCTCTTATCCTCTCAATCGTTGCATGCAGAATCGAGAAGGTGAGTTGAGTTCTTTTTTTAAATTTTGTTCTGCGTTAGAATTTTCAAGCAATTGCTTAGTCCTTTCAACCGCTCAGTCACAGATGTCACATGCAGAAAGCTGGAAAGCTAGCTCCACTTCCTCACTGCCTTCATCCTGCCTCCTTCTTCACACCCCGTCTGGCCCAGCAGGTTTGCGTCCGGACACCTCCTCCAGAGATCTCAAGGTGACACATGGCTGCTCAGGCACAGATGAGCGCCTATGCTACAGATCGTGTTGATGACTGTAAGTGGACGCTAACAGTTTTTTGTTTTTCATTCCCCCCCACATACAAACACAGCAGAGTCCCCATGCAGTGGTTACAAATGCTCAACCCACCCCTCCCCCCTTTTCAGCCTTATGTTGTTTCAGTGCTACGCTAATCTATGGTTCTGCTGTGAGGGCCACAGCAGTGGCAGGTTGACTCACTTCCAGCTCACTGACACAATCATTCACTGCTTGTATTGGGAGTTCTGTGTGTGTGTGTGCAACCGGAACAGTGCCTGTTAGACAGCCTGGCTGATATTTTTTCTGCAGGGTCAGCAGAGACTTGGCCAAGCCAGCATCATCTAGAAGTAAATCAATGAAACCCAATTACATACAACGAAAGGTGGAAGAGGGATTGAGCAGAAAATAAAGCACAGACACAAGATAAAAAGAAATGCTTAATGCTTTTTGGGGGGTTATAATACATAAGAGTACATCCCACACTTTTGTTTTCCTGACATGTACTTTAAAATTGTTAAACCTCATTTGTAGGGCTGTGTTGCAGAAGTCTCCACTCTGCGAGTCACACTAAGGAATCGTTTTCTTCTTTGACTAAGAAAACCTTTAAATATTACACTTTTTGAAACACTGGGAATCTTTCGACATCAGACTCAGTGCTGCATCCTGCTGACCTTTGTCAAATTCCCATGCCGGTAAAAAGAGCAGTCATGTGTCTGTGGGTAGGGCAAGAATAAAGGCAATATGTCTCATGATCACCTCCTGAGTGAGCCAAATGAGGCAGCCTTCGCTCTGAGCAACCTGCCACTAACATCTGCTACTTTGGCCACAAATGCCCTTCTTGTATCACTCCTGTCTTCTAATTGCTTTGAATAAATGCCTATGATACAAAAAAAGCAAAATGGAATTTGTGCAGCTTTCAAATATTTCCTGTCTTTTGATTTTGGTTATTAATTTTACAAGTGGTTTGACCTTGGTTTGAAATAAAGTTAAAAGTCTGCAGCAAACAGTCTGTGACTGGGTGCAGTGGAGACAGAAGTAATGGTACACTAATGATTCCATTTTGTTGGTATTCTAGTGTGTGACTTTTCAGCATTTATTTGATTCTGATGAAAATACTGCATTATTTTCTGAGTTAATGAAAGAAAAACATAATTTTTTTTATAACCTGCTGACTGCTAATGAGCTGTGAAGATAGCATAATGCACTAGATAATAATCCTGTTCACACTGGTGGGGAAGAAAAGGGAATAGATACTAATATCCACTGGCAGCTGTGTTGGAATAGGTACTATGGAAATTACTTTAAATTAGGATCATATTTTAATCTAATTAAACCACAGTCAAATATATCAAATCAATTGTATTGTCAGACGTGGAATTTGTAATGTTCTCATTTTAATTTATGTCAGTTTGGAGTTATTTTTTTTATATCTACAATTTTCCTATCATAGTCACCACATATCCTTAAGATGAGGAGCACCTCTGATTATAAAGATCTTAATATTCCATGTATAATTTAATTCTAATTATGGTACGTTCACTTGCTTTCCTATTATCCTGCTTTCCATCATGATTTTAGTCATTTTTAAAAAACAATCTAATAAGCTCAGAGACCACGGCAGAGTTTTACCCTTTCCTTTTGCCTTATGACCACAGTATAATTTACATATTTTTGTAACCATGCCTCTTACTGAGGCTACTTCTAGTCTCTCTTTGCGTGATTACAAAAAAAAAAAAAAACTGTGTTGCATTCACTGACTGCCTCCCAAATTAAACATTAGATAAGAAAGCCCAGTTTGACTCAGAAGACATAAGGGTGGAGCAGCAGCGGGGGCAGCCTTCATATAGATCCATACAAGCCCCTGTGTTCAGACAGACTGTTGGTCACAACTAAGACCTTGTCTTTTTTAACTGATCAATAATAATAAGGTAAAATATGGAGGATGCCAAATGGGTCCTCAAAAGAGCCTCAGTGGCATGTATGCTTTAGGCTTATGAAAATTATTCTAGGAATATACCACACTGACAACTGTGATGTGATCTGGGCTGTCGAATATTCTCACAGCAGGAAAACAGCAAGAGAAAGTTAAAACTGAAAAATGCACTGTGATGCATCACTTTGAAAATAATGATCTTTCAGCACACACTTGTCATTAAAGTGATGTTTTATGCATTATATGTCTGTACTTGCTTAATGTTATGTAGAATATTGTTGTGCACCGACTGAAAACTTGTCACAGATAATAAAAAAGCGATTCTGAATAACTAAACAATACATCTTTTACCTGCAGGCTGACTCTGCATGTGAGTGTTTGTGTGCAAACAGCTGAAGGAGTGATCTGTCATGAATGGAAAATGCTATTTAATAAAACAAACTATCCAGTTTTGCAATGCAAGAATCAACTTGTATTATTTTCTCTTTTAAGTGTTGAATTGAGTCATAAAATATTGGGTTATGTCATTTAAGTCTTCACAGTCTCCATTATTTAAAGTTTATTTACTTATTAGTCTTTCAGCATTACTGCAGGTTGATAAGGATCAATGCTATTACACATGAATTATTTAAACATCTACATACCAGAACTCTGTAGATTGAGAATTTGAAAAAGACAAAGACACTTTGATGGACAAAAATTAAAATGTGTAACAAAGTAGTCTAAAAATGGAACATCTCCCTTTGCAGATGTATTATTACATGTTAGGGATTGGCAAGCTCTCTACTCTCGGAGCTCAGCATCTTGGCATGGGTAGTTTGTTTGAGTTTCTTGTTTGACGACCTGTGAATTCCCCAGGAAAGGGGTTAACTTGTAACTGAATTTGGACTTTAGCAGTTTTCTGGCAAAGTTGAAACACAGCTGAGCGCATCTCTCTGCTACAGTGCACAATCTGAGAGTGCAGAGAGCCTCAGGGCACCCTGAGTATCTCTGGCCAAGTATGATTTTACAAGCCTGTATGTTCGTGCTTTCCAGCTTTCTAGCCTGGTCTGCTCACAAGGAACTGTGCCAGACGGGGACTGCATTCTCCAGTCGCCAGAGGTCTGCGTGGTTACCTGCTCTGGGCTTTGAATAGTAAATGTCCTCAGACAATGCTGGTGAAAAGTAGCATCCAGGTTGATGTCAACATGTGATTTAACTACAATGGAGAGATTTGTCAGATCTTGTGCATGCATGTCTCATGCTTTATAGATATCAAACTTTACATTTATGTGGGTTAAGTTTAATTCTGTGCTCCTCTACCAGATTTAAAGATCATTTGGATTCTAGTGAAGACAAAGCAAAGGGAGTGAATTCTGGGCCTGAGTCCTTTCATCCACAGAATACCAACAGTTGTTTCCATCTTAGAGAGCACTATTTATCAAAGCTATGAAGATTGTGGGCCTTAACATAATTCCCTGGATAACTCCTTATGTCTGATATTCCTTATCAGAGAGAGTATCCTGGTAGCACATGCCAAGTAGCTTGGCTCCATGGACTGTGCTTTCAGCCTGTTCATTAGTCAGTCCATCACTACGTTCCCTTCTGAGATATCCTAACAGCTTATGACATTCAGGACATTTCAATCTGTCTGTGCTTAATATGGAATATATCTCATTTTCATTATTAGATTTTTTCTGTTTTTATTTTTTATCTGCTGTTTAGTAATTGAAATGAAAGACAATCCTTAACAAGCAAAATCACCTTCGAGAGGCAACATGTTTAAAAAAAACGAAGGGTAACAAGTGAGCAATAAATAATGAAGACAGTAGTCTTTGTGCACACGTGCCATTACAAATCAATAGCCACACTTTTATTGCAACGCTAATTAAATATGTTTTCTTCTCTCCTTGCGTTGCTCAGGAGTTCAACACAATTTCCTTTAATCAGGCAATCAATCACTATTAGATCTGTGAGCCACACCAGCACACAGCAGGCAGATGTGGCCCCCAGCAAAACCTACAATCCACAAATTGGGGCAGACTCACACACACACACACACACACACACACACACACACACACACACACACACACACACAGAGAGAGAGAGATATGTTGAAACCCTGTGACTCAGTAGATATTACCAAAGCTGCTTGCAAAGCAGCATTTTGCCTTCATTTGGTAACAAGGGGGTGGCATCAAGCTGTTTTACTGACACGTCTTTTCTCAAGAAATTCCAGAGAAATTTCTCAGCAGATACTGTATGTACGTGCGTGTCTCTGACACTGTTTGTCACTTTGCATTCAAAACAATGTAATCAGAAAATTCCAGTAATCATGGCATGCACTTCATCTGGTTTGTGGAGGATGACATACAGTGTCCTTGGCATATTCTTTTGAAAGGCAGAAGCAACTCCATGTAGTTGGACAAGATGCAACAGAAGATACAGCATAGGGACATAGACAGAAATGAATTACACATATTTGTATCTGTTCCCTTGTACACATCACAACTCTATTTGGCCCCATTGTTCAAATGATATAAAAGACTGAATGAACTGATTTGGCTTGAGAGGAAAATAATCAGAGCAACACAGTGATCCTCAGAGATCCTTCAGTGAATACATAACAATGATGGTTGATTGAAACTGATAATGGCTTTGAAGAGTAGGTTGCTCCTTTCTACTCACTAATTTGTTCCAAAGCGACCTATGACTTGCATGGGATTGCCTTTAATTGCCTTTAATTTCATGACTTTGTGAATCACAGCATAATACAACTTGATATAATAGAAAATAACCATCTTTTACTAGATCTCGACGTCATGTTTCTTTCATGTGCATTTGAGCCTAAAACAAAGTTCCCCATATGAACATGTGTATAACAATAGCTGACCACATCTGATTTAAAGTAACATCTAAAAGATTAAAGAGCATCTTGATAATCCTCTTTTATTTTTATTGCTTAGTACCTAGAAGTATATGTAAATATTATTTAACAAAATTTTTCTTTCTTTTTTCCTTTGATTGTCGGTAACTATCGGCTGTCTGCTGCCATTGTCGTACATGCATTACATCCATTAAACTTTTTCTCAATAACAGAGTAAATAACAGAACTTTTTCGGATCATTGAGGAGTTACGGAGACTTTTAATGTTTACAGGAGGTTGACAGAGTTCTGTGAGGAGAATGTTTACTTTGATCTACAGGATAATGTCCTGGCAAGTCAGGCAAAGCTTACATTTATAGAATATTTCCCTTACTTAATGCTGAATTTTATGACTTAAATTTAGAACAACACCCTCTTGCCTGGCTGTCTGACTGAAATGGTCAATGCTGAGTCAAAACACATAAAATGGCAAGTACTGCTGAACAGCTAAAAAAATATTATAAACGATGTCTTAAAAATAAACAAGAAATGTCTTTGAACATACTTAAAGAACGGTGTGCAAAAATAAAGCTTTCACATCCTGTATTAGATTAACTCTTAACCACCAAATGCCCAGTCAGTGCCAACATTAGTTTCATAGTTCACAGCAGCTACTTTATAGTCAAACAAAATACTCTATTTCATAACCTAGTTAGCTTCAAATTAACCTAAGAGCAGTTATTTTAAAGCTATATGACATCTTTAGCTTCAGTAATAAATATTAAAATGACATAGAATTAGTTTCTTTTTTTCATTTTACAACATGAAAACTAGAGGACTAGTAGCATCAAAGCAGCTGCTTTGCTTTGCTAACTCCATTCTTACCTTCAAGTTGACCTTGTCTCAGAAAACGGCAGTCCTCTTCTCACAAGTTCAACTAATTCAAATAGTGACTCTTCTCACAGGGCAAAATCAGATCAGTAAATGAAACAATGCTGGTGTTTGTTGTGCTGCTGCATATTAGAAGGCTAGCTGTTATTATTTGAATGCTTTATCTAAAGAAAATTATGTGGAAAATCTTATGATTTGATCAAAGCACACACTGACTTAAAAACTATATATAATCTTGTACAAACTTGTGTTTTTATTGTTTATTATTGAAGATTTAATGTAGTTCCATTTACATCTTGGCAGAAATATCTTTTTCAATGAATGAATAGCTGATGCATTCTCCATTACAGACTGAATGCTGATACTCAGTGTCATTTCAAAATGCTGCAGCAGGATCTCAATAAAGTCAACAGAAAGAGGCTGCGTGCAGGAATTTCACTGACCATTGTATGGCTTTGAAAAGAAATGACTGTGCACTACAGTACAGTTTGTGGGAGTTTGTCATATTCCTGTATCAACACAAAGTCAGCAGATGTGAAAGTGCTGCTGACCTCGTCCATTTTTCTTCAAGTGCCATCAAGGCCACCGTGCTGCAATGCTCCACACTACAACCAATTGTGCGAAGTAAAAAGGTGTGGAATAGAGGGCTCCTCGCAGGCCACCAGCTCTTGGACACCTGTGCTTATGAGAGTCAACTGCACTGTCAGCATTGCAGCCAACATGCATCACACAGCGGCCGCACGCATGCCTGCAAAACAACATTATCTGTCTGTGCAGAGACAGCTTAGGTCTGAGAATGTATTATCCCTTGACTGCAATGCGACCTTGATGGTAAATTTCTCCTCTGATTGCACATTTTAAACCATGCCAAATTAAGGTACACGCTGCACACAGAGTTCTCCGGGGGTCTCAGATTGGTATTATGAATCATGCAACATGATATTGTTTGATTGAATGCACCAAGTCCAAATTGGATTCCCACTAACGCCTCCTCCCCTCCCTGCCTAGACAAGTACTGATGAAAGATAACCGCCTCTGCATTAATCAAAGAGATGAAGCATTTTGATCCCACTCTCAATTAGATTAGATTACATAAATTTAACAATTTGTACAAAATGCACTATCAGTTATCAACAGGTCCTTCAGTTTGATCTTTTGCCCCAAATTTGCCTCAGCAAACAAAAGAGGTACACACTAAATGTCAATGACTTTGGGAATACATAAATTAATAAATATAGATTCCGTCATATTTTAATAGCTGCTGGAAAATCCGGCTGTGGAAGACCATGACTGTAGTTATTCTTTATTGGGCTAAGTGTGTTATCTTAGGTTTTTGCACTTTCTTTTTTCTTTTGATTGTATTCGTTTCCATCAAAGAGCCCAATTATGTTAAAACATGGAATGATCAGGCATGCTAATGAATGACATGAGTACAGTTTTACTAAAAGAAAACACTATAAGAAATAATTAAGCCTTGCCTGCCTGTGTGTGTGTGTGTGCATGAGTGTGTGTGTTGATTGTAAGTGGGGTGTGATAGTGCTAACTGTTTGTTTAGGATTATAACAGACTTTCAGGACCAGAGGGTTTGATTTCAGAAAGGAGGGGAGGAGCATTGCTCTCATCAAACAGACGCCTGCACCTTGGAACACCAATAACTTGGAAAACAATAGATTGCTCAGGAGGAGGTGAACCAAAAGTCAGTGTTTGTTTGTTATTCGGAGATGGAATAAGTATTTGTCTCATCTACTGAACTGAAATATCTCTGTGTCACAGATGCAATATATTCCATAGAGCCATCTTATAATAGTTAATTAGATTTCAGCACAACCCAGGTGTTTTAACCTTCATCTGGCTGTATCACATGAGAAGATAATATAAGAGAATTATTCATTGAATCTTTTAGGGGAACATGAAAAAAAGCTTTACTTACAAATACTGAGCTTAAGTGAAGAGGAATGAATAGAATGCAAAATGCAGACTTCCTAAGCAATTGAGTCGTTTGTGAAACAGTGAGCTTATTATGCGGCGATTAGGAACACTGTGCATGTGCTGAGACAGAAAGGGAAGGTAGCACAAACAGATTTAGCACCAAATCATTGATAATCAATCATCATTGGAGTCAAATATGTAGTAAAAAGCAATTAACTGAGGGTTGTTGTGATCAGAATTGCATACTTAATGATCAATAGAGTCTGGGCGGCTTTTCATGCTGGCTGACAAACAACTGACTGAATCCTGATTTACTGATGCTTGTGATATTCAAAAACAGATTTTTCTCAGAGGAGAGAGGGGATTTGAATGAAAAACAATACAGGGTGTAGCATAGCATGACTGGAAATAACTAAATTAAAATGTGGTCATTTTTAGATATGAGATAGTAACATTAACAAATAAATTATGATAATATTGAGACATATGTGGGCTTTGAGAAAGACTCATTCAAATATTAGGTGTGAAACCAGACAACATGCAAATAGGCCTGCATGGTGACCTCAAACTGATCTTGAAATATGGAAACTAAGGTTTGGCATTGACCAGTAAAAATGCCTAGAAATTTCCTTTGAGAGAAAGCAAGAAACATGTAATTTTAATGAGAAAGATAGCTATCATAACTGGTTTGAATTACTATTATCAGAATAGTAAAGCCCTATTAGTAGTTTGGGGCTTATCTACCTATCATACATTTTACAGGAATACTACCACAGCCAAATCTTAAACTAGCCTACTTCCCAAACCGAAGATAGTAGACGACAAATATAAAACACACTGTTGAGAGAGCACCCACTCTGTGTCCCAACAATGGAATTGGCTGTGTCACCAGCAGGGAGAGACAGTGAGATGGGCGGCTTATAGACTAGTGGCCGGGGCTCGTTTTGTTTTTGTGTCGGACTGGATGGGAGGGAGCAGCAGCCTCAGTACCAGGCAGCGCTCTCCCCGGGTACGGACTGGGTAGATAAATAGAGGAGGCTGCTACATGCTGCCGCCGCCGCCACCGTTCCTGCTGCTGCTCCTGCCTTTGTCGTACAGGGAGCTTTTTCAAGGCTACTCTTGAACCAGAAGGATATTCCTTTTTTCTTTTCTTTTTTTTGTTTTTGTTTTTTTTTACCTCTTTTTTTTTTTTTACGGATTTCGAATCGAGGAATTAAGCAGTGACGGGCGAACCAATGTACTCGTTACACGAGGGCAGCGGTGTGCTTCTGCTGCTGGTCTTGGCAGGACTGCAGGTAATGTCATGTCAGAGCGGTTTTGAGTGGAGTTACAGCGGACAGTTAAGGTTGCTCGGTCTGCCTTGTAACGATGTTGTTTGAAGAGTTACAGAACCGGACGACTTGGGAGCTGTTTTCTAGACTCTTTGGACTGTGTAGTTAGGAAACATAGCAGGTCATGCACCAAAAATAGTCGATAAAGTAGCTGGAGCGGTCTAGCTTGGGCGACAATTACTAGCTAACGGCTCTCTTTATTGAATGCTTACGAGACACCGGATGCACGACTCTCATTTAATTATTTTCAGTTTGTAGTGATGTAGCCTTATTTAATAGAGTTCATATAGCTGATTTTTGTTGCCTTGAAGTTGAGGGACACGGGCCTATATTAACCTAGATATCACTTGGCTATATTTAGTTTAATATTTATTTAGATAGCTGCAGTATGTCCCTGTCCACCGGCGTTAATTGCCTCACCGGTGGAAGTCGTTAGGAGTAACAATGTAAAGCAGTTTCTCTCATTTGTAGTTGTAATTCCGTTTATGTATAGCCCAACTGCCCTAGAAATTTATAATCAAGCCCGATAACGGAAACCACCATAACATAATGGGGTGTTTTTTAGGGAAATATATATTTTTTCTTATTTACTTAAACATGTACCCTAAGCGGCGGAGAACAGCAGTCCCATATTTCATTACCACCAGCTTAAGTCTAGTTGCAGTGGACTGGCATTTTTGAGTACATTTATAATAATAATTATAAATTAAAATGAAAAAGAAAAAAAAAAAACATCCTGCTGCCGTTGTTAGGAGTCCAGCTCTGCTCCTCCCCCCGAGTCTGCAAGCATTTTCCATTTAAATTCCTCTGATTAGGAATGGCAAGTGGCACGGATACCCACAATGCTCTTTTTCAGCTAGACTCCTCTCATTTTACATTCTTTTGAGTCTGCATGCAAAGAAATAAGGCAAGGCCTATGTTACTTAAAGCTGAGTCAATGCTGAGGCAGTCTGATGGAGTACATTTAGAAATCACAGCATGTTCTTCAATTAAGCCCTGTTTTTAGTGTGTGTGTGTGCAAAATTCACCAGCTTTTAAATTTTTTTCTTTTCTTTACAACAACCAGAGTGGTCTATATTTTCTCTTTGGGGGAAAATGTTTTTTTTTTTTTCTTTGTATTTATTCAGACATTCACACAAAAATGTTTATTCTAGTGCAGTGGGGGTGTGAACATTCACTTTTTATTCCCTTGTTCCTTTACTTCAAAGTGAAGAGTGTTTGTCCAGAGTAGAGTGTTGATCAGAGGGGCTGGCAGAGAGCGTTAACTACAACCCTGTGCCTGGGCCCCTACTCTGGGACAAATGGAGCTTGTTCTTGCTTAGCCATGCTTTTTGGCTAATGCTTAACCCTTTTGGCCTCATTATCCTAATTGCGGCCCCTGTTATAAAAACAACAGATGCTTTTGTACAACTGTGGGGCCTTTAGAACGTGACTAAGAGGTTTTGGAGGCAACAGACTACATTTTTTGAAGGTTGATTTATGACTCATTGTTGCACCCCCTCGTCTTCCCCCATCACAGATTGCAGCAGAGGGCAGGGGTGCCCCGCCATGCAGGCCAGGCTTCTCTGAAGATCTGTACACTGTCGTGGTGCCAGATAACACAGAGGAAGGACAGCCTCTTTTCAACGGTGAGTGGTGGAATATTCCTAGTCCTGGTCCATGCTGATCTTTGTTATGTCTGCATTGGCCGACATGCACACCAGTTGTGTGTGCCTGCTTCCATGTGTTTCATTTCAAGGGGGAGGATCAGAACAAGTCTAACATATTTAAACAATTAGCTTCGGTGCAGTTGTGTGGGATTGCAAGTCATGTAGTTTGCCTTGTAAACCAGCTCAAATGGGGTTCAACTTTGTGTGGTTGCTGTCCATTTTTGCCTACGTTGTGTTTTTTTTTTTTTTTTCTTTCACAGCAGGTTGAAACTTAGTTCCATAAGTGCTACATTGAACATTGTGGCTGCTCTGTTTTTGTACTTTAATTAGCATTTCTAGATTAATATTTACTTCCCTCTTTGTGATTAAAAGGATGAAATTTTCTTGATTGACCTGAGTGGGTGCATCTTGTTGCAGTGAATGGAAATCACATTTTAATACTTATTTAGCTTTAATTGAACAAATAGTCTATATGTTAATTTTGTAATTTGTGCTGGTGGATTGAATTATTTCCTTTTTACTATGCCATTCTTTAGCATTTCTTTTTCCCAATTCAACATTGCCTCTGTACAGATTTAAATAATATGCATGAAGAATTTTTGAAATATGAAACACTTTCATGATTTAAGACTCCAGCATGAATCATACGGTTAACTCCACACCTGAGGTGTTAAACTGCTAAGCCCACTCAGTGGTCATCAAGTTTCTTTTTAACGTCTTTGCAGTTAAAGAATATAAAATATTTTTTTATTTACCACATTGATATTTCTAACATCCAAACTGGTGTGACTATGAAAAAAAAGTATATATGTTTATAATTCTCCATTACGTCGCTGTAAGGTTGACTGTTCTTTGGAGTTTAATACTGGCAAAATGAGGATGCAGCTACCGTGAAATGGTACGCAGGTCTACAGACTGTAATAAAAAGTGGAATATATCACCAATGTGCCATTAGTGGGGTTAGAGCCTTGAGGTCATTTGGACCAGAAAGCATTCTCACTTGTGTTGGATTTCACAGTGTGTGCCTAAAACTTGCATGCTGCCGTTGGTGTGAGTCAGAGAGTTGGAGGAGGAGGTGGCAAAGAGGAGAGAAGAAAGGAGAGAGGGAAGAGAGTGGTTAGATGGGTGGTTACTGCTTTCACTGCTCTTTACCTTGTGCACAACTTTCCGTTTGATCCTGCAGGTGATGGATTTCCCTGTGTTGGCTTGTGGATGAGCCGTGACCGGGGGTAATCAGGTTCTCTTTTGTTTGCCCCTGCACTACCCCCTCTCCTTTTTCTCTGCCTTCCCTTCCCCCAGCAAGTTGTTGCTATGAGGAGATTTCCTTGACAGAGAGGGGCACTCTTGTGTCATTGTAATGCAGCAGGGCTCAGCAGCGTGGGATGATGTTAATGAAACTGCATTCTCTAATGAGAATCTCCTGTGGCATGTTTTGAAAGACAAAGCCCCCACAGTGTGAACATTATTCTTAGTTTCCTACTTTGCTTTCACCATGCTGGTATGGGATATTGTTTTTGACCAGTAGCTGAATACCTTTTTTTTAGACTGTTGCTTATTTAGAGGCATTCAGCAGGCTAACGGTTAACTTTATCTTGTCTTTCATTAGCCGTGTCTTTTCTGCCTTGAAAAGTCTCAAATTGTGAAAAAAAGTGAGCATTTTACAGCGGAACATATAGGCTTTATAAGGGAAACTTGTCTAATTTCATAGATATCTTGCAGGCAATGGATGAGTGGTCATCCATTGCCTGTCGGTTTAGTTGGCTTATTTGAAATGGGATCTGCTTGAGTATCTGTGTAATGCTATCAGAAGATTGTGTAAGGTGTCAGTAATATGAGTCTCCCGTTCATATTATATTGCATTTGACCCAAGATATACTTTAGACGTAGCGGGGGTGAGCTCTTAGGCATCTTTGTTCCATCTAATTACGCCATTGTCTTTATTGATTGAGAGAATACACATCCTGAGGCCTGTAAAACCTGGAAATGGTCGCAGTTACTTTGCAAACAGAAGACATTGTATGCGCTAAATCAAAGACATCCTGTGGATTTGATAATGCCATTGATAACGGTGATTGTGGCCAGGCAGTTAAGAGCAAATCACATTCTTGGTAATCTAAACTAGAATTAAACTGTTCATTGGCCAAGTGGTGCTCTGAAGATTTGTTGGGAATTTTGGTGTAGATTCCCAGTCATCCAGCTCATGGTTGCCCTGTGAACTAGAATAAAGAGAACATGACTCACTTTCTTGGTTCTTTTGACATTTCCCCTCCCATCCGAAAGGCTTCTTTACTATCAGCTAGTTGGCATTAGGACTGAAAAGCTTTTCAGATGAGAAGTGGAATAACTTCAAGAACCAATAAAAGAAGTCCAGTTGCCTTTACTCAAGGTATTACTGTTTCTTCAAAGTTATTTGGTAGAGAAAAGCATGGAAAGGCCAGGTAGGACAATTGTGCTTTTATATAAATCCCTCTCCAGTGATCCATTAAAGGGAGGTTGAGCTCATTGTTTGTAAATGCAAAACCACATCAGACTTAACAGAGCTGTCTACCCTCTGGAGCCCATATGACATTGCCTTAAAGGCTGGAATATTTGCTCTGTTCTGATGCTGAGTAAAGGGAAAAGTCCAAGCAGTGGTATGTGTCTTTTAAGTTGTCATGTTAATGAAAAACGTAATTATTTTTTACTTCTGTACACAGTTTTATCTCATCCTGCTTAGTTGTTTGATAAAGGGACTTGTTTTACTAGATTTCATTTACTTTCAGGTAGATTGTGACTGCGGGTGGTTTGCTCCTGGGTGTCTAATGGGATCCTGGTGGCTTTGGAGAGCTGACACACATTGGACTGTTTTTTTTTTCTTCTTTTCTTGATGAAGCCTTTAAAGCTGGGAAACCAAATGAGTCAGTCAGAGCATTATTCAGCAGAGGTTTCCCCTCCCTAAAAACTGGGTTAATGAAAAGCCCAAAAGCTTAATTGAGCTTAATACACATCTGTACCTCCAACCTTTTTATTCTGCTTTCATTTTTCTTTCCTCCACCCCTCAGCCTTGACTTTTACTTATTTTCCTGACAATTATGCAAGCTCCCGTGATGAAAGAGAAGTATGCTTATATTCTGCGCTGGCCTCAGTTCAAGCGCTTTTAATGTGACAGTGACAAGAGGGTCCAGTGAGCTGGCTCCACAAATGAGCTGGGGGAAGGGATTTACAGTTGATCAGTTTAATAATGTGATTGGAAAAAATTAGTGTTAGTTTCAGCAATGTGGACATCAACAGGAAATCTCTCTCAGGCTGAAAATGTCTTAGAATTTGCAGTTAATCTATCATTAGGAAAAATTATGGCACTTAGCTGTGTTTGTTTGAGGGGAACCTTTTAAACAAACTAAATTTAACCTCTTTGACAAGAAAAACATTTACGAAATTCAAAATTTGGCTCTCAATGAACTCATTTTTATGTTCTTCTGGTTTTCTGCGCTCTGTTGAGATTCTGATGGTCTTGAATACAGCTGGGGCCACTCACATGTGTTTTTTAAGGGGCCCCAGCGTTTGGTGAGACGTGACCCTGCTCGACCCTCTCTTGTAAACTGGGGCAAGTGCTCAGCAACATACTCAACCCCTTTCCTCTGTCTCAGATTGGGAATGAAGCTGGTGGGGGTTTCTTGGTGTGTTACAGATGAATGAGAGAGCAGCCACAGAGGTCCTGACACATCACTAGGGAGGCCACACATGCATTACACTTCTACCTTATGTTATCCTGACCTACAGAGTCGATCGTTCATCACTTTGAGAAAGTAGATAAAATCTAAAAAGTTAGGGATTTCAGACACTCTACTTATCAAGTTTGTTTGTCTTCCAATAGCAAGACTTTGGTTTGAGTTTAAGACCAAAAAGAGATGATTTGCTGAAACAACAAAAGTTTGTTGACCGTTAAGATTATTTATTTTAGGCAAATAAGGTGCATACTGATCACTGTGCCCATGCAGGATAATTTAATTTAATTCTTATTCTTGTTCATGATGAGATCCATACATCCATCGTGGTGTGTATATATATATATATATATATATATATATATAAATATATATATAAAAAGAAGGGAACAATTAAAAGCAGCATTAGATACTTTAAAGCTCCTGCAGCTGCTGCGTGTTTCGCATATTTCCTTTTGTTATTGTGAAACTTATGATCATCATGGTCATCCTTTTTATTTTTTAAAACTTGGGTTCATACTTGGGCTGTGCTTTTTTTTCTCAGGCTTAGGCAGCAGTTTGTTTGAAATGGCAGTCTGCCCCCGCCCACCATCCCCCTCTCTTTTTGAAAAAGTGGATCAATGAATTCAGGGTCTTTGTTTGCTGAGATCAATATGTTGTAATGAATGCTGTGCTCCAATTCCCAGCTAAGGCATCTCTGACGATGTGGGGTTGCATTTCTTTTATTCTTAGTTACCAACCTGCTTAAATTTGAGTTCATCTTACTGTGCGCTGTGGCCTAGATAACCACCACAGATTGGGACAACAGATTGAATCTTGGCAGTATACAGATTTGGAGAGTAACCTTTTGCATGTTGCCCACATTAAAACAAGGAAACAGTCATGTGAGTGGTATTGGTAACCGATCAGTGTCTGAAAAATCACAGCTTTATTTCAGACCTAATGCCTTTTATTTTAAAACATTAATGCAAAAACATCTGTGGGTAAATTGTGCTTGCTTTCTGAGTAATACATATTATGCATGTGACATTTCTTGGTCTGTCAATTATCACCCCATGTTAAGCAGACAGGTACTTATGGAATGCCTAAATGTTGATAATGCATTTAGTAGAGGGCAGATATTTGTTTCACAGCTTTTCATCACCTCTGTTCATATCACTCTTATCAGCTGCAGGCCCTGCCCTCTGCCAGTAGCACCCAACTATTTGCTATTGACATTGGACAGTTGTTAAGGTGTCCCTCTCATGTGCCCGAGAGTGTGTGTAGGGCGTTTGTCCTTGGCATATAATTAGCTTGCTCGGCCCAGAGAGCTCTTGATGGCCCAGACTTGGACAACCAGCTGCCTCTGTCAGTGTTAGATATGACAGAAAATCTCCAGTTAGACCTTGCTCTCTATAATCTGTGACTGTCGAAACATAGATTGTCATTTATCTTTCAAACAGTCAGGCAAAACCAAAATCAAAATAGAATTGTTTATTATGGTCCCTGCTGCCTGAATACAGTTTTGGGGAAAGCAGACCTTTCACAGTACCACTCATCTGTTGGTTAAAGAGGTTTATAGGTTATTTGGTTCTCTAGTCCCACCTGGGCTCTTTCATCTATGATGCTCCATCGCTAGGGTTTTAAGATTGATGTGTGATCTTTCATCTAAGACTGTCAAAGGAGAAAAGATTTATTTATTCTGCTAAATCAGCCCCCTCCTTATTTGCAATTGGTTATGGCATGAAAAAAAAATCAGGAGTCCTTCTTGGTTGCTGTGGTGTATTTTTCACACTGCTTCTTATGCATTTTATTTAATGTTAGGAACACCCAGAAAGCACATTAGATGACACCACTATATAATGAGGCCGTATATAAATAGCTGTATTGACCTGACTTTCTGCATATGCCTCCATGAAACGAGGGGAGAGTTATTTTTCACAAGTGAAATACTAGAAGTAATGTGGAGAAGAAAATGCCAGCTTGCACCTTGAAGACAATTCACCAGGACTACGGAGCGAATTGTTTACTTTTCCTGGGACTGATTTGTGGATTTCAGTACCATTTCATCTTCTTTGGGACAGCCTTTTTTGGCTGTTAAAGCAAGCAGCTCCACTTCTCTTTCACACATTCTGTCTCTGTTTGTTGTTTCTCCAGCTCTGTATTGTGCTGTAATGCTGGTCGATTTTACCCCCAGTTTCTCTCTGAGCTGCACTTGTTTTTTCTCATTATGTTAAGCTACACGAGTGTATAGAAAGCTCTGTCCTCACGTGTTAAATTGGCAAGCATGCGAATGGGGAGCCACTCCCATTCCCCCACTGCTTTCTCTCTCTTGTTAAATCTTTTGTTCATGTACCAATATATTTAGTTGCATTTTTTTTATCTTCTAACCAGACAAGCATGCATTCACTTGCTGCCCAGATGTAGATTCAACAGCACTACCTGTCTCACAGCTGCGAACGACAGACAGCAGGAAAACAGTAGCGTCTTTGTCTGCAGTGTCAGACAAGAAGCTAATACTCAAATGAATATATTAATGAGGTAGTTGGTGCAAATGTAGAAAACAGAGACAGCACTAGCCTTGTGTTTAACCTTTTTCTCTATGCGAGTGACACACATAGTTCACATCTCCAAACTCCATGCAGTGTTCAAGAGTCTACACAAATTTGCATGGTATTATGCTTCTGACAACAAAAGAAAATTTTAAAGCAGGGACACGTTAATTGACCCAGATACTGTAACCATGTTCACAAAGGCCAAAATCCTCCCTAGGAAGAGCTGTCTACCTCCTGCAGGCCACGCCAACTATTGTGTTCCAGTGCAGGCTTCAATTTCAATGCTCCAGCGCTTTTCTGGACACATCCTCTGATGACTCCCTAGGATGAAACTCATGACATTCTCAACGCATCCTCCTTTTATCCAGTCCCCTTATCACCTTCACCACCCACCCATGTCATGTTAGCTTAAAGAAGGAGGAGCTTCATTGACTATATAATAATTGATGTGCCTTAATTGTGTAATGCAAGGACAGTACTACAGCATTTACTCCTTTTTCTTCCTATAACTGGATTTGTTTGTTTGCAGTGACAGTAGTTGCCTCGTTGTTTCTGTCATGCATGTGATGTGCATTTTTTGTAGTGTGGGTAATAGTTTTGATCGGTGAGTGTCTTAAATTTTTGAGGAACGTTTTTGATAGGATTAAAAGAAAACTGAGAATAAAACTCTTGTGACAGTTTTATGTTTTCCAACACTAAATAGCAATATCATTAATTGTTCATAGTCAGTCAACCTAATCTTGAGTCAGTTTAGTTTTGATGTGGAATGGGTATTGCATTTTATTATCACCCCAAACTGTTGGCTCATCACATAAGCATATGCAGCACACCATATTACTTGTCTCCTGTGATGTACTGTTACTCAGCCTTTCTGGCTCTGGCATTTGCCATAGCTACGGATATTATGACTGACCTGTAGCAATTTGTAATCTCCATTTGAGTGCACACTGTATAACATTGGGCTACATATTGCTTTGTGGTCAGCCTTCTGAGTTTATATTATCTCTTCCTCTGTCGATATTTACTGAGGCATTAAAGGCCATGCGTCATGTCACTGCTTTATTTCTTGTAGCATTACTGCTGCAGCAGGACAGGAGCGGGAGGCGAGAAGGGAGTGGATTCTAATTGAACGGTGTAAATTGCTGTAAACACAAGGTTTTTTCTTAAACATGTTCATTGTATGCACTATTTGGGTGCATAAATATAAATGCGTATCTGATGTTGGATTGAATTTCTCTTGTAATCTACTTCTGCCTCACTCTTTGAGTGCAGCGAACAGGGATGCAGATGTAATCGAATGGCAAATGAAAGTAGAGAAGAGATGTCTAAACAAAGAACTCGACCATGAAATATGCACCTAAATAAAGGCTGTTATTCTAATTTAGCAAACACCTAAAAATCTAGTCAAGGTAAGAACATAATTAGTTTCCCAGTAGACTTTTCATTCTTACCAGTTTGCTCCAGATCCTTGATGTTTTACTTTTTTTTTCTAGTAGAGTATGTAGTTTGCCAGCAAATGTGAGGAAAGAGAAGGGGAATGATGTGCTGAAAAGGTCCGGCCAGTGGAGAATCAAACCAGGGATACACTTTGTAAAAATATTGGGTTTCCCTCAGCTACATAATTGACTGGATAAAAAAAATCATTATTTATTTCCATGACTCTAAAACCTTATTCCAACCTGACACTGATTTTACTTTATTTGAGATGACATGAGATTTGTTACATAAACCCATGCTAATGATTCCTAATTCCTCCCTAAATTACAAATCGAAATGAGTCAGAAAAGAGAGAGAACCTTGGAGATAATGGTGCGGGAAAATAATTTTTAATCTGAGCTACCTAATGGATATTTGACTTAAACACAGTAATACTAAAATTAAATCTTTCTTCTTTGTCAATGTAGATTTAATTTTTAAGATGTTTTTCAAAAGCACATTTAAAGCAAATCATAGTAGCTACAATAAGCCATCAAATGTTCAGGATGATGAAGACCAAGTCACTCAGACACAAAAGGGTGCTGTCTCCATTGTTTAAACTTTCAAGGTATTTCTTTCTGTTGGATTTGTCCTTTGTTTTACACTTTTTTTTTTCTTGTAAACCCATTTAGTTTTAATGCAGCATATACATGTTTTCATCTTTCAAACTAGCTTAATTTATAAACTTTCTGAATGTTTTTTATTTAATGTTTTTAGTATTTTTAATGACTAACAGAAGTAATATTATCCCAGAAAACCTTAAGGATTTAGAATACTTTTTAAAGAAATCTTTAAAGAAAGCTTGGTAAATCCGTAAGTTGGATTGACTCAAATGTCAAAGCATCTGTTGACATCCATATTTTATTTCATAACATTGTGTGGACCTGTATAAGTGGTGTTTGTAGATGCTGACCAGCGTTTCTCTGATTACTCCCAATAACAATACACAGGATCTTGTATAGCTCTGGTGTTGGTGCTTCTCTCCTACATTAAGTGATCTAAGCGCTTTGACCTTTGTAGACATTAAGCTTCCTTCAACTGACTTGAACAGTTTGAAATAGCAGCCTCAACCATTAATTCATGGCTTTGCTAACCATACGAGGGCTATGAGCCAAGGTTATTGACCTTTCACGCCTGTCACTAGTGATAGAAGCAGCCAGACCCAGGAGGAAAATGAATTGGGCTTATTAAGGAGCTGGACCTTGAATCAAACCCAGGGGGCGGCTTTCCTCTCTAGTTTTCTTTTTCACTTGAATAATTACTTTTCAGCTGTGTTGGACCAACTTCCTGAGAGTACGTACTGTACAGCTGGAGTTGCACTTAATCATAGCGCTCTCATGAATGGCTGTGGGAGAGATGACAGTGTAATGCACAAACTGTCTGAAAGGATAAACACTTGGGAGTACAATGTACATTACAGCAGCACATCTTTAACTTTAGTGAAGTTTCATTCACACTAATATGCTTTTAGTCATACAGTTGGACAACAAGAACAAGCTCTCTGAAGGCAAGCATTTTTGCACAGTTGGCTGTGTCGAATGATCATGTATGTACAGTTTATGGGCTTGCTATAAGTAGCATAGTTGTAGTATGATAAAATGTAGAATTTAATTGCACAACACCTGCTAGCATTAGCCTGTTATATCCACACTGAGGTAACAACCATTAGTCAGGGCTGATGTCTTTGTTTTCTTATGGAAATGGGTCACATGATTGGGGACAGACTGAGGAGACTCAATCAGGAAATGAAAACAGGTGTTTCAGTCATCTGGAACTTTTTAAATTGTTTCTGGTATTGTTGAAGGAAGTATCACCTGTTTGCCTGCTTAACAGGAAATGAATATGATTGCGGTTTGTGTAACTATTTTTGTACGCTCTTTTTTTTTTTTTCTTTTTTTTTTTTTTTTTTTATCTCCTACCACAATGCTTGCCTACCTCTGGGAAGGTACACAGCACAGGAGGAAACGCCCGTGATATAACTGCAAGAAAATTGGTATTAGCTACAGCTACTGGTGATGCAAATGCAAGCAGACAACAGACCATTAAAGGTAGTCTTCAGCAGAGTGCCCTCTAACCCTGTTACCCTCAGGGAATCTCTAGAACAGTCTAGAATTGCCTATCTCTTGGTGTCTCCTCATCTAAACTACAACAGAGTTTGCAATGTATGCAGAAGCCCTTGCAAAAGTTGTGAAAGATCTTGTCAACAAGGGGTGACTCATCCTTGTTTTTACCAAAGGCACTTTATTTCAATTACAAATATTTTGGTCATTGAGAGTCTTGTGATTTATTTGTACATTAGTAGCTGCAAGACAATGGAAGAAAGCCGAACGGGCGGAAACCCATTTGAATAAATGAAGCATGTGAAGAATGTTGTGGACTGTGGAGAAACAGAGCCATGGATAGAAAATATTGAGCACATGTTATTTCAGCCTTGTCCTCCCTCAGAGCTCCCAGTCTGTAAATCCTGGTGGGAGGCATGCATTTTTATTGGATCAACATACTATGATGTTATTTTTCCAGCTCTGTTTCTTGTGTTCATAATCATACTTGGTCCCTTATGGGGTGCAACTAAAACCATTTTTATTGACTCTGGAGAAGCTTATCTCTGCCCAATGCACTGTTTGTACATAGGACCACAATCCCATCCCAGTGGAAATAAGCAATAGATGAAAACGGAGAACTTGTATCATAAACGTGTTGGTAGTTATTATACAACTACGATAGCATGGTCCAATATAAGGAGAGTTTTGATTATTGTACATTTCTTCTTTTTAATACATGTACCTCAGATATTGCAAGTAGGTTTTGCAATATTCCCATTGAGACTGCAAGAAAGGAGAATTACCGACAGTACTTCAGCCACTCTGTGTAGTAATAATTTAGAAAACCTTGTAGAATCTTTCAAGTGTTTATTTGCAGCAAGATAGCTGGAGGATGATGTAAAAAAGACTAATGCATGGGGATTGTATGTGCTTGAGTGTGCTGCTGTTTGACAGAGCAGTTCATTTGTGTGTCAGGGTGAACTTATTTGTGCACTCAAATGGACTACTTATCAAAATGCACAGTTTGTACAAAATTGAAAAAATATCTTGCTCTGTGAGTAACATGGCTGGTTGCAAGTGGGAGTGCATATTTTGGAAGTGAAAAGCCCATATTGAAAAAAAAGCTTATACCTCAAGATGGGACTGTGGAAAAGTGAGTGCCATTTTATGGGAAATGCATGAATTTTAGGTACAGTCACTCTATAGCTAAATATGTCTGTCACTCAAAAAATGATGAAATTCTCCTGCAAAAGAGCATGCCCACTAAGTTCTGAAAAAGTCAGATTTTACATTTTCATATGGTTTTAAATGTGCATTTATTAGAATTTTATAGTATGTACTGAAAATGCATTTGAGAACTGCAATGGGCAGCATCATTTTCTCTCCTCCTTCTTTTGTTTGATATGTAAATTGTCTTCATCAGATCTCTGAAATATGGCACTTGCACTGTTAAATGGACAGCAATGAAATGTAAAAGCCTGACAAGTTTAATCCAGAGGCTGCTTTACCACTGGAGCTCACAGTGTGGTCATGTTAAGGTTTGGAACTAAGTGCTGCACTTTACACAGTATATCCCTTTTAAGGTCCTAAATTTATCAAGAGGTAAAACATTTGGGGCCCTTGGATAAAATCACACTTTTGTTTTTAGTTTGCATAATAAAGCCTGTCTGTCAAAACACACAATTTCACACCATTTCCACCGTTTTTGGTCTATCCAACAGTGTTGTGGTTATGGCCGTTGGTAATGGACTGGGTCATTAGTTCCATTAACCTGTTTATACTGGAAATGTTGTGCTCCGGTGTAATGTGTAATTTAGAATATCTGTTAGTAGTTGATGGAGCTGTCAATCAGAGGAGGCAGTGTGAACACTGGTGGTTATTTTAGTCTTTTCTAGTTTGGAAAATGGGGCAATTCCTCTTCATTCATGCTTGGAGTTTAATGAACTCTCTGTAAACACAATAAAATTAAGGTAATATTTTAAACGAATCCACAGTTAGTCAGCTATTTCTCTTACATTCATTTAAGAGTAGTGAACAAGGAACTTCCACAGTCACAAAGAATGATATGCATGATGTGCTGAGATCAAAAACCATCAGGCTGACATGGCATATACTGTGTTTAATATTTGTATAAAGCTGCTCCCCTATCACCAGAACACACACACACACAAACAGAGCTGTCTGTCTTTAAATGGGATCTTATAGGATAAATAGTGGAAAAACAACTGTGGCAAACCCGTTTGAATGTTTCCTCTCTGTACTACGGAGAATGTGTTGTCTAGGAGAGTGGAGGTCAAAAGACACAAACGCGTCTTTGTTCTGCATTGACCAGGCTTATTTTGTGCCGAGTGACTGTAGTGGGCAAAACTGACACACATTGTTCCATTACACATCTGTTGAAAGATTGGGTGGTTGATTGAATAAGAATATTTATTCATAAGCTGTTGTGCTATGTATTAACATTATTTTGTTTTGACTGCAAAGATAGTTGCACATTTTCTGAATTAGAGTATATTGCAGTTGTGCAACTTGAAGTTATTTGGAGATGTAAAAACAGTCTATAGAGAAACGATTCCTGATGCAGTCTTCATAACATATTGATGTGTGGAAGAGATCTGTGGCTTCTCAGTGGTAGATATTTGATGACATGAGCTGTGGTACAATGAAATCCACTTTTGTTTTTTGTTTTTTTTTCCAAACTGCACATACTGTATGCAAGCATGCAGCACTTACATTTTTATGCTTCTGAATAAGTATTAAAATGTTAAATTTAAAGGCCAGCGTTGAAGTACAATTGTTTAATGTCCTGAGTCAACTATGGCCCAAGGTCAAGAGTCTCTGCATTATTAGGGAGATTCATTAGCATTTTCATACCACTTAGAACTATAATCAGAGCAGTCTCACAGGACCAGTATGGTCTTGGTTGCTTTAATGGTGGAAAAACTAATGGCATAAGCATCTTGTAAACGGTGCTTTGCAGGTATTAAAGGGTTTGTTGCATATGTGCTGCAGTAGGTGCTGAGCCTTAACGACTAGAACGGCATTCTATAAAACATGGCCACACACAATGCAGTGCCGAGCCTCTTGTCAGTCTTGTGATCTCTGGCCATCATTTATTAGTCAGTCTGTGTGATTGGAAAATTCAATTGCATAGCCATTGATTTGTGTCTGAAATAAGGAGGTTCAGACTGAGCAAATGCCTAAATAGGATGTAAATCTATATATTTTCTTTGTACCCTTTTCCTCTCTGATTCTCTGTCTGCTTCACTTGTTGCAAATCCATTCTTAACATGCCTCATAGGTGAGACGATGTTTTCTTAGCTGCTTATCATGCTTTCCATCTGACCACCAAGGATGTCTAAGCGTGTGCACGTGGGCTGCTGGGCACCACTGTTGACCTCCGTTCTGTGTGAGATAAGTGGGGATTGGCATGTCCTCTGTCCATAAGAGTGAGTTTCATCTGCTCAGAACTGTGACAGCTGGGTAGAGCTTTTTTTCCTCTTCCCATATTAGGAGGACAGACTGAAAGGAGACATGGAGAGACAGTCAAAACGGTGACTTACAGAATGAGGGAGCCTCTGACTGTGGCTTGGCACAAAGCAAATGTTGGCACATGTGTTATGAGTTAGTGCTGACATAACTGTTTTAGAAGTGTCTGAACACATTAAAGATGTTTGGCTGATTTCTATTTTTTTTCTTTACTCTTTATGCTGTAAAGACTGTGTGGTAATGATAGGAAGGGCATAAGAAGAGTAATTTATGTGTGGAGGAGAAGCCTGAGATGAGCCCTCCCTTCGGGATTAATGGGAGTCTCTGTGTCTGTTCACAGGAAATATGAAAGGCCCTTTGTTAGTAAAGGACTTTCTGCTGCCAGCAAATAACTACCCCCTGTCATATCAAAATTCCCCCAACCTCTAAATTCATTGCCTCCTCTGCGGCTCATCCTTCACCCTCTTTTTTTTCTATAAACCTATGTGTTTTCTGTCAAAGTTGCTCATTTATGATTCTACGCTGTGCCTGCAGTTCCGAGGCCCAGGAGACACTAGCTCGTATTGTTAGTATTCACTGTCACTTCTAGAGTTCTGGGCATTGAGAGAAAGGTGAAGAGCAGGAAGAAAAAGTGCTGTTCATGAGGTGATTCATACTTCCACCTGTGATGCCAAGCTCAGTCTTTTCCCTGTCGTGTTTTCTGTGTTTAATTCAAACACTATTATTATCAGGTGGGTAATGGCTAGTTTGCTAAGGTTAATGTGTGACCAGTGGGCTGTTCTGGTGGTCTGGTTTATTTTTAGTGTTTGTGCCGTTGTGTGTTGGTCTGCACAGTGGCTAAGCATACCTCCTTAGGCTACGCTAAATAAAGAATGGCCTATCAGTGTGAGGAAATGACTGTTAGGCAGTGCACTGGCAGTGTGTCTTTCATCAGGTCACACTTTGGTCTCCTCACACCTGCAGCTCAGGACAGACGGGTGAGAGGCTGTCGGCAGGTGTTAATTGCTGGGGGGGGGGGAGGCAAGATAATGTATGCATAGTTTCTAAGCATTTTTATCTCCCCTGAGCTGATGTATCACAATGCTAAGAATAATTTTAGGCAATAAATAGCAGGGATTTTTCTGTTTAGTCTTTGCTTAAGCAATACACAGATTGATACATTTTTATAGCAGTGAGTTTTGTGAACTAAAACATTTTACTTTTTTTGTTCTCACTAAGAATCTGTATTCTTGCCTTGAAAAATTAGTCATTTGAATATTCTGTGATAGTTTAAGCTGTTTCTGACTTTGACTTCTACAGCAAAAGCAGGGAATCTATTGGCTCCATATTGACTCCCTCAGGCTGTCACCAATGGATTTGACATGGATAACGTGGTTGTGTTTGTAACTTGATGGGGGGAGGGGATGCTACAAAGCAGGAGAGACCCCCAACTACAACAGAAGGAGGAGAATGAATGAAATGAACTTAAATGAAGAGAGCTCAACTTGGTACAAAAAAACATGGGTTGTCAGGGGCAACTGAAGTAGCTCTGTTTAAACTGCCTTCCTTCCACCCTATCTTGAATAAAGCTTAGATCATGCAGTCATAGAGGGGGTCTGACTATAGGCTTGTCGTTGAAAGGGTGAAACTAAATACACACATTGGATGTCTGCTTTGTAAATGACTTATAATTGAGTTTTCCAGGGCTCTTCATGGAGTGTAGATTGAGTTGAGCTTTAATGAGTTTCATAGTTTCATGTTATTCTATGCTTTGATTGTAATACTAAGGATGCCACTCATTTGTTTAATTTACTAGACTGGGAGCTGATGGCTAGGCTGGCATGGAAGGAGGGAGTTTAATGGCCATTCTCTGGAAAGGATAAGGCTTATTAGGTCTGATGGGCCTCCTGTCTCATATAACCTAATGTGGCTTTGATAGACAGAGGATTCTGGGTTTGGATACATAGGAACTATAAATCGAAGCATATTCCCAAGCTCTGGACTTTGTAATTGCCCATTAAGGGCCATGTTTGTAGATGGAGGGGCCAGATGTCCCTAATGTGGCTAAGGGTCCAACGTGTGCTTTCAGGCAGCATGCAGTTAAATGAGAAGGAGCACAGGCTGGACATTGCCCCTCATTAAACTGACCCCTTCTATGCTAGCACAGCCATCAAAAAAAAGAAAAAAAGAAAAAGAATCCTTTAATGTTCTTACCAGAGATGGTCCACAATTTGCCCACAATTCCAGTGCTATAAAAAAAGGGGAATTGAATTCCATATGAATTTTTCTGCTGTCATGCCTCACGGCACCAGCTGTCTGTCCGTGTTTTAAATCTTGGCCTTGGGCGCCACTCCCCATCAGTTTTGTGTGTTCATATGTTAGATTGATCTTAAAAGCTCAGCTCCCACTGGTCTACTTGAGCTGAAGACTTTAGTTTGATTGAGTGGGACATATGCAAGGACAATATAAAACATTGCAACTTCTGATGTAGGATAATGATCCTGGTGGTGATGACCCATTTGATTCATGATGTAAAATACAGTTTCTTATGTTGGCATCTCTCATTCTAATCTTCTCTCTGTTTAATACATGCATGAATGTATACTTGCACTGATGATTTAATTTATCCTAGGCAGACTGTCAGGCACAATGTGTCAATGTCATACTGCATATAGAGAGCAACACCATTCCTTCTCCAGACACCCTATCTCTTGTTTGTGTTTGGGCAGTAAACCCCTCATGCACAGCTGCCACTGAGGCAAGTCTGCAGGGTTCAGTAATGCCGATGACCTCCTAATGTGGATTCCAGTGATGCAGAAAGGCAAATGTTTATGCTTCCAGGTCTTCCCAGTATCCTGGGTCGCAACAGCTGTCATGTTATCCCCTTCCTGTTCATAACTCCAGGCACAAAATGCAGCACAATATCTGATAGCATCCCAGCTGCAGTACCCTAAAGATATATCCTTTTATTTTGATGATAGCCTACATACTTAATCATTACATGTTCAGCTCAATGGCTCTTTTTGAGGCTCACTTCCCCATCTGAAACTGTAGCTGTGAAAGGAGGGAATTGGATTTAATACCCACAGAAAACCATTCTTTCCAATTAGTGTTGCCTTTTTTTTTTATAAATTAAACATTTCTACATCTATACTTTGAATGTTCCAACTAAATCTTATTTACACTTGCAGGGTTAAGGGGTATTGGCTAGCACAAAGGAAAGTGTCCCCTCTTTACAAGCCTGTAGGGACATCTCTGAGCTCTGTTTCTAACGGATGGATATTTTAATGTGACAACTGAAAAGAACCCCATGGCTTCCGTCATGGACCAAGACACAATAAAACGGCTACAAGCAGAGCTCTGCTTTTACCCCCGCCCCCCTTTTGTCTTTGTTTCACAACACTTTTTTCTGTCTTTTTCTATTCCCTCTCCTCTTTCACATCTCTCCTTTCTCAGTGAAAAACTGATATGCAATAGAGCGCTTCAGGTTACATTGCAGAATGTAAGATTCTTTTCAAACGGTAAACTCTGTGAATAACAGGATGTTGTAGAGGTGCGGGAATAGGGATGGAGGAACGAAGCACCAAGGGAGGAGCTACTCTTCCCTTTGCCGCAAGGCTACAAGCATTCAGCTCCTGCCCATTGTGAGCTTGTACTCAAAGGGATTTGTGATGTGGATGATCTTTGACCCCTCTACGCCTACATCATGTAAATGAGTGCACAAAAAAAGGGATGAAACTGTTGTGTACCACACACTGAGAGCAAGTTTTGTTTGGATTTTTTAAATTTATTTATTTGTTTTTCTAAAAGTAATAAAGTTGAAGTCGGACACCTGTGTAAATGTGAAAGTAGACATTATGTCTCTTTTCAGAGGGTTTTATGTGTTTATTTTCTGATAATAAAAGAATAAAAGAATCATTTAGTGCAACGAGAAGTAAAGAGAGGATGACCTGTTGTCATGTAACTGATCTTCTTCCATGTGTTGTTAAGGCAGTGGTTGAGAAGGTAACCAGATACCCCCCCCCAGACCATTAAAAAAAAAATGCTGTTATTGTCCCTGTGTACAAAGGATGGGGGGATGTGTAACACAAGATGAAGGAACACACTGAGGTTCATGGACAACGCCCTTTCCCAGACTGTATCTGAGTATATCAGTTAACCATTTCTCATTTTATAGGTTATATGTTTCAGAGTAAAAACACAATCTGTGAAGTAAATGTCTTTTCAGTGTGTGTGTTTTCACTTGGGTCATATTCTGGATTCTACCTGGATTACCGTGAATGGGGAACATGGGGTATCATTACAGTTTTGGCAAATGCTGTCTTACCATACTATCAAATATGGGATGGCTAGTGTAGTTAGTGTAATAAGCAGCCCATTTACAACGACTATGTGAATTAATTTAACAAATCTGTATATCACATGTATGTAATGGTAACTTGAGGTCATTGACATGTACTTGCACATGGCTGACAAGTTAAATACGTTCATCATTGTCTATAGTTTTATGTGTCAGCGGAAAAGTATTGTGCAGTCAGTGGCTAATTAGTTATTTACATTCACAAGAAAGACAAGAAAATTTTTGTTTAAGAATTAGCTTTGTTTGCTTTATTCACACCAAAACTGCCCCCCCCCCCTCGTCTTTTTGTGCCCTGTTAATGAAAATAACAGCACCCTGTTTGACACCTTAGTAATGGAAGTAAGACAGCTGCACTTAATGGCTTTCACCTTTCCGTATTGTCTTTTTACACCTTTTCTCTGCTCTTATGTTGATTTGTGCACTGTGCAGAGATGTGCTTTGCAACAGAGTAATGCATTTCAAAGTGGGAATGGCCTTCACACTCAATAAACTTAAATCCTGGCTTAGCATGATCAGCAGCTGTAGGGTTATTTTTTAGCTTGTAGTCTAAGGCTGCATGTTCACTAATTAAATGAATCAGATCAAGTCACAACAGCCTGATTTGATTAGATTTTGATTAAATGTGATTTGATATCAATTTAATTTACAGATATTTATGTAACACCAATTTTTAATATTGCCAACATTCTCAAAATTTTTTGTGAAACACCGAGACATTTACATGAACATCAGATAATTACATGAGTAATCAGATAATTCTGTACATGCGCTTCTGAAATATGACAATCTTTGTCTACATCTACCAGCTAGTAGGGGTGTTGAATTTAATCGTTTCAACAATTCGAGATGGGGACGTCGACGATTCTGCATCAGTGCAGTCACAGAAAATAGTCAAATGTAATTTATACTGCCACCAGTTGCGCATCTAGTGTGATCTTCTATAACTCTGCAGATCAAAGGCTGAATCCGTTTTGAAACCTTCTCTTAGGAAAACTGTAAAACTAAGCAAACATACAGAACATACTTCAGTATATCACTGGAAATACTTCCAGTACTAAAGCTGCACCAACTCAGGAAAAATTGGACATCTCCAAAACAGCCAATTTGTGAGCATCTACAAATGCTGTAAAACAAGAAAAATCACAAACATGAGATCAACAGCCAATTTTTGTACTAATGATTATTAAACCACACATATTGATGTGATTTTTCACGACCAAACCTGCTGTAACAGTGTAATTATCAGTAACAACTCTCTGCTCTTTACACTAGAAACAAAACAATGGACTACAAGTGGTACTAGGTGCTAGGTACTAGGAATCTTAGGGTCCTCTGAAACTTCTGAGTTCGCCGCTTGGAAAAACAAGATCATTTTGTCATTTCTGGCAAAAAATCCTCGGAACACACAAATAACTTACATATTGTGTCTGAACTGACTGCGGAAAGACTGAAGGAACCAAACACACTCCTTTACTGCAAGAAGATTTTGTTAATGTCACATTATAGTAATGTTTTTTGATTTTGCAGCAATGGAATAATAAAGTTAAATAAGGAAGTTGAAAATAACAATTGTTTACATGTTTTGATTGTCAATATCAGGACATTCAGATTATTTCTAAAATTATAAATAAACAGGAAGTTCATAATTATCTGACTGCTTGTGTTCAGTGATGAAGAAAGTAGCAATGTGCAGTAATAAAGAAAACTGAGGATGCAGCATGTGGTGATGCATTATGATGCATTGCTGAATCGAGTTGAATCATTAACAAGATAATTGTAATCGAATCATGAGACCAGTGAAGATTCACAGGCCTACCGGTTAGTGTTTCCCCCAGGTTCACAGCCAAAAAAAAAAAACATAACACAGTTATACATTTTAAATGTCGTATCTCAGATAACTTGTTAACGTTAATAAAACTTATAAAGAATATTGGATCTATTTTAAGCTGTAATACGACTCAGAAATTACTATTTTATTTTCACTAAATATTTTTTAACCCAGTTCTGTTGTAATCTACATTTGTAAAATTAAATGCACAATAACTTTCCATGCTGATAGAATTTGGTTAGCTTTCTTGTATTTGATTGAAACCTGTAAAATCTCTCCTTAGCAGTAATTATTAAAGATCCCATAATATAAATTTTTTTTAATCAACAATTTCATATAGGTATCAGAGGTCCAACAACATTGTTTTCAAAGTGTATTACCCAAAATCTAGCCTTGGTCCTTAATTACAGCCATTTCAAATGTAGCTCTAGTGAGCTCTAATCAGAACGGGCTGTTTCTGTGTCTGAACCTTTAAATGTTCACGAGTGGTGCCTGTCCATGTCCCTCTGTGGGAGAAGATCCAGCTTTCACTGGTGCCCGCTCGGTGAATTAAGAGGGCAGTTGAGAACTGTTGGAAAACCTTTAGAAAGTGAATTTTGCATAATATGGGACCTTTTAAGAGGGTTTTATGTAGCTACTTCAGTTCCTTATTATATAGCCAAACATGGGATTTTTGAATGCAGAGGGTAGTTCTGTTATGGGATTTTTTTTTATTTTTAATTATATATATATATATATATATTTTATTATTTAATTTTATTTGTTGCCCTGTCTTGTTGGATGAGTAAATTGTCAGAAATTATGCATGTCAAAATGAATTTACATATATATATATATATATATATATATATATATATATATATATATATATATATATATATATATATATATATATATATATATATATATATATATATATATATATATATATATATATATATATATATATATATATTCATCAATCTATATGTGGGAATTTTGCTTGTTTTTGAGTCTCAGTGTGACTCTGATGTATTTGATTCAAACCATATGTTGAAAAGGCTTGAAAGGTTTCGTCTACATCAGCAGACACAGCTGGCCGGCAGTCTGTGATCTCATAACATGGCATGTTGGCCATATTCTGCTGCACTCATCAGCCTTGCTAAAGCCCTAATTCTGCCAACCAATTACTATCAGATGACAAATCACAGGCTGATTAATAACTTTAAAAAGGGGTTATTTTCTCATCAAATAAGAAGATAAATTAGATAAATAAAAGAGGGAAATGAATCAGAGTGGGGCTCCTTAAATTCTTTGTTATAGATTTTAAGAGCTATAAAAGCATCAACTGAATGATGTTTATGAGATCTATGTCTGGACACTCATGTTTAACATGAGTATGAGAATTGCAGTCCACTGTCTGTGATATGAACCTCGACACTGAGTTTCAGTATAACTGACCTCAGTGCTGCTCATTAACAGTTCTAACACACTGGGATATTAAAGTTTGCTTTACTGCTCTCATCAACAACCATGTTCTGTAGTAGACACATGTTATTGAATTCATATAATTTGAGATATGAGGTCATACATCTCGAGTGTCCATTTATATTGCTGGATCTGTCCTGTGTGGTCCAAGAGGAAATGGAGTAGTGGTGAAGATCATATTGGCTTATTAGCAGCTGTGCCATTCCCTGATCACAGATATGAACAGCCCCCCCCCCCCCCCCCCCCCCCCCACCCCCACAAAAAAAAAAAAATCATCATCACCTATGGGTTGCTCTTTTGAATCCCTACGTCCATCAGAGCTTGGTCACAAACACTTTCAATAATAAGCTTCCTCTTAGCAGAAAGTTTCATCAGCCAATGAAAGTAATGAGATTAAACCAGGAGGGAAAAAAACAAGCTTAATTCCTTTGCCCACTTCAGTGAATCAGAGGAATGTGGATAAATGAAGAGAACAGCCTGAGATGAGAAGCAGTTTAAGTAATAAAACCAGTCCCAGACCAGATGATGTAGCCACCATCACTCACTGTTGGTCTGTTCATTCAGTTGAAGGGGGGGAAAAAAAACAGGATCAATTTCAGTCCTGAGAATGACTATCCTTGTACCTGCAGGCCAAGCGGCAAAGTTTGAAAGAAAATAGGACCCCACCTGGAACAATTTAATCCTCACAAATATTTCCAACAAAAAAAGCAGTACTGTATCCTGCGTGCGTCATGTGCCTGCTGGCCACGTTCTGCCGTTTTATCCAACTTTGGCCATTCTTTAGTAATAAAGAAGCAGATTAGTGTCCTTAAAGACCACAGTTACAAGTCAAGTTTGTAGGTTTTTTTTTTTTTTGTTTTGTTTTGTTTTGTTTTTTGGTAGAAAATCACAAAAGAAAATCTTCAACTCAGAAACGCCATCATATCGTGGAATCCATCCTGAATAGTGTTAAGAATTAGCTTGCCTCTTGTTGGCTCTACACAGAGGTAGGAAGGAAACGAGACAAACAGGGAGAAGCATCAAGAATTGGATGGTGGATTAGGGTGCTGCAGTGTGGCTTGTTGTTTAATCACTCCCTTTGCGTAAGCTATTCTAAGGGGATAGCAAGGCTTTTAAATAAGCTTTAGTGGCAGTGGGATGTCTTCCTGATGAATCTTGCCTCTGTTTGCATAACACTCTGTGAACCTGCTATTTTTTTTTTTTTTTTTTTTTTTGTCCTGAAAGGTTCGATTAAAGTGGAATGACGGGACAGCACTCACCAATGTAGCACCTGACTTCCTGCCTCCCATTTCACTATCGTGATCACTTTCATTTTGAAAGTTGAAAACCTACTTAAGAGCTGGCAGAGGTATACAAAGATGAAAAGTTGAAAGAAGGAATATTATATCTGTGCAAAAATCAGCTTTCTTTATGATGGAACAGGGCGCCTTTGTGACATTTTGGGCAAAACATTAAGACATTAAAACAAAACGACAGTGTGTGCTGTGTCAAAGGCATATGCAGAAACTACATGGCAGAACAAGAAGCTTTCTACTCTGATTCACATATTTGTGCCACCTGCTTGTTTATGCCACCGCTGTCAACATTTGAGTGACCCTGACAAACGCTGCTATATCGCCAACAGGCGATGGAATTCCCACGAGTCCTCATGTTAAAAAGCCACAGTCTGGAAACATTTCTGCAGGCAGCTTTTCCAAGCAGAGACAGATTTGTACATGGCCTGCTTGTGGTTTTGTGTAATGGTTGCAGACAAACCGAGGACAGATGTGTTTAGAGTCGTGTTGCCCCCTCCACCCCAACCACCTTCCCCTCTCTCTGTGATTGTTTATTCTCTTCCTCCCTCCTTCCAGTTTTCCTAATCTGGGAGTCATTGTGTCTGGAATAAAGCACAGCTGCACAGATTCCTCTCTTAAACAGCTCAGTCCACCTGATTACATGGGTGTAAGAAAGCTCTCCTCTCATAGACTCTCATATTGCACCACATATGGTAACGCTCAACAACACAGATAATGCACGTGAGAGGGGACACTTATTGTGCTGGACCGATTCCAAGATTAATTGTTCACACCTGATTTCTCAGCAGCACTGTACCAAATACAGTTGTTTTTGTACTCCCATGAGGAAATCCTGTTCGTTCTTTGCCCTTTTAAATAGTTAAAATGCATATGACAGATGTTTTTCTTCTTGTTTTTACTGCAGCTCATACTCATGAGAAGGTGAGATCTCTATGCACTAATTTAATAGCGTTAATTTGTTAGATTGGATAGTGTTAATATGCTTTTCCTCTTTAATAAAAAAAAGTGTGGACAGCCCAATAGAAAGATGTCTCTTTTACAAATTGATGCTGCATTGAGCATCAATAATGGTAATCAAATGGTAAATAAAACCTAGCAGAAATAAATAGCACAGTGTTACACAAAACCCCTGTAAAATACAACAGAAACTTTCTATCCATCTTAGATAGATGAATCTCTGAATACATACCAGAAGCAATAAAAAAAGATTTTTTCTTTGGATGTTATCAGGTTGCGCTATCATATTGAATTAGAATTAAAAAAAAAAAAAGCCCTGAGACGCATGGCCATATATTTCTTTGCAATGATACATCTTTCATTAGCATCCATCCAATGAATAAACTTCCTCCGCCTCTTTTTTTTTTTTTTTTTTTTATTCCACTTAGCTCATCTATTTAAAGTACGAACTCCATGTGGAGGAGGGTCCAGCAGGTCAGAGTTGGATGCATCTCAGTTGTGGTTTGGTGTTTCAATGAACCAACACAGAACAAAGGAATAAAAAAAAAAAAACTCTGTTCACTTGACACACCAAGGCAGTGTTTGTATATTCATACAAACGCTTACATTTCTCTGTTTGCTTTCTTCAGCTGTTGCAGCACATAACAAGCTGTCACGTGTCTGAAAAGCTACGTATGAGCTAATGTGAAAGCTTTTGAGCGGAACATCGAAATAATCTTTAATCTTTCTTCTATGATTTTTTTTTTCTTTTTTCCTTTAGCATTATATATTTGTGTTTAAAGCAGAATTTGACACGTATTGATTTAAATGTGTAACAACATATGTACATACTGTGAACAGGAAGCTGCCCCAGTCCCTCTCTTTTGAAGAAGCTTAATTTTTTGTCATTGTTTTGATGTTTTTTTTTTTTGTTAATCTTTTTTTGGTTTTTATAATTTATTTTGAAACCCATATCCATATTTTAGTTTATTTTGCTAAATCATCTTTTGATGTGTCGCATTGTTAACGTAAGTGAAATGAGGATAATACTTAACTGTGGCTGTAATGGTCTGCCTACCACAATGACTCAAGTTACTGTAAATTTCTGAAAGAAAAAACAGATAAACATTTAAATGCCTTTATGGCCTCGTTAGCAAAAGACTGATTTGCCTCCACTTTTTTTTCCTTATAGTCGTGTATGTTTTCTCTGAAGTTTCAAATCTACGATTCCTCTTGGGAAATTATATCCAGTTTCCTCTGGATTGTGCATTGATACAGTCTACAGTTTGGTGTTAGAAATAAAACATAGTTTGGTATATATATTGTATGTGCTTCCCAGAAAATATTTTTTGTGCTGCTTCTGTCTCTTTCAGTCTTATAATAGTCTTCTCCAGAGGCTGTCAGCCTCATCTTCCTTTGTCTCCTGCTTTTGTTTCCCAGCCAAGCAGGATTCACATGCCTGTTCTTTATTCCTTCTCTGTTCCCTGTAAAAGGCAGAGAAGCTGGAATTTCATCAGCTTTGTTCTCTGAAAATCTGCATGAACTTGTGAGTGTGTTACCCATGACATAATGACCTCAGGATCAGTCTCAGATCTCCATTAATTTAATTTCACATTTTATGTTATAGGTGATAGGGTGAGGGAAACACTCTTTCTGCAGACACTCCCTACTTTAAAAAATATCTGAAACTGCGTTCCTGTTCTGTTTTGGGCACAAATAAGGTTAAAAGGAGATTGCATATGTATGTTAGTGTGTGCACACATGTATGTGTGCATATTAAGAAGGACATAGAATGAAAATGAACAAAAAAGGCATGTTTGTGTGTGTGGTTAGGTTTGTAATTGGATGCAGTGGAGTGTGTCGGTCTTTACCTGAGCTTTTCATTTGCATATGGATTTGATTGACAACAGAGGTATGCAAAAGAGGCACAGGTTTAATTTCCTATGAAGGCAGGGAGGATACATCATGCCTTTTTCATGAGCAATCACTGGCCTGTCTATTAATGTAGAGTCATCACTGTTAAAGAATATGGTTAGAGATTAATTTGCATAAACGCATACTAATCATATTCGTTCACGGCCTATCTCCAGCATTATCTGAGTTTAGACGGGTAAATAAGATTCCACCTTTGTTAAAACATTGTGGGAATTTACTCCAAATCTTGTAGATTACATCAGGGAGGAAACTATGAGACGGAACCAGTAAACCAATTTGCCGCCTGAGGAATAAAAGTAAAAAGCAAATTTAGAGTGCCAAAAAACGTAGTTCCTATTACAACCACTTGGCTGGCTGAAAAAGGAGATCCGATCTCAGTAGACCTTCACGTTAGAAAAAAAAATACTTTACACAATATATATGTTAACATCATACAAAAACGTATTTTGGTCATGACAGCTATTTCATATGTTCATGAGAACTGTTAGGGGGAATTTTCAAATAACTCTTCTATTTCAACTGTATTAAGTAGGGCTGGGCGATATGGCCTAATAATAAAACCAAATCCGATTTCCAATTTTAATCGATTTTTTTTTCTTTTCTTTTACAACATAAATAAACTTAAATTCTGACTTTTTTCTCAGAATTCTAATTTTTTTTCTTCAGTGGCCCTAATACTCTTCTGTATAAATAAACAGGAGTTTTTCTTGCAACAGTTTTTTAAATGTAAATGAAATGTTTTTTTTTTTTGTTTTTTTTTTTTTTACTCCTATTATGCCTGTTGCTTTAACCTGTGAATGCAGGAATATAACTCACTGAACTGACTATCTTGGTAGATTGCCTTGAATATCAAATAATGTCGTTGCCTTTGTATTTGCTTTAGGTATTTGCTGTTTAATGAAACCTTAAAGGTGTTGAATATAGTGACATATGCACAGGGTGTGTCACATATTAAGACACGGCCATCTCCTCTTGTCACACATCATGGTTTTTTTATTTATGGTGGCTGGATCGACTTCCTTACAGAATTAAATGAACTCAATCAAATGCTGAATAAGAGGTTAGGCAATTTGTTAGAATTTAATCACATTCTAAAAAAAAAACTACTTCTCTAATCTTATCAAAACCGATAATGTACAACTGACTTCCTCTGTGGTCAATCTCCCGGGAAATGGCTTTGTCATCTTGAACATTCATTTGCACAACCTTTGTCTAGTGCAAGTCAAAGTTTTAATTAAGTGTGTGGTTTGTTTTCATCTTGTAAAGGTCTTGTCTGCCTATTAACTGTCTTGAAATGTGTTCTATGTTCATTAATTCTGTGTGTTTCTAACTGTATTTAGTATTAAAAATCCAAATTTTTTTAGTCAGTGCTCTTTTTAATACATGTGTCTTAGGACTAGATATAATTCTGGCTTTTCCCTCAACATAAAATGATTAAAATTGTGAAAGAAATGTTGACACAATTCTGATTAGAGGGATATACAGTATCTTTCTCTCAGTAACAAGTCGAAAACCACTATGCTGGTGTGATTAAAAAGCCTTGCAAGACCCAGTGAAAATGTCAGCAGAGGTTATCCCATCTCTGGTCACTGCCTCTTTTTCTGTCTCTTTGATTTTTATGATGGTATTTAGACATAAATGATCAAGGGGAAGAACTAAATAGCTTTGAGTCTATGCTTTGGAGATCAAAAGACCCTAATAATGTCACATTACAGGTTGCACTGAGGCAGTTTTAGTGCCTGGCCCTCGTGATCAGCCTCTTCAGAAAACATCAGCTCAGCTTGAAACCACAGGCATGGGGTGGGGGGTTCGTTATGATTAGCTGATTTAGCAGTCAGCTGCTTTCTCTTTTTGTCTTTTGTCTTTTAAGTGTTGACTTCCAAAATACAAATTAACTTCTAAAAGACCTGCTCTTTTATCTAATTTATCAGGGTGTCTATTGTATTTTCATTTGTCTTAACCGGTGCAATGCTGACATGATGAAACAGACATGGTCAGTGTTTCTTAGTCAACAACTTGTTGAGGTTTTTATTAAATGAGACGATGCATAATAATTAAGCACTTGAAGTTGCCGTTTTTAAAATATTAGAGTAATGAATAATGAATGGAAGCAATCCTTGTCTGATTAATATTTATGGTTATATCTCAACCATCTAGAAGCTCAAGGATGAGTTAACTTTCTGTCCTGCAGAAAATGCATGAGATAGCTTTGTAGCAGCACCATGGCATTGCAGTAATAGATGCACAGTGCAGTGGAGCATTTCCTAAAACGTGTATCGCAGTGGTGCATGATCACTATAAAATGGCCTCCGTCATACAGAAACGATAAAAACTGATACATGCAAACACCTTAATAACCCATTATTTTCTGATTTTTAAGAGGCATCTCAGTGCCTAACCACCTTTGGCTCCTTACCTATGATTAGTTTATTTTAGCAATTATAATGTGAATTGGATTATGAAGATTAATCAGAAACATCTGACAGCATAGATATCCACCCCATTCCACGTAAGCTAGATGCATGAGGTTCTTTTGACTGGAAAAGGATGTTTTAAATGCAAGGGGCTATGTTAACATATTTACACAACATTATGCTATATCATACAGTTTACAGTAATCAGCTTATCTCTCAAGAAGAATGCCTTTTTGCCCTTTGAGCTTAAATGAGAATGAATGTGAAAGAACAAGGGGACATGTTATCTTTATGCAGGTTTTCTGGTGAATTTCAAAGCTGCCACATTTGAACATCTTTGTCATCTTAATGTGTTGATATAACAGCTTTCACTGCAAGCCTCACCTCTCTAGTTTTTTTTTAAGCTTAATGACAAATTAGCATCTGACATTTTGACAATGTGGTCAGTTTAATGCCCCCCTAAAGCCTGTGTAACAAGGCACTCGTCTCAATAACTCCCAGAATAAAATCCTGGTAGCTGTGCTGATAACTGCGGAGATGTAGCTTAGCCTTATCAGTTCTCAGCTCCAGTGGCACGTTAATCCACACAATGCCCAACTGTCAGCATGCTGGAAAACATAGAATCTCTTCATTTATCCAACAAAGCCTGAGAATAATTGTAATGTTGCCCTGCTCTTCCCATTCACTGCTAACACAAAGAGAATGCTAATTTTCAAACGGCAAATATTTCTTATTGGAAAGGCAACTATCGTGCATTTTTTTTACTTTTCATAGAAATCCTGTTTTGTAGCTGGAATACGATTTTTTTTTTTTAACCAGCCTGAGATGATCAGTGGTAGATTCTATTTGACTAGAATTTTAGCTCAATCTTGTAATAAGAGTATCTAACAGTCAGTTGACGCATGGGGCAGCCATTACAGAAGTTCAGTTCAAAGATGAAACGTTTGTAGCAAACACAACCAAAAGTTTACAGAAAGAGAGAAAAAAATTTTTTTCTGGTTGATGAAGACTAGATGAGTTGCTGTATCCAGGGAGAATAAATGACCAAATCTGCAAATGTGATAGAAAAGCAAGTGTTGAAGGCCAAAAAAAAAACAAAAAGAAAAAAAATCAAACATCAAAACAAATTAAGAATGTTTCCATTTCCTTAGGGCCATTTTGCTGGATCAAAGAAGCTTGAAAATCTGGGTTTGAGACTGAGCAAGCGTGAATGGATTTAGCTTTTCAGATGTTTCTGGTGCTTATGTTTCTGTGTGTACTCATGTGGGTGTTTGTGATAAGGAAAGGTGGTATCAATACATTTTCTTTGAGGGCCTCTCCATAATTCTAATTGAGCCCACAATTTTAAGAAGGAAACCAAATGCTAGAGGATTGGTCACTGCATTCAGCTGCTTTTTACATGTTTATGTACTGATGCAATTCCTCTTTGGTTTTCTTAATTGAAGAGACACTGAACGGAGTACAAATACTGTATGTTTTTTTATGCAGATCCCTTAACATATTTTAGGCCTTGCTATAAATGCATGGAATGCTGTGCATTTGAAGTGCAGTGCCTTAGTAAAATGCCTTCAAGGCTTTAGTCTGGCAAAAAAGACATATCATTGCCAGATTCCAGCTTCAGCTACAAACTGTTTAGTTTCTCTGAAGAATATCCTATTCCTAGAAAACAGAAATATACCTTCATCTCGTCTCTTTTTGGAAACAAAAAGCATCTTCAGTCTCTAGTGTCAGAAGTGACCCTTTTAGTTCAGATATATTGGTAAAATGGACTGATTCTTTTTCATTACATTAGATCAGAAAACAAAAAATAAAAAACTTTCCTTTTAGAAAGCTTTCTAAGAGTCTGTCATTTTAGGTATTTATATCAACATGGCTATAATTAGGAAGGATAGGATGTATTCGGTTTAAAAGTAGTCTGTGGTCTTTGTTTATTTACCAGCCTTGACGTTCATTTATTCATTTTCTATACTGCTTATTCCAATTCAGGGTCTGGGGGAACAAGAGCCAATGCCAGCAATTAACAGGGGAGAGGCAGTGTACACCCTGGACAGGTTGCCAGTCTATCACAGGGCCAACACAGAGAGACAAACGACCACTGACACACACTCATAGGGAGAATTTAAAAGTGACTAATTAACCTAACATGCATGTCTTTGGACGGTGGGAGAAAACCAGAGTCCCTAGAGAGAACCCACAGATACACTGGGAGAACATGCAAACTCTACACAGAAAGGCCACTGTTTGAACCCCTCACCAGCTGAACCGGCAACCTTCATGCTGTCAGGCCACCACATCACCATGCCATTCCTGTTTCCATAATGATAGTCTAAATAAATAAAAATGAAATAAAAAAATATCCTGTGCTAAAATATGGATGAGCAATTTTGCCTGCAAGGAGCAATCTTACTTTGTGTTTCATTGGTGCATTGGGCTTTTAGCAAAGTATACAATAATTGGACAATTACAGAATATGCTATGAGGGATATTTTTGTGGTTGGGTCCAAAGTCTGTTCTCTATCGGTGAATGCTGACTATAATTGAATGTGTTTCTCCCAGTTTTGGCCTGGATTAGAATTTCATATCACAGCAGTTTGAATTGAGGTACTAGAGTGTGAGCTTCAGTGGGGCTTAACAGGATCTTATAAACAGTGGCGTTGGCATGGATGTCTCACACAGCACATTCATTTGGTGCCTTTGCTTCATATTGCATTGTCTCACTGCCAAGGGCAGGCCACTATACTAAACCTGGTCACATTCATTTGTGAGTAATGCATTTTGTCAGGGGTGTTGGAGCATTTGGCAGTGTTTGGTGGATGGGGTGGGGGTGTCTGCACAGGGGTATTTGAGCAGATATGCATTTATCTGCAGCTACCAATGAAACACCTATGCTGAATATTTCTCAACTGTCAGTGACCTCACTTTCTGGAATGAATGATAGGATGTCGGGATGATCTCACATGAGGCATTTTAGTCTTGTCACATTAACAGCACATTAGAGGACCTTCAGTCCACTCAATCGTAGTGGCATTGAAATGAGATTGTGGAGCTTTTTTTTGTCTCTGTGGAGTCAAGGAGTCCACATTCCATGTTCCAAATTAAATGTATGTCTCTGCCTCTCCCTTTCTCTTCCTAACTATTTGTGTCTGTCTGAGTTAGAGCTATCACGTGATGAGCGGACAATAGAGAGGCACTCTTGCACTATGGAGAGGTTAGAGGGGGTTTTTGTGTTGTCCAGCAAGAGGTGGGGGTGCATCCAAGCTGTGAATAGGATCATTGAATCGGAGGTAATTTTGGGCCCCGGTGCAGGGCATTAGTCGGACAGGCCTTTCTGCTGACATGCTTGTTTCCCTCTCGCTCTCTCTCTCTTTTTTTTTTTTTTTTTTTTTTTTGTCCCAACCCCCCCAGTTCCCTGTGCTGCATCAACATTTCTGTCCAGTTCAGCCTTGATTGTTGTGCCCATGGCTACATAAGTGATAGGGTGTGGCAACTTAAATCTCATTTGACCCTGTACATCGGGGTTCCCAAACATGAAGATATAGATATGTTGCAGCTGTGCCAGGCTACACATTCCTAAGGCTTTATAAGCCACCAGAGCCAGTATGAGAAATGAATAGACACATGCAGGACATTCCCATTCATTATCATTGGAAGTGGTTGTGCCTGCTGGGAGTTTTAGTGATTGCTGTAGGGCCCGACTGTTGAAGAGGCTCTCAGAGGAGTCCTGATGGAAAATTTCAGACAATGTTAAAGAGCTGGAGCTCACAGCTTGAAAAGGCTTGGGCTCAAACAATTCGCAAGGGAATGCTAGTGTTCAGTGCATTACTACACAGTCATAGAATGAATATATATATATATATATATATATATATATATATATATATATATATATATATATATATATATATATATATATATATATAAATAAATGTGTGTATGTATAAATAAAAATGTAGAATTTCTTTCTTTCAGACAAGTCAATGTTAATTTACTGCTGTGTCTACTTGCGACTTATTGACGAAATGCAGAGTTAGATGTCCCTCAGTACAACGAGAAAGAAAGGAGGGGGTTGGCTAGTGTAGCTGAAAGAATGCAGAAGTAACCAAAAAAAAAGTTAGTTTTCATCATTAACAAGCACTAACCAACCTCATACCGGTTTATTTCTTAATATTTTTATTAACATATTAATTACTGCATCAGCACCACTTGTCAGAATAGCCTCAAGCCTTCCTCTTTTAAACACTTTTGTCAAAATTGTGTGACTGAGACTTAACCCACCTTGAACATTTTGAAGCTTCCTAAATCTATGAAGTGTCTTCTGCTGCATTGTGACTTATTTTGACAGTCCCTTACTCTGTATTCTACCCCTGTCTGGGTATCTGCTCCTGACTTGAGATGGCTGGTGATTGCCTGAAGGCTTTGAGTTTACAGGCACCTCTCTTTAAAGCAAAACCTTCAGAGAGAGACCGTCATCCATCTGATGTTGGCCTTGCCAGGTTCAAAGAGAAAAAAATAATAATTGTACAAGGGTAATTGAACAATAGTAGCCAGGAAGGAGATGGTCAGCATAAAGTCTATTTTAGTCTAGAAGAGAGATGTCATCTTCTGTCTCTGTTAAACGTTTGGCTCTCTTATATTGATTATTTAGTTTTTGCTGTTGAGCAACATTTGGTTGAATGACAGCTCTGCAGTTAAAAAAGAAGAAAAAAACTATTTGCAGTCACGATTCCTTGTTTTGCTGGTGTTTACATCTTTGAGCACACTAGTGGAATGTGGAGCATGGACCCTTTTGGGTTTAGATTCTGAAAAAGGAGAAAAAGGTTATTTTCATTCATCAGGATGAATACATTGTGATTGCGCTTAAACATTCCCTTGGCAACTGCACTTTTTTTTTTTAATTCTTTTACTCGCTTTGCTTTTACTTGCATTCTGCTTCTCATATTTAAAAACATTCAAGTTTATATAGCAGGCATGTCTGGCTTTTTTCCATTTTTGCCTTTCACTAAGACCTTTTCTATAAGGAAGTGGTTCTGCTTCCCTTTACATCTAATTCAATCCTGAGACCATGCGCCTCTAGCTGAAAACATCTGCAAGAAATGTTTTAAATTCAACATTCTCATCACTGAGAGATTTAATACTAGTAGGATGTGGTGCATTTCTAGTTTTCTTTAGACCCCAAGCTGGTCTACTGTATCTTTGCCCAGGGGAAATCGATGTTCTCCAAGTGCAGATGATGCTGTGCAGACATCAGTGGGTCCCCAAGGTAGCTGCACAAAGGAAGATTAGGTACCCACCTTCAAGGCTTTTTGTTAAGTAATTCCACATCTGCTTTAATAATTCACTGCAGCTTCAGCAGAGCCTCCATACAAAGGATATATGGTAACATTGTGATCTTTATATGCTATAAACACAAGGGGGGCTTTCAGGAAAACATTTCCACACTAAAGGATCACACAATAAAGCTCTTAGCTGTTGAGGCAACTGTATGTGTGTGGGTTAGTTGTGTATGTGTGTGCATGCATGAGGTACATGGGCTGCACTGTCACTCAGTTGTAACATGAACTGATGTTGTACTACTGCCACAGAGGCACCTGTGGGACTCGAGCCCCCATGAGCCACCTGTCTGCTGTGTCTGGATGTGTGTTCTTGAGTTTTGGATTTCTGTGTGTACTTGCTTATGAAATAAACATCACACTCACATCTGTCTCTCAAGTAGCTGGGGATTGTAGTCATCCACAGAAGATATCTCTGTATGTCATGGGGGACAAAGCAAGCATGCAATAGCCTTAGATGGAAACGAAATGAGGCTCCTCCAGTAGAAATAGAAATGTTTAAAAATTCTCTTATTTCTTTATTCTGTTCCAAGCCTAATATTCAAAATCATTTAGACTAGTCTAATTTATGAATTAACTTTTCAAATGGATTGTTTCTGGATGTTGTTTATTTTGTTTTTCTTTAATAGGCCTTAAGAAACCCACTTCTTTTTTCTAAAGTTTGTTCTCCCTCCATCTTTCTCCTCCACTGCACCTGTTTTGAGTTATACTATTGGGGCACAGCTTGAAGTGAATAATGTATGAGTGAGAAGGAGAATCAGAAAACCTTTGTGGACCTTCTGTCTTGCTGCCTGTCTTCCTTCTCCTTTGTATTACTTTTTTCCCTGATACTGGGCTAATTTGTACTTAAATCTGTGTATTTCTTTCTCTTACAGTGGGGTTTGTCAGCTGTGGTCGAGGTGGTCTGGTGCGGTTTGAATGCAGTAATCCATTTGACTTTCGGATAGAGGCCGACGGAGTAGTTTATGCTGCCAGGACTCTTCAGCGCACCACTATTCCCGAGTCACCTTTGCTAATCAAGGCTAGCGACGCCGCCACTCAGCAGCAATGGGTGGCCCAAGTCAGACTGACATCTCCCACACAGGTGAATACATCTCTGACTTGTTTGTTGTCTCACTGTTACTGCCATGAAACGTTGACTGATCACTTTCCCCCTAGTCAAAAAACTTCCACTGATTAGGGAACATTCATGGATGAGTACTTCTCTAAATTGTAGCAGGTGTTCAATGAGAATGGATGGATCCTTGTTGAGTAAAACTTAATGTGTGAATTTACAAGGCACGCACACATACTCGACATGGTCGGAAGAAAGCAGGAGCAGATGCAGAATAGCTCCTAATAAAGTTTAACTCTCTGAGGTTATAGCGTTATCATTCAAAAGGGGACACACTTCTTTCAGAGCGCTAGAAGATAGGAAGCATCTGTGTGAGCGGCACAGTGCCACTCCAGCAGTTCCACTGGATGCCTTATGCAGTCAACTACAATTAGTTAGAATGACAATGTGGTCATATGTTGTCATTGTAGCTGCCTGAGGATCAGAGGAAGACCACAGAAAATGAAAAAAGAAAAAAAACAAAACACTGCACGTCATGTTAATCTGGTTTGTAGCTGGGAAATGAAAGTGGAGTAAAGACTCTGGTACTGTAGAAGTTAAACCTTAGTTAAAGGCAGTGGATTATGTGAGACTGCAAATTTAGATGATATCTGTAGCTTTAAACTCAGTGGCTTCCTTACACACACAGATATGCATGTGCTACTTTCAGCTGTCTTACTTTATATTCCAACCCTTTCTGTGCGGGTTAAAAACAAGCTTTTACGTGCATATGTTAGTAATTATTGCTGTAAGATCTTAAATCATTAGCCTTCTGCTGTCTTGATCACCCCCAAGTGCAATAATCGTGATTGTTTTACAAAAACCAATGTGCTTTTCTTGTTAATCCCTCTAATGTACTTAAACAACAGTACAGGAGATAATCTCAGGAAAGGTGGGCACAAAGATTTAAGGTGGAGGCAGATTAAGGTTTTGTGACAGATATGTGTCAGGGCTGCAGATGCAGAAGTAAAATTAAACGTCCTGTGGGTAATGATATCATGGCTTCTTGAAATACCATTAGCTGCTGACAGTCATTTACTATTGGAAATCCTGCAGGTATTATGTGATTTTAACGATACCATTACTCACTGTTGTAAGTTGGTAAAAGATAAATGTATCCTTAGGTAAATAAGGACTCGCTGCTGCTTTTTAGATTTTAAGTCATACATCGGTGTTATGTATATACATGTGATTAACTAAACTCTGGTCTGTGTCTGTTGAGAGCTGCTTTATTTTTCCCTGATTTGTTCATAATGAAATCAGGGATTGACTTCTTCGCATCCTGCATGTTTATGAGGTCATGAGCGGTTATCTTCCCCCACAGCATAATTATTGTCATGAATCATCACGCATCTCTTAATCACATCAGCAATTGTATTTTTTTTAATAGCGCCATTAATGCACCAGCCTTGGGAAAGATTTTAATCAATGACAAGCAAACAATATCCTCATTAACTTGAGTGCATACCTCCTTGTCCACTATCTCCATCTCCATTAGAACTTCAGTTGTGCCGCTATCTGAGAGGACAGAACATTTCAGAATCTCAAAGACAGACTTTTTTTTCTTTTCCAAAAGGGCAAATACACACATATAATCCTTCCTACACTCTCACAAACACTCAGGCCATCACTCAGCGTAACACTCTCTGTTACTCTGAAGTAGACTTCTAGTCTGAAGATGGAGAGTGCTCGGAGAGTGTGGATGGGTGCAGACCTCCAGCATACCAGAGATGGATTTGTGTTGGGCCGAAGGAACCCACCATGCCATTCATCATTCCAGACACAAGTTGCAAATAATTACTGGTCTCACTCGTAGCCTTTTTAATAGGGTAATAGATATTTCTGAGGCATGCTCCTTCACTATCTGTCCACATGCCTTTCTGCATTTTCAGTGTGTGAAAGCTGTATAATCGGATTTCAAACATGATTAGTGGAGGCTCTGTGACAGCTCCCCAGATGTTAGAGGAGGAGGAGTGGGGGATATGGGTCGTGTTATAAGGTGAAGAAGTGGTAATTAATTTCTGTGTTTGCATAAGTCACTTTGTAGTACTTTGTAGAATGTGGCTACCCAACAAGCTGTCTATGTTCAGATATTTGCAAGCAGCGCTTGGCTCAAAGGACTAAAAAGAGTTTTAGCTATTAGTTATTGACATTGAAAGATTTGCATTTTGCTTTTTTTCGTCCGTTTTCCTTCCCGCCTTGTTTTGTTCAAGGTTATTTTAACTTTCTCTGGCAGTACTTCAGTCACCTCAGTCTCTGGAGCTGCATAGCCAATTTGAGCCATCTGCGTGTTTAGTGTCTGGCTTTCAGGTACCATCCTCCTTTGTTTCAAATCTCATTCATTATAGCTGAGGGAGAATGGCAGATCCATTATGGAAGCTGGTCTATCTGTGTGGGTGTGTTTTATCAGGACATAAGAAGAGGTCTGCCATTTAAAGAAAACCAGCGCTGGAGGTGTGCGGCTGTCGCGGCAGCAATATAGAAGAGTTTCAAGGCATTTATTTTAAAATGCAAAGAAAGTTATAACAGAAAGAGTTGTTTGATTGAACAGACATGAGTAGGAATTGATTTAAAATTTGGAAATGGCAGCCTGTTCTTTCATCACACAATACATTTCTTTGTCAATCACCTAACGGTTAAGGGTCATCGATTAACCTGATAAATAATCATGACTCGTTTTGTTTATCACACGTAATTTCATCCAGTGGTTGTTTAGATCATAAATGTCATGGTGGTGTTAAAGATGAAGTCAGCAGAGTACCAGAGTCATTAAAAATTCCACAGTAATCTGTGAAAATGTTAAGATATTTCTGTCTGTAGCAAATCAACCTACAGATCAGAACTGCCATGCTCACAGCTTTGTCTCCCGGGTCTTTAAAAATGTCTGTACTCATACTTTACAGCATTGGTGTGATCACTAAATCATTTCATTTCATCAGGTCCAGGAAGCTGCTGCCCCTCCAGTCATGTCCAAGGATTCAAAGGAAATAGTGTTTCCATCACGAAACATGGACAGCCAACTGAAACGCATGAAGAGAGACTGGGTCATCCCCCCAATCAATGTCCCAGAGAACTCACGAGGCCCATTCCCACAAGAGCTTGTTCGGGTAATGTATTTGATTCAGTCGCATGCACGCACACACACATACACTCATCCACCCACCCACCAGTTTCCCAGCTTCAAAGTTAGTTCTTTTTTCTTGATATTACAACTTCCCTGATGCTCTGCGCTCCAAGTCAGAGGGTACTGACATGAGACTTGTGCCTTGAATAAAATGTCTCGTATTACGGCACTTTGTTAAAGTTTATTGCTTTTTCCCCCCTTTCTCTACTATTTATCTTTTGGTTCAAAGGCAGTGTGTACTCATACAACCTGACATTATTTAGAAGTAGTGAGAAATCTAAAGTGCTCACCAACGTAACTGTTCCTTGGTTCACTGTTTAGATATCAAACTCCTCTTTTCAAGGTTCAAAGATAGGTGTTTCTGAATTTCTTTACAGCAGTTCTATGGTCAGGGCAATGTGTGGGTGGCTGGCAGAGGACAAGCATTGCTTGGGACAGTTAAGAAGAAGATCCTTTTTCAGTACATTAAGCTTACTTCCTCACGCACTGTTAAATCCTGTGCTTGCCATATGTACTTTTTATTCTTAATCTGGCTATATTCGAAAGGATGATTCTAGGCTTTAGAGGGTGATATCAAGGAGAGGAAATGGTCTGTTTGCTCAGAATGGATCATCGGTGTAGGCACCGAGGGTCTCAGCTTACACGGCAAACAGGATAGACAGTCCAGCCATGACAGAACTTCAATATTATGTAGACACTCAATTACCTCTGTGCACATACAGAGACTTAATTTTAAACTCTACAGAAACTGTTAAATAAATTATTACCCTTAGAAGTCATGTATTCTAAGTATTTTTTTGTACACGGTTTTATATAGCTACAGGTAAAATTAATACCTTAATTTGACGCATAATTTTAAATCTCTGCACCCACAGATCCGATCAGATCATGACAAAAACCGGTCTCTAAGATACAGCGTGACAGGCCCTGGTGCTGACCAGCCTCCCACCGGAATCTTCATGATCGACCCAATTTCTGGAGAGCTATCTGTCAACAAACCTCTCGACCGAGAGCACATTTCCAGCTTCCACGTAAGTCGGATAAAACGGTTAACAAGATCTCCCTTTTTTTTTCAAAATTTCCTATTGACCTGAAAATATTTAATCAGGCTTTTAAACCAGGAGAAATATGTTCTTCCCGGCAGTGCTGTACATTCCTGCCAGCTGGCATGTGCTCAAGAGTCATGTGTAGCCTAAACAGTACCCTGAGACTTGATAAAGACCTGAGTCTCCCAGGAAATCTGACTTATCCGTCTGAGAATTTAAAGGATTTTACGTGAATTGTGTGTTGGATACATCATCGTAACCTTCAGCTTCAGAGCTGCTTTATTCATTTTGTGAAAATGGTCTTTTAAAAATGTACTTCCACACAAACTGTAAGACTTGTTGAAATAAAATGACATTCTTCAGCATTTTTATCCAGGCTATCTAAGAAGGTCACAAAGGTTTCTGTAACAAATTTAAGAGTTTGTTCTATAGAAACCTTGTGAGAAATGGTAACAATAGAACGGCTCACACATTATTTCTTCATCATTTTTCTGTACACAAACCATGTTGTAACGTGTAATTTAGCAATCAATTTACAATTTAAGTACTCTCCACAGGAAACATAAGGGACAAACGGTATGATGTAAATCCTTTGTTATTTTGTAGCTTTCGGGGTTTGTTTTATCAGCTATATTTAATCTTGTGAGTATGAGTACATGGTATCAAACTGAAATAATATCAGTGAACTAAAATTCTCTCAGAGGGAATAAATGCACTTGAGGTGTGAAAAGATGCAGGCAGTAGACCTTTTTCTCATGAAACAAAAAGGAAAACAACAGGATTACTTGGACAGTGATAAATATAAAGAGATGTAAATCACCCTGGGATACATCTGTTATTAGAGACGTTCACAAAAAATAGGCACAATTTTTGTGTTATTCCTGTCCGTGACAGGTATCTTGCTACATCTAATAATTATTTATCTTGCAGCATGTACTTGCTGAGATAGCAAAGGGGGAGAGATATATCCTCAGTAAAAACAAAATCCTCCCTTAGCTCTGCTGGTCTGAATAAAGAGCCTTTTCGGAGCCTTTTCAGCTCTCTTCTTACAAAGTTAAAGATTGCTAATGACAGCTTGTGGGGTTGATTATCACAGAAATGTAATGGGTGACGGTGAGTGAGTGGTTTGTGGTTTGTCCTGACATATTGTTTTCACAGCTGAGACTAATCCTCGCTTGAACAGTTCTGCAGCCCACATGTGTTTGTGTTTTCCTCCAGCTGAGAGCTCATGCAGTAGACCTGAACGGCAACCAGGTTGAAAACCCTATTGATATTGTGATCAATGTGATCGACATGAATGACAACAGACCAGAGTTCACACACCAGATCTGGAACGGCACTGTTCCAGAAGGGTCCAAGCCAGGTAAGATACTCCATGATCTTTTGTGAAGTCATAACCTCATATTGCCTTAAGGTTGACAGATCAAAGAGTGCTGATGTCATTCTTGTCAATGTTGTATCTGCTGTTGTAAAGCAACCCACTGTATTTTAAGGTCAAGAAGAAAAATATTGAATTACAAAGCTATAAATCCAACAGTGTTCAGTGGAGCAGTAATCGTTCAATTTATGAGTTTTGATTGCTGGTAAAAGAATAAAAAAAGAGGTGATTGCATTGTCTTTTTGTTTGTTTTCTGTCCCCAAGGAACATTTGTTATGACAGTAACATCTCTTGACAAAGATGACCCCAAAACTGCAAACGGCATGCTGCGTTACAAGATCCTGTCCCAGAATCCTGAAAGTCCAACCTCCAATATGTTCACAATTAACAATAAAACCGGCGGCATCATCACAGTGGCGGCAGGCCTGGACAGAGAGGTAACCCCCCCACCCCACCCTTTTCCACCCCAATCTTTCATTGACTTCAAGGTCACATTTTTGTGTATTGCAGTTTATCTGACTTTCATTAGCAAGGCCATCTATTAGATTATTTTTCCTCCTGTACTTCGTGCTCCAGATAAGCATGTCTTCTTCCATGTTTACATAAATGGACTGTGGGTTTTTAAAATTATGATAACAGCTTGGCTTTCATTGCTAATTTTTAAACTGTCTTACATCTAATGAGCCAAAGTAAATTTTTTCTTATTACCAACTAAATGAGAAGTAGAAGCTGACTTGGCTGTTTCACACTTATTTAGTCTTACAAGGAGGCAGTGTGCATCAGTGAGCAGCTAAATGTTTATCTTCCTCCATTCTCACTTTCTCTGTCTCTTTTTTTCCCCCCTTTTTTGCGTCTTCTTTTACTCCATTCCCCATACTGTAAAAGTTACCACTCTTGATTTAATTGGGATTGCATGGTTGTTTGAGGAAAATATATAAAATGATATATACAGCTGGAGCTCATTGGTTCAATTCTAGTGAGGGCAATCTGGATGAGGTGGCTGCTCAATCACTTCCACCCTGGGGCCACCGTTTTATGTTCTCCAGTTGCCACCATGAAAGTAATTTGCCCGACTCTCATTACCTAGCAACTGGTCCATCACCTGAGCGGTTTTTAATGTGTAGAGAGTCATTTTTCTGCTTTGCGATAGTGTATATTGTAGAGGTGCACTTCTCCGGCATCCACACACAACCTTAAATAAACCCATAAGAAAGAAATCTGATTTATATGAGAAACTCACTGTTTGCCATCATAAATAAGAGGGTCTGACTTGTTTAATTATAACAGAACACATCCAGCACTATTCTAACTTATGTTGTGTTTTCATTATGGGACATTTGCAAATTCACCTACAGTCCAACAGCTCTAAGAATGGATTATGTTTGTAGATCTTCTGATGCCGTTGAATGTTCTCATATTTTTTTTTCCCCCTCTTCTGCTAGAAAGTGCCTCAGTACACGTTGATCATCCAAGCCACAGACATGGAGGGAAATCCCATGTATGGCCTCTCCAACACAGCCACTGCTGTCATCAGAGTCACCGATATTAATGACAATCCACCCGAGTTCACTGCTGAGATGGTAAGAAACAAGCTTTTATCTGAGATCCCAACACAGTAGTTATAGCATAACAAGAGCACACAAGGACCTACAGTTCACCCTAGCATGGATATATGCACTCAACCATCAGTCCTGCTCACTTACCTTTTTCTGCTTGCCCTGCATTTCTGAAGCCATTTAGATATACGAGTCGTCAGCCATGCGTACAGTGTTATATCCCCTCCAAATGTTGACACATGCAACTATGGGGACGTCTGCCTGAGTGAAAGAGGCACTTACTGCGCTCACGAATCACTGAAATTTGTAATGCTACTGTAGTGCTATCAGGGGAGCACAGGGAATGAGATGACCATGACGACATGATAAGTTACCTTAGATGTCTATTTACCCAGGATTGGTCCTGCTGTGCTGTGAGAGACTGGGCTTGGTGGTTTTTTTTTTTTGGTTTTTTTCTTTTGCTGCCACTGCAGTATCACTAACAGCTCATTGCTCTGTTCGTTCATGGTTTATTCATGCAGTTTTTTGGCGAGGTGCCTGAGAACCGCGTGAACATTATTGTGGCTAACCTGACGGTGACTGACAAGGACCAGCCCAACACGCCAGCATGGAACGCTGTCTACAAAATCACCGGGGGCGACCCCACTGGCAGGTTTTCAGTGCCCACTGATCCAACCACTAATGAGGGCCTGGTAACGGTCGTCAAGGTAAGGTTTCTTCCACAAACTCCACCCCTTAATCCACATGCACAGCTCAGGTAGTTGTTAGGTAGATTTTATCATGACAGAAACTGGTTTCAAACACAGAATTTAAATAAACTGGAGTATAAAAACACAAAGATTATTGCACATTTTCTACAAAGACTAATTTGTATTTGTCTATTAAGAAATCTGTTTAAAAAAATTGCTTGAAATTTGTATATATTAAATTTTGCAGTACACAAAAATAGTTTAACTATTTAAAACAAAAATTCAGGCCATTTGGAGGGAAAAAAAAAAAAAAAAAAAAAAACCTAACACACTATACTGCACAACTATAAGACCAGTTCTTATGTTGTGGATTCTTGAGCTCCCCACCACAGGGTTCACTCTCTTTATCTCATCCTCTTTTAGACATGAGTAATAATTATTTTTAGTTCTTTGATTTCAGGTCTGATCAACCTGACAGCCAAAAATGCTAGGGGGTTCTTTGTATTTTGCATTTTTATGTGTGAGTCACTCTATGTATACTCTCCAACTGTTTTCCAGCCCATTGACTATGAAATCAGTAGAACGTATGTGCTGACAGTGGAAGCGAAGAATGAGGTTCCCCTGGCCAGAGGCATCCACTCTCCAAGACAGTCCACTGCCACCGTCTCCATCAGAGTGATAGATGTCAATGAGAGTCCCTACTTTGAGCCCAACCCCAAACTCATTAAATTGGAGGAGGGGATGATGCCCGAGTCGACTCTGACCACCTTCACTGCACAGGATCCTGATCGCCACATGCAGCAAACCATCAGGTGGGTTTTACAGGAAAAAGGAACTGGTTGAAATATTGCACATCTTCAAAAGACTCAAGCTCACAGATGTAGAAATCTAATTAAAGTGATGCTTTACTCACTGTGTGCGTGTGTGTGTGAGAAAAATGTAATGATAGTTTAAGTTGGATGTTAAACAACAGCTCTTCTCTGAATTACCCCTGTACAGATGCCACTAAACATGCAGTATTTTTTTTTAATCTCATACCTATATATCATTTAAACAGCAACGGTTTAGCTTTAGAAGTATTTATCTGCTTGAAAACAGTCCTTCAAGAGAAAAAAAGTCTAATTCTACGGTTTGTCCTACAAATTATTTTGAGACACTATTAAGAAGAAGCCCATTTGGTGTTCCCTGTGAGAGTGCTCTCAAAAGTTGGAATAATTATGTAAAATGCATGATGCCTGAAATATTTATTCTGTGTAAACAAATAAAGCACTTTAGCATAGAGTAATGCCAAACTGGAAATGGTGACAAGAATTTCCTTTATTTTTCTACTGCAGAAAACAAAACTGAACCTTGTAAACTGTTCGTGTACATTAATGAGATTAGGAACAGATCATTTTAGAAATGGAAATAATAAATGTTTGTGTTGTTGTTTTTTTTTTTTCATGCATCAGATACTCCAAACTCTCAGATCCAGCCAACTGGCTAAGGATTGACCCTAACACTGGTCGGATCTCAACGATTGCCATTTTGGACCGAGAGTCTCCCTATGTGAGGAACAGCTTGTACAATGCTACATTCCTGGCCTCTGACAGCGGTATGTAAGCATTTAAGTGGTACAGGAGTAGCCAAAAATACCTTGTTGAGCTTCTATGATGTACTGCTTGTATGATTGAGGTGTTTCAGGCAGACTGTTAAACAAGCACCTTCTCAGGCCATTATTCAAGGTCCCTTTCAAAAATGAAAAATAAATAGAAAGAGGATTAATGAAATAAACATTATGTGGTCTTTTTCTCAGAGCTTAGTTTTACACACAGCTTCCTTCTGACCACTTTCAGAATGCAACCCCCCCCCCACCCCCCAAGCCAGTGCATAAATGTGCCATTTCCATAGAAGAATCAGTCTAATTTACAGCCACAACATTGTCCTCTAAGTATGAAGGACAACCCTGTACCTGGCACTTGGTGTGTCTGGATTGCAGACCACCTTAGTTGAAGGTTAATGTGCTAGCAATCCCAGAACCATCCAGCATGTGGATGCTTTCACCTTTTCTCTACACTGGCGGATTTACCTCTGTTCAGGTTTACCCTGTTCTACGGGGCATAGCGTAGGCCAATAGGCTTAAAAACTCTACCAATAAAGAGGTTTCTCAGCATTAATGGGTCAGGATTGGATGACTAGCTCCTTTGAGCGTGGCCTGAATGATAAAAAAGCCTCTTAGCTGAGTGAATACATAGAGGAGCCTGAGAGGGAACGACAGTGGGCTCTGTTTGTCTGCTTTAGTATTCCCAGCCTGTGTCCTTCGTCAGGAAGACGTTCTTTAGGAACACACACTCACACCACAAATGTTCTGATATCTAACCCTTTCAGTCTACCCTCTCATTTGAGATTAAATGTTCAGATCAGTATGCAGTTGGTATGGGACCTCTCCCACTAGAGTAAATAGCTATTTAGAGATCCAAAGAATAAACTCCATACTTTACTCTTCTCCATTGACTGCATAACAATTGCAGAATGAAAGATGCCATTTCAGTAGCATACATTTCTTTCCATATTTAAATTTTTAGAAATTCTTTTTCTCATAAATATGTATGTGCTGAATGTGTGTGTATGTGTGTCATTTTATGATCAATGCAGGTGTGCCACCAGCAAGTGGCACAGGTACTCTTCAGATCTACCTGCTGGATATCAATGACAATGCTCCCAAGGTGTCCCCACAGGAGGCAGAAATATGTGAAAAGCCAGAGCCAAATGCCATCAATATCACTGCACTTGACGGAGATCTGAACCCAAATGCCGGGCCTTTTGCTTTTGAATTAGCCCACAGGCCCTCTGACGTTAGGAGGAACTGGACCATAACGAGAGTCAGCGGTGAGATACAGAACATGATTTAATATAATTATTAAACCCTAGTCAGATTCATACTGGACCATTTGTCCTGTATCAAAACCCTGTACTAATGAGATTAGGCTAATCTTCACATTGCAGTTGCCAGGATAAAATGTCAGAGATGATGATTCAGCTTTTTGGCCTTTGCTTGCTTAAGTTTAAGTTTGGTACCCCTGAAGTGAAAGAAGATAAGTTTCTGCTTTTTTTTTTAATAATAAAGTATTTACCAAAAAAAAAACAAAAAACACAAACTTCTCTGCAGGTTGTCGTTTAGCTTATAAGACTGAACTGTGATCAGTCTGCGTGACACTTAAGAAATGATTTTGAATATGTTACAATATCACACACAGCAGATTTCAGAGTTAAAACAGACATCACGGTAATGTATTAATCTTACCAAACAGTCATTAATTGTTTATGCTAATTTGAAATAAAACCATGAGTGGAAGAAGTCATTTGTTGTTTGTTAGCTATTAGATAGTGAGTTGAAATGCAGTGAATAAATCTTAATAGGATAATGGCATTTGGATTATCGCAGCTGGGAATTTAGCCTAAGCAGCATTATCAGAAGGTATTCAGTAGATTTTAAAGCTCCAAATCCAAATCCTGACCATGTTTTGGATTAGATATACTGATGCAACTTCCAGGTAGGAATTTATGCTGCATATTTGTAATAATAGGAGTGTAATCACACTGTGAACACCATCTATACAAGTGACTATTTTGTCAGTTTAGATTTAATCCCCTGTGAGAAACTTCTTGTGTTTATATTAAGAGTCATTTAATTTCTAGAATCACTTACTCTAAATGCTATACATTTCCTCTGACAAAGAGCGACCACAGGCCACTAACTCTTTCTCTTTATCTTTCAGGTGACTACGCTCAGGTGAGCATGAGGATTGGCTTCCTTGAAAGTGGAATCTATGAGATCCCCATCATAATCACCGACTCAGGCAACCTGCCCATGTCCAACACCTCCTACCTGAGGATTAAAGTGTGCCAGTGCGACATTAATGGAGACTGCACTGACCAGCAGCACATCATGGCTGCTGGTTTGGGCACAGGCGCCATCATATCCATTCTCCTCTGTATCATCATCCTCCTCAGTGAGTGTCTGCATGCATCTCTCTCCAACAGCACATCACACGAGTACACAGGGATTATAAAGACAGCTATCCGAGATATCACTAGATTACTGTAGGATTATCAAAGATAGCCTTGATCAGGCCCACATCCAAGCCCTAAAACATTAGATCGGATTACATTTCAATGAAAATCTGCAAGTTATTATTTTTTTATTTTATTTTTATATATTTTTTTTTATAATACGAGCTCTCTCTCTCTTCTTCTGTTTATCAGTTCTTGTGCTGATGTTTGTGGTGTGGATGAAGCGCCGTGATAAAGAGCGTCAGGCCAAACAGCTTCTTATCGATCCCGAAGACGATGTAAGAGACAACATCCTCAAGTATGATGAGGAAGGTGGAGGAGAGGAGGATCAGGTAAGAATCATGAGTGGAACACATTGTTAAAGCTTTTTTTGCTAAATCAGATTTTATTACACCTCACTATGAAGAGATTGTAGCATATAGTTCCCTAAAGGAAGGACTGTGGCTGTTGCTTTGTCTTTTCTCTTTGTTTAGAGCTCCAGTCAGAACATTAAAAAAAAACATTGGCTGGCAATTAAGGGGGCGGTTGGTTGTTTTGCAAGGCAGCGTTAAAGCAAATCTGATGAAACCCACACAATCATGATTTTGAGTTTTAAGTGGGATAATTTATTAGATAAATATGTATGGAAATCATGTCTTAATGATTTTTGCACACATATTTATAAAAAGAGTTTATCTCCTAGTTAGGTCAAGAGTAAATGAAAGACCAGGGCATTTCACTGGTTACAGTAAACTTACTTAACCTTCTTATGTTTTAATACAGGCAAGAATGTGTCCATGACTGAGCATCAGAAACAAGACTGCTTTGTTTTACCTGGGGTTCCTGGACAGTTTCTTATGTAGCTGATGTGAGAGAATATAACCTAAATTTATTTCTTAGGTTACATTTTTATATTTTTTGATAGAAAAACACTGCCATACACTTCACAAAGCACCATAGTGCCTTTTGAAGAGGTGACAAAAGGCGAGTGTGTGGTCTTTGTCACAGAGGATTATTCAGGTCACATCTATGCAGCATGAAAGCAGTTTGACTGAAGCAACATGAGGACAAAGAGGACCAGTTAATTTTTTTTTCTTTCCCTAGGGGTACATATATTTCCAATGTTTCTTTCTACTGTCGGTCCTGCTTATAATACTGTTCGAGATATATCTCTCACTCATTCACAGTGAAGAGTAAGATTTTTATTGAAAATTTAAGTTGGTGTTTTTTTTTGTTTTTTTTTGTCCACTCGAAGGAAGCTGGAAATCAAAAGCTGGAATCAATAAGGCGAGCACATTTTGATCCAATTGGTTTTAGAAATATTGGAAATGTTTCCTCAACTGGAACTGTTTCCTGCCTCACGGCCCTAATGCACACACAGACAAAAGAAAGGCAGTGCCACAGGCATCAATAATGTCCCATCATTGTGTCCTCCTGCACTGATCAGGCACACAGAATTCAATTGTCCTAATAACCCCTTGTTAGCAGAATAGAATAATTTCATGAAAAAAGCAGTAATATGCAGGATGGGCTACCTTCATGCTGCTGGATGAAGTGCTTTGGTGGTTTAGGAATAGCAGAAATGTGCAGGAGACCCCAGTCTGACCCAGCACAGTGACAAATTAGTCTCCGAGACTTGTAATTGGTGAGCTGATGTCATGTAGAGATAGACATATGCTGTGGCACAATAATGAAGCCCCGTCTAAGGTAACAATATGACTGGGAAGCCATTACACATCTGCCAGTGATTAGGCAGGAGGGAGAGCACCCATTTGTGTGTTAACATCCCCAGTCTCACACATAAAAAGCAGAAACCTGTGGACCAGAACATGTTGGAAAGCAAACTGTTGCATGATATAACACCTCTCAAGGCAAACGAGCAGCAGCAGCAATTTATTGAGGGAAAAACAAGCTTCCATTTTGAATGGCGCAGAGAAGGGCAGGGCACCAGGAGAAAATGGCCTTGTCTGCCAAATCGTATCCAGAGTCCGAGTCGGGTAAAAAATGGACCAGACTTTCCTGGTGATGTGGTCTTTATAATACCTACCTCTGTTCTCCCTATCTCCCACCGGGAAGGAAATTGAAGTGTCAGACCAATGGGTGCTCTCAGAGTGTATGATTTTAGTCGCTGCTGTCATTGCCTGGGTTTGTATTGGTTTGTGATACCCTCATTTCATCAGAGGCAGACAGCCGATGAGCTTGCGCTCCCCTTGAACATGGGAAAAATAATGCAGAATAATGGTAAATTGAGAAGTGGCTGTGCACAGATTTCCCTTAAAAAAAAAAGAAAAGAAAAGAGATGCAACTCTGAGATGTGTCATCTGCTTCACAAAATGGCCTCAGAATTATTCGATTCATATTTACCTTTGACAGTCTGGCCCTGGAGGTATTCTTTGAAAAAGGTTTTGATTTGTTTTTTTCAATCTCATGCAGAAAGTAAAACAAATCTAACCTGTTCTGCAAATTTTTTTGTCACTACAAATAAAGAGGCAAACTCAACATGTCAAATGAGATCTCAAAGGCTCATAACGTACTATTACATCACAGGAGTTGTTTTTTGCACTTTCGATTATTAAGTTGCCCAAAAAGAAAAAATGCCCCAAAGGAAGTAATTACTAAGACTACATCCTACATTTTTGGAATAGTTAAAAAAGGAGGCAAATATGCATCTTAATCCCCTCGTTGAGGGCTAAATGAAAAGGGTGTTGCTGTACTTAGAGTAAACCTTTAGCCTGACTCGAGTTGAATTATTCCCAATATAAATAATGTCCAAACTTATTAAACTAAACCAAATAGAACACATCTGGCAACCATTTAGCCTTGAAATTTTAATAAGCATCATGTTTGTAACTTGTCAAATTGTATTGTGATCACAATCATTTGAACTAATTTTGCTTAACTCAAATGTGTTTTTATGTATTTAAACATTTAAGTTAAACCTAACAAAAATGCTCTATTTCAATTAGTGAGTTTAAGGTTATTTTCCACAGTTTGCATCCTCTTAGACAATAGTTTAATCACATCAAGGTGCTTCACTTAAAAGTGAAAGATGTGGAACATCAGTGGAGCTTTCACTGATGCCACGAATATCATGCATTCAGTTACAAAGTCAACCATCATGGCATTAAATAAAAGAGAGAGAGCCCAAAAGCATAGAAGAGGTCATTTATCAGATATGCATCAGAGGGGTGGCAGTTAAAGGAGCTAACACGGCTAATCTAAAACTAACAGACATAAGATGAACAGAAAAAATATATATATTAAATTGCTAATTACAATTATTCATTTGATCGTCAGTTAAATTGTAGTGAACTTCACAGCCTGAGATGATTAACTTTCTCACAGCAGATTGTTGGTTTTGATGGCATGACAAAGTTTTACTGTGTATCCTTCAGTTTATTTATTGCCACCATTTTAGTAGCAGCAGGCCTAATAGCTTAAAATACTCCTCATAAATATGGGCTGTTTATTGGCATATATATATATATATATATATATATATATACACACACATTACACATATATATAATAAGTTGCTGCTTATATGGTATAGTGGTGGATCTGTATAATCAGAATCAGGTACACGCATATAGCCACATAAAGCACTGTGCTTTTTGCATCTGCAAATCAAGCATTTTTGACCACCAGATAAATGGATCATTCATTTTATTTACATTCCTGGAGCTTTTAAACATTATTTTAACTAAATCAATGTTTAAATTTCCAATAAATCCTCATCCAAATGCAGTAGCAGAATATTAACAGTTAGCACAGGAAGATTAACAGCTGATAGCACTAATTATCTTCTGAGGTTACATAAAATTAAATTATTTTCTGAATTATGTCAGAAGAAACAGATGTAATTAGACAATGATCATAAGAGTGCACGTCAACCTACAAAACTGGAGATGATGATGATGTAAATGACACTTTTGTTAGTTTGAGTCAGCTGCTCATATGCCGTAAACAGATCAATCCAACGGTTATGAGTTATGGTTGTATACTACTCAAATAACTAATCAGACAATTTTGTTATTATTGTCACTTGATTTGTGATGGCCATTTCTGCAGCTAGCTTCAACAATTTGTTACTCACCATGAAATTAAATAAATAATTAGTATATCTGTATTTAGTGTAAAGTGTGTCTTTGTGTTTGGGTTGTTTAGCATTGTCCCAGGGTTTTCATGCATTCTCATGTTAATTTTTGCATCTTAACATTGTTTTCTTTTATTTCCTGGGAGTGTTAAAGTGTGAAGGTAGATGTGCAGTGGAGCAAAGACAATTTTGAAGTGGGATATTAGAGATGGATGGATTACAGAAAATCTCTTAAAGAGAGACAATCAATCATACACGCTTATTAGACACAGTCTGATTCTTAAATGTTATTATCTCTATCATATCTGCTGTCACCCTGATACCATCCAGCCATTCACTTCTGCTGTACTGCTCCTTACTGCATCTCCTTTCTCTCTTCCTAACTCCCTTTTTTTTCTCCTCACTCTTCCTCCCCTTCTTTCCCTGCCCATGACTTTGCACAAACTGCGAGCCATTTAGGTTGCCTTGGTAATGTTAATAGGATTAGCAATGGCTTATGTATATCCACCATCCCGTGTCTGGGCATTGATTAGAGCAAAAGTCGCCTGCACATCCTTCCTGCAGCACACAGCACAAGTACAGACACTTTACAGTGTTCAATGTGGTCCTCAGCTTAGACTCTCTCAGCTCCCACTCCCTGTATGTGTGAAGTTGTCCCTGGGTTTGTGCTTCACAGACAAGAAGATTAAAGTTTCCCTCATATTCCCTTAACTCTCCTTGCTATGTTTAAAATTTAAAATCATCCTTCCCCTGAGTTGAACTACTTCTTCCACTTTACAGCTAAGGATATGTTTACCTATTTAAATAATCACACTCAGTTTGGGGTCTTGTCACGCTGCTCTGCTAAGTCCCATCTGTCTATGTGTTCCCCAGGATTATGACCTGAGTCAGCTCCAGCAGCCAGACACGATAGAGCCTGATGCCATCAAGCCGGTGGGAATCCGTCGTCTAGACGAGCGACCCCTCCACCCTGAGCCACAGTATCCCATGAGGTCAGCAGCACCCCATCCTGGAGACATCGGAGATTTCATCAACGAGGTATCTAATCTGACGCTTTGCTATACGGTGAAATCTGATCCAAGGGAAAGAGCCGAAATGGAAAAAAATCAGTGTAGTCAGAAGGCTTGAATTTCATTTTCAAGTTGAATGAGTTTCTTATAATAAATTTGTTTCTAAATCAACTATTTGGCTCAAATGACTGAGCATCGAGGAGGGTTGACTGCCTTATTGTGGGAAAAAAGATACTTTGAATTCAATCAGTTATCAGAATTGTTTTCATTTTTTCCCAACAGAGACTAAGAAACTTTTCTAATTTAACATACACCCACTCTGACTTAAATAAAATCCAAAACGTGCATGATGCTAACTCACTTGGATATAATTGTTTTCCTCCTCACTTTCTGCCAAAGTGGCGATAGAGATGTGTCAGCATAGAAATGGGAGATGAGAGAAGCAGTACATTGGCTTTCTGTCAGCATGCACTGCTCAGAGTGGCCTCATTTGCCTGAGGCCATCATTGACTCCAGCATGAAGGGAGAATGTAAAATGAAAAGAGCAGTCATATATTTTTCACAAGCTCCAACAGACAAGAGTTTCACAGCATTACAAATGGAGTTCGCTCTAAGTTTTTGGATGGCGCCCATGTTTTTAGATTAGAGCTAGCTCTTTCGGCTCTGCTGCTCTTCCATCTATCTCCCCACGATCTCTTTACCCGGGCACCATTCGTCTTCTCTTACCGTAACTCGTGAATACACCTAATTCACTTGTCGTAACAGCTGATACACGGTGAAATTTTATATTTTGCGGTTTGACAGCATGCAACATCCTTTATCCGGCTTGTTTCTACATCTCGTTTTAATGTGCTCACAAGACCTTTTAAGGGGTTTCTGAGCATCCTGACCCAGAAAAAGCTCACTGGAACCAGGCGGGTGTTGATCTGTTTGTAGTCCTATATTTGACCGCTGCTAAAGCTCAGTCATGGTAACTTCAGCAGACGCATTGAGCTGGAATCTGACCTAACTGATAGGGCTCGCTGCCAGAAGAGCGGGGTGACGGAGGGGATTGGGGGAGGGGAGCATGTCTCAGCTCCATCCTGAATTGTGCACATTCCCCCAGAGCTTGGGGCTCTAATTAAATTAGAGGGGAAAAAACACAAAAAAAAAAGGCATAGGTTTAGCACAAGGACTTTAACCCCTCAGCCGGACAAACAAAGGCCCATTAGTCATCGCCTGGTCTGTTCTCACAGAGGGGGGTAACATTAAATACATTAGCACCAACTTAACACGACCTCTGTTGTTCACAGGTGGGCACAGTAGCACAGGAGACAAAGAAATGGTGATTTCATTCATTGTTTTGCACAGTGGCTCCTTTCAGCCCTGATAGAGTTGTCTGTGAATAGAGATAGCAGTGGCTTTGATTACACATCTCTTTGTTATGTGTGGGACAGAGGCTCCAGAAAGTGAGAACAGGATGTCATTTCACATTTAAGATTTGTGGTAATTTCCACTAAAGTGGATGAACCAGATTTAATGAAATAATAAGACAGAGTTTTGTGATTGACTAGCTATATGAAATAGTGAGTGGGGCTTTAGTTGTATACAGAGAGACCACTTACCAGCAGAGCTAATACGGTTGTAATTGCAATGAACGATCCATCTGTCATATTTCCCACAAAATTATCAGCACCGCAGCTTTGAACAAATACTAAACGAAAGCTAACAAGTGGGAAATAATGGCTAAGTGCCCAGGCATTTTAATTCAATCCATCTTTTTATTTGAGAGCATCTCAGCACTACAGTGGGCAGCACAGAGGAAACTATAAATCTTTGACAAATTCCTGATGAGCTGAGGTCTCATTTCTCTGTTTTTGCTCTACTTCTTTTAATTCATTTATTATTTGTTGGGTGTTCTCAGTCGTAGCGAAAAGAGGCAGCAACCAGGCCCAGATCCAGAAGTGGTTTGTGGCCAAAGCACATCTCAACTCTAAAGCACAACTCAACTCCTAGATTAGCAATCCATCAAGTCTCCCAAGTCCTGTTAGGGAATGAGGCTGAAAATCAATAACAATCCATAAGGACCTCTCTTGATGCTATGAGGATTTCTGGGAATGTCAAGCGCAATCTATAAACACCCTCGCTAGTAGCACGAGCCTCAAGATGACACATATACACACGCATGCGTAGCAAACACACATGCCCTGGACTAAGTTCAATGCTTATGTCTTTGGTTTACATGGCAGTTGGATAGATATGAAATTTTAAAGGAATTAGATGGCAGATGATAAACTATTGGTTACACTGCCTGTGCAAGACAAGGCAGGTGCTCTGTCACAGGGTCAGTGAGGGAGGAGGCGATGCTACCAGTCATACTCAGTCTTGGCTTTTGATCAGCAGATAATCCAACATCCTAGAAACATCAGGAGGATTCCAACTGAAGCACAGAGGAAACTTGCAGGAACATTAAAGCCTGATTAATCTGGACAAGAATGAGATTTTCTGAACAAGTGGAGTGAGACCCACTGGCAGGATTTAGGATAGATTAGCATGTTTATATGAAGCAGCAGTTGGGAATGAAACAGTTTTGGTGTGCAGAGTGCACACGTGGCTTAATCCTTTCATCTAACCATGATTTTATTTCCTTGTGCACAGGGACTGAAGGCAGCAGACAATGACCCCACTGCTCCTCCCTACGACTCCCTGCTAGTGTTCGATTACGAGGGCAGCGGCTCTACAGCCGGCTCCCTGAGCTCGCTCAACTCATCCAGCAGTGGGGGCGACCAGGACTACGATTATCTCAACGACTGGGGCCCGCGCTTTAGAAAACTGGCGGACATGTACGGTGGAAGTGACGACTAGGACAAACAGCCAGACCTTGAAGGGTAAAAAAAAAAAGATAAATTTAAAAAAAAAAAAAAAAAGTTTTCTTGTTGAAGGACACGGACAGCTTCTGATATTCCCCGAGAGAATGATAGAACTGTGACTGAAAAGATACAGAAAAAAAAAACAAACAAAAAAGCATTAATTCAGAATTTTTTTTCAAAACAACCAACCTAGGCTTATTGTTGTAGTCTACGCATACATATGCTTGTTGAAAGCTTAAGCATAGGCTGTGGTCCAGATATGGAGGATGTAGGAGGGAACACTGGTGGGCTGTTCCCACTCAGATTGTCGGTATTGAATGCGCTCAGTTACACTTGAATTTCACAGTACAGAAGCACTGGGATATAATGTGCCTTTTTGTACATTTTTTTGGATCTAAATGATTAGTTTTATGTTCAAGGCTTTAATGGTACTGACTTTTGGAGTGATTTCAAACAAAGTATGTTACACTCTGGTATGCTTCAACATGCTTAATTATTTCTTTTTTTTTTCCTTTTGGTTACACAATGCTCCTGTTTGTTGAAGATTATTTAAATAAATCACAAAGACGAAGAAATGAAGGAACATCTGTTGGCTTGTTTGGGAAGTAAAAACAGTTAAGAGCAGCACTGTACAGTATGCTAGACTTGTAGACTTTCTCACTAAAAAAATAAAATTATGCAGCTGGTTGCAAATAAAGGGAGTTATGAATCATACTTTTGTAGCATTTTTTTCCCCTTTTTTTTCTCCCCCCACCCCCCTTTTTTTGAAGTGATGTAGTATTTTACAGGAACAACAAAAAACAGTTTTGGTCTAATCTATGTACACTTCATTTGCCTTAGTCATCATCTGATATTTTTCAAGTTTTACTTCACTGTAAAAAGATGTGTGTACATAATGTTTTTTTTCTTTCTTCCTTTTCTTTTTGATGTAGTATTATGAAGAAGTGCAAAAAGTTCCAAACTTGTAAATGTATAATTTGGACTACAAATTCAAGTTTTTTGCATGTTTTTATCTTTTCATGACAACAAAAGTGAAAAAAAAAAAAAAAAGTTCTTTCCCAAATTTATTTACAAAGTGAAAAAAAAATCTGGGTGACATTACATGTGTAGAAGTTAAGAGTTTTTTTGTATAAAAAAAAATAAATAAAAACACATTGATTAAAAAAAAGGAGAAATAGTGATCTTGTCAGCACAACTGTTTGAATTTGTACCAAAAAGGGTGGGGGTGGGGAGTGGGGTGGGATGACACGCATTAATGACTGAATCAGCTTTAAGACCAGAAAAGATTTTGGACATAAGCCTTGTGGATAACCATGTGTACTGGAACACAAATTATACAACTCTGACCCCAACAATCGAAATAAAAAGCTAATTTTGGAGCTAACCCCCTGTTTCTTTATTTCTTTATACCCGGCATTACTGCAGAGAATTAATCACATTGCAGATTGTGTAATTTATCTCAGATAAAAATAGCTTCATGCATAAAGACTTATTTTATTGTAGAATATTTTACCACAAGGAAGAATAAATCATTCACTTATACTCTTATTTGTTTGCAAAGATTGCACATAAGTAAAATACCCAAGGCCTGTGTAAGTCTCCAGATAAGTTTTGTGGCTTAAGGGTGTAAAAACAAAAACAATAAACTCAAGATGGCAACATTTCCTACATTTCAAAGCCAAGTCAAGGGCAAAAGCTTATAGAACGCCTGAATCCATCCAGCACCTGCTTGCTGTCGGGGATTTGTTCTGTTGAGTACTGTACATTGAGATTGGACTTGACCTCAAGACAGGACAACTCTTCCTAACACGGCCTCTTAAAGGACTGTGTCTCCCCTCTCCGGGAACATTTGGCAAGAGGAAAACAAGAATGACTGTGAGTGTGTTGTATGTGGTGGCAGAAACAGCAGTCGCTATCTGTTCAGCTGTCAGAGGATCGCAGCAATGGTTGATGAGCCTCACCTGCTTAGCTTTCACCTGCCTCTCCTTTCTCTTTCCTCTTCTCCTTGCAATTTACAGAGCCATCATTTATCCAGTTGAATAGATGTGGACATGGGTTATTAATTCAACCAAATTAGACAAGAGCAAGTTTGGTTTCGTAGTTCTCACCCAGGACATAATGAATTTCCATTTGAGATTAACCATTGAACCGTACCTGCCTTTTGTTTTTCAGCTTGTGTAATCATTGTAGCTGGTGCTTGCTAATCAGGTTCTCATCCTGTACTTTGTAAGAACACCCATAGTTCTCATGCAGTCCGTGCTGCTTTGTGATCCAAGGAGTCACTCACACAGTCTTGTTTTCAAATGACCTTGTCTAGTATGCAGCACTTATCTCAGTGCAAGCATAGCTCTGCACTCGGTTTGCCAGAAACAACATGAATTGTTAGTGCTGAGGCAGATTTAATGTTAAACAGCAAACTGTCTGACCTCGAGGTGTTGTTTCAACTGCGGCTGAATCAGATTTGCCTAGCCAAATCACTTCCTTTCACTTTGAGGTTGTTTAAACCAAACTGTTTGATTTCATGTCTTTTCTTTTGTTTCTGCTGTCCTCAAAGCAGGGTTGCCCTTTGGCTAACTACTTTCCCTGCTTTGATCTTGAGTTGGCACAGATGTGTTTAGTGACTCAGTATTTTAAAAGGGCTTCATCAAATTCTTTTTGTTGCTCAGAAGTGTCCAAAATGTTCCTCAAAGCAGGACCTACTTTATGCAGGTTTTGAATCTTTAAAGGAATACTTTGAATTTAGAATTTGGATGAGAAAGTAGAGATCCAACAATTAAGTTTATGACTAACTTTGACTTAATTTTTATTATTGGGCCTTATATGAATTAAACACATTTCAGTTTGTAAACTTTACAAGTATTAATTCCTAAAGAAAGAAGGAGGCATGGTGTAGCCAATGTTCAAATGGCTCATCTAATTTTAACACAAAAGGTGTACAACATCATGCTTTCATCACAGTAAAACTACGTCCTCCCTATAGCTTTAACCGGTCTGCAGGATCTCCCACCCTGTTGTATTGTCATCTTGATGTTCATATTGCTCCAATGAGTTCAAATCAACCAATTTTTTTTTTTACCCTCAGTGGGATGGGGGAAAGGGATTGATATTCTAGCACCCTTCTTCAATTTCACAACATGGATTATCCCTGAAGGTACACTAGCAATCTAAGACAGCCCAGGACATAAAGGCGGCTGCTGCACAGCTCCTTCAATATCCACACCAAAAACATACATCTCTGCCATTTATAGACGCGTATGACTAATACTGCAATGAAAAGAAGCTGCTTCAGTTGGGAGCACTTCTTGAATACATTACACAGAAAATCAAAGGACAATATACAGTGTTTTGAGGATTATAATCATTGAAATTGACAGACTGAGCAGTAATTAATGACTATTGTGTGAGAAGAATTTTTCTGTCATCTATTTGCCATATGGTGCCGTGAGGTTCGGGGAAATAATTGCTCAAAACAGTGTCTCATTTGCACATTTTAGCTAGCTGACAAATGGATAAAAATAGTAATGCAAGGGAATTTTAATAAGCAGATAATTATTTGCTGAACTAATTAAGTTGGATGGGGATGTCACTGGTTTCTTCTGCCAGTTTCTGTTAATGGCTTTTACATACAAACTGCACATTAAAAAATGTAAACACCTTAGTGATACAAAGCGATAAGTAATGAATATGTTATCAGTTGCAGGCTCGCTCTGTGAGCTTTGTTGATCTCTCCTGGAGTAAAATCTAGCTCTCATGCACATTGCATTCCAGTGACTTCATATCTTTTTCCCATTATGGGCCGGACAGATTATTATTTTAGGTTTTATTTAAATTATTAACTCGAAATTATGTGGAAAAATACGACTTATTCCCAGTACTGCAGAGATGTTCTGCTTGGAAAATGGCTGCAGATTGCAGTTCTTACAAACACCCCAGGGCCACTTTTATTGACTGTGAAACAATGCTTCTACCAGCACCTCCTCACCATAGCAGATTTACAAGACAGCCACCCTCAGCTCCCCAGAGTGTGTGTGGATGGCTGAGCAAGTGTCACAGAGCCACCCAGCCTCCACGGGGGGATTGTCAGTAAACATGCAGAATACAGACTAGAATCCAATGCAAACCAGCCTCTGAGTTATGCTGTGTCTGACCTTTGGTGGACTTTGGGAAGATGGATGCTACCCAGGCTATCGATAGAAATTTCTGGCCCTGAGCAGCAAGAGCATATTTCATATGGTTTCCCAGCCCCTGCATGCTACCTTCGAATGAATAAGTAAGTAGTCTGGCTGACAGAGAGTGCACACTGGGGCACATGCACTCTTAAATGCATTTGTGTATAGACCCAGTCACTCGTGTAAAATCAATCAATTTGATTTCTACACAGTTGTCCTCTAAATGTAATATTAGATCTGTTTGTATGTTTTTCCTCTCTCACATAGAATGAAAGGGGGACCTTCTCTTGTGTTCTAGCTTTTTTTTTTCTTTGCTATTTAACTCCTTTCATTTGTACTGACTGCAGGCAGGTATCTCTCCAATGGCTCACCCTCTGTTTCAGCAGATATTGTTCTCCTTCTGTTAGCAACACTGATTCATCAACTCTCGTTTATCAGGCCCTGTCCCGCCATTATTCTCCATCCTCACACAGCCGTGACACCGTGGTCACAGAGCTGGAGAGGGGAAGGGGGAGATGGGAGGGCGAGACGAAAATGATGAACGCTGTTTCTTTCATAAGATGCTTATCGTCTTGAGCATGAGATTTTCAGCTTGTATGTGAGCGTTCAATGTCACTTTCTACTGCTTGTGAGCGTGTGGAAGCATTTCTCATCTCACTGTGGTTTCTCTTGCATGAATGCTTGATGTGCTCTACAGAGGACATGTAATCATGGACCAAGTGTACATTAAACAACACACAGAGCACCTTATTCTCTCTCACACACATACGCACACTCAATTTTTTCTTTTTTTTTTATCAACAATGTAAAACAACTAGAAGGAGCAGTTGCAAATAAGCAGCTACTCACTCCAGAAAATTTCTTTGGATATTTCTGATCTTCTGCGAAACAGAACGTGCAAAAATGTAACGAGAAAGAAGGTCAGCAAAGAAAAAGTGGCGAACAAAGAATCCCCAGAGAACCTTTAGATTTATTCATGCTTTTAAGCACTTGACATCTCATCACCCTATTGCTATTAAGGCTGTAATTCCCTTAGCTAAATTCAGACAAATAACAGGATATTTTCTTCCAATAAGCACAAACCAGTTACTTCAGTCTTGTGTTGCTGGTGGTAGTGAGGGACTACCACAATCAGTGGTTCATAAATGTGCTAAAGGATAGATTGCCCGGAGATCAATGTGCTGCCGATTGTACAGCATGGTTGTTATAATACACTCTATACGGAGGAGAAAAGAGGCAACTGGGTAGGCCAGACTTTCCTGTCTACTGACTCTGTTGTAGTTAGCTCTTCTAGCTGAGTGCTAGAGTGACAAGCTAACACAGTCAAGAACAAAACTCCAGAGCACGTCAGTCTAAAGGACATCAGTTTTTACTCACTCGTTGTCAAAGATGTAATATAAGGGTGCGCCTCAGTTCAAATACATTTTAATAGCGCGATTATTTGTCTGACATCTGTAAAATGTCAGTTATTTATTGAATTATAGCACATTAAAGCTGCATCTGACAATCATTAGTCACGTCTGACATGTCAAACAGCTATAATAAGTTCCCTTTAATCATTTTACCTCCTTTAATTGCAATTAGAAAAAGAAACCCATGTAGAATGTAGCTCAAACTGGTATTTCATGCACATAAAAAATTCCCTCAGTTACCTTTAAAAGGTGTAGAGCAGACTGACGCTTAGCCTGCATGATGTTAAATGGGTTTTTACTCTCTGCTAACTCCTCCTCAGGCAGTTTTTACAAATACCTGCTTCTGTTGCTTTGACCCTTTACCCTCAATTCTAAGTGAAGAGATGCTTAAAAAGCACGGAGGCTTACAGTGTAAACATCACAGAAAGTTGTTTATTTATTTATTTATTTTTACAAGCGATGTACCTCTGGAATCAAAGTCCAAACATGAATTTATCTTGAGGGAGATCTCAGGGTTTTCATATTGTTCGCTATTGCTAACCCAAGGTCTTGGTTGATTTACACGTCTCTTGTGGGCAGCTGAGATAAAAAAAAAAAAACACACATACATCTAGTTATTGCTGGTCTTGAGGAAATCCTCAGAGAGGTTGATTTATGTTGGTAAACAGACTGCTCATTATAGAGCTAAATGGCTTTCTTAGGTTGCATCCCTGAAATGCAGTTCTGTCTTTTATTACAGCTATAATAACCTCCTAACAACTGCTACAATGGAGAAACGGGCTGCTCCACACTTTTAAACATTTAACAGCATCCTTTAGAGTCTAGATTCAAAATGCATATTTATGTTCCCTTTCTTTTGCTCTTCCACACGAGTATTTTTACCACATGAAACAGAAAAGGATTTACTTGAAGTCCAAAGAAGGATATTTAGCCAAAGCAGTTAAATGACTCTCAGTGAACTTGTTTATTTCATGGAAGAATTGTATTATGGGTAAACAGACAGACCAGATGCTCCTTCAGTGATGAGGTGGATGTGCAGAATGCCATTACAGCTGAAATCATTACAACCTTGGAAATTTCATAATGCCACTACGTTTGGACTGTATATCGATCAGCCTCTAGATTCTGCAAGATTATCTGCAACCACAGCCAAACAGGTATTTAAATTTTACATGTGGTTTAAGAATAATAAGAATACAATATACTGAATGTTGAAACTAAAAAAAATTATATATATATATATATATATATATGTATATATATATGCTATAATTGACCCAGAGTTTACTTTGTTTACAGAATGTGAAAAGTCAGCATAATTGTAGAAGAACTTTTCCACCCTAAATTACTTTCCTCAAACTCACTGTAAGTTAGAAGTATACATGCACTTCAATGATAGTTGGTAGTATTGCCTTGAAATTGTTTAACACAGGGTCAAACATTTTAGTTGGCATTCCACAAATTTCTCTCTTTGGTCCATTTCTTCTGCCAGAACTGATCTAACTTAATCAGGTTTTCAAGACTTCTTGCTTGCACATGCTTTTTCAGGTTTGACCACATATTTTCAATTGGATTGAGGTCATGGCTTTGTAATGGCCACTCCAATAGCTTGACTTTGTTGTCTTTAAGCTGTATAGTCAAATATTTGAAGGTGTGCTCAGGCTTTAACAGTGGCACTTTAACTTTGCTCATTCCTTAAAAGGTTGCATTTATATTAGGGCTGTCACATCATTACATTTTTTTTAAATCAGATTAATCACAGCATCCAAATTAATTAATCTTGATTCACTACTATGCCTGAATTATGCCTGTTTTACAGTATTGTATCAACAAAAAAAGCAAGCCACTGCTTACAAAGACTTAGTATTAACTAACTAAAAAAAATGGTAGCATAGCTGAAGAATAAATTCTTTCCACCATCAGTCAACTACTTCAAAAGGGTCTTGCTAAAAACAATACATGAACTGCTAGTTTCCTCCTCAGCTGCACGATTAACAAATGCAACAAAAGAGTGTACTTGTGACAGAAAAGCTGATCAGCTGTCATTATTCACAATAGGAGAGGAAGGGGGCAGCGCAGACACAGAGGACCGTAGACCCACTAGAGCAGCCATCTTTGTGCAAAACTGTTGCAATTTTAAAAAAGCTGGAAAAGTGCAGGTGTTGAACCCTTTCACTGGGAGAAGCGTGGGTGTTAAAACACTCTCATCCCCCATGGGGGTGACGCCCATTAGATTGTTCCATCAATGAATCTTTTTATTTTCAAATCCATCCAAAGAGCTGGCTGGCTCATCTTGTCTCACCTCTACGCTCCACCGTCATCACAGAGAAATGGAGGATGTGTTGGGCCTGTCATGCTGCACATGTGTTACAAGGGGGTAAAAATTTTAACGCAATTAAGTACATGAATAAATTACCGCTGTTAACATGTTATTTTTGTTAGCCTTAATTCATATATACACACAGTTTTTATTGAAGTTCCCTACACATACTTGCAGTTACGTGTCCCCACAACATAATGCATCCACTGCCATGCTTCACAATTTAGATGGCAATTTTTGCCCTGCATACAGCTTATTTTTAAAGTCTTTATGCCTAAAGAGATGCATTTTAGTTCCATCAGAGCAGCAGATATTCCTACTGAAAATAAAATTTCTGTTTGCGTGTGTGACTGTAAACTTTGTTGTGTGTGCTTTCTTTGAATGGCAGTCTTAGAACATGTGCTTTGCAACTTTTCAGATTATGTTAACATCAGCCTTGTTCTACTGTGAATGCAGGAGACAGTTTTGTTGGCATCTTTACAAGATTCTTTGTATTTTTTCCCCCCGATTAATTAGCCCTTTTTGCACCAAGTTGTGGCAAGATGATGTGTGTGCAAAAGAAGAATTGCAGACCAATTTCAGGCTTGGAGTAGCAGTTTTTCCATTTATGGAGACAGTCAACACACATTAGATTTTGCAACTTCCCTCTGTGCAGGGATGCAGGGATGCTGCACATCCTATACTGTATATAGCATGAGGCACCATCCTCTCAGTTCAAATTGGCATATCATAGCAGACTGAAAGACAGAAAGAATTCTTAACAAAAATTATTAAATTGGAAAATTTTCTACTTAATTTTACAGCTCATGAACTACCAATTTAAACATGCATTCAGTTTTTATACCATTTAGTCCAATTCAGGGTTGCAGGGGGCTGGAGAATATTTAAGCAATGGGTTCAATGCACAGGTCCGCAGAAGATTCTACTTCCGCTCCCAAGTGTACACTTATAAACTTCCAGTCTGGCACTAGCTGGCAAGATGGCAAGTTTTTATACAAGATGCCTTCAAGATATCAATTACTGATGTTCATCAGCTTGTTCAAACTGGGAGCTCTGCTCGTAGAAGTAAACGTGAGGAAGGATACAAGATGTACATTTCCTCTTACATCGAACAGGCAAGAGTCAGGGAACACCATGGACAGCTCACAATCAGACATGAAAATGGGTCAGGGGTGAAAAAAGTGAAAAGGATACAACCACCTGTAGGTGGATCCTTGGGCATGCTCCACTGGAAGAAAATTTGGACATTTTATATTTAAAATCATCAATCTGGTGCACTTCAAGAAAAGTCAAGCAGAGTTACAGGCCAGTATGATGTATATAAAAGTTTCTAACACATCTGACACATGAAATGACAGCTCTTGTCCTTTCACTGTGACTTTGCCTGAGCCAAGACCAGTTCCACCTGCACTTGATACCTGCACCCAATTGTTTGACCACCACAGCATCTTTCTCTAACACACTCATTCTGGTAATATAATGTAGTATTAGGGTTCACATAGCTTAATTGATAGAACGGTGGTTGTTCACAGTTAGTTCAGACGTTATACAGATATCTGTTCACTTGAAAAATCTGATTTAAAGAAACACATTTATGCCAAGTGCAGAACAGGAGTGTTTCATAAGTTCAGAGAAGCACAGACCTACCCTAACCCACAGACTAAAACTGTAAATTGTTTCACCCATAAAATTAGTCCTACATATATAGTTGAATTTAAGATTGAAAGGCAAATGTATTTACAGTTACAATATAGTAGGTGAATAAGTAACATAAAGAAAAGCAGCAAAATAGTATGAATGCCCAGCATCCACACCAGTTTTTTACCTTCCACTGACTAACATTACTTATTTGATATAAATATCATGTCCTCTGACATATAACAGGGAAAATATGAAAATTCACTCACGTAACCTAATGTTAATTTGCTGACTTAGATTCTATAATGTAGCTAGCAAGTGTAATCTAATGTTAGCTTGCGTCTGTCAAAGTTTTCTTTAGCCCCTCAAGCCGGTACCCTCAGCACCTGCCCAAGTCCAAACCAAATCCATCATCTGCCTTTGGGGTCAGCTTGCAAGGGTCAGCACAAACTAATCAGGTAGCAGCATTCTTCCCCACATTCATGCTAATATTTCAATGCTGTAGCGCTAATAGGGAAAATCTTGTTGAATTCAAGGTTCCCTTCAGGCAGCGCTCACGTTTGAAGCTCACTATGGCTCCGCATTGCTCTTGTTTATAAAACCTATAAACCTAATAAAACCATTTACTCCATGTCCCATCCATAACCCCCCACCCCCTCCCAAAATATATTTTTTTTCACCCGATCTACATGATTCACCTAGGTCACCTATTTTGGATTCAAAATGGAGAATTTTGCCGAAAGGTGAGGGATTTTTAAGTCTGCCCAATTCAAACATTTATTTGTACAGTCCTCAAAGGTCACCTCTCTATTTTGATGACATCTACCCAAAAGGTGAGCCAAAAAAGATATAATTTCTTTTTATTATTTTTTTTCTCTTTTTGTGTGCATTGAATTTGAATGTAAGTTTTAAATTACACTGACAGGTTTACATCTACTTGGCTGAAATGATGTCAATCAGGCTGTCAGAAACTTCTAAAGCCATGACATTGTCTTCAGATGTTTTTTTTTTTCAAACCATTTAAAGGCCAGCCTGTTTTCATTCCTCAGAGCATCAAACAGTGCTGTGTTGTCACAGCCTGTAATGTCTGTGATATATGCACAAGGTTCTTTGACACAGATAGTGTGATGTGCCAACTGCAGGAATATTTGAAACCGGAGGAAATGTTGGCTAACATCCCTAAGAGGCAGAAGATGTAGCAGTGAAATATGTAACATCATTGTTGTTGCTACCTGGAGACCACGTTTAGCATCCGTAAGTCCTGTGTGACATCACTTTTATTTTCTCTCTCTCTATTGCTCTTTATTGGCTACTGGTTAGGGCCAGACACCAGGACTGGTTGGAGTTTTGTGACAAACTACACACATGTACTATTTCATCACATTAACCCCAGTTGTTGTGAAACAATGCTGCAGGATAGGCCTGCCTGTTGTATTACAGTCTAGCACCAAGAGGTTCTGAAAAATTGATATTAGGCCTATGTGACATGATGGGACTGACACCAAGATGGGCAAACTTTTTCTATGTAAACTTCTTACCCTTTGCATTTCTGAATTAAATGTTAAAGAGTCTAAGCAACGGTGTTATGAATAAAGTAAATGTAGAAACTTGCCAGACAATAGTTTGCAAACATAAACTCTGTGGAGTAGAGTTTAATTGACTTCATCTTAGATGTATAAACAGCAACTTTATGCACTTTATGAGCTGGGTTATGAAGCAGTGTCAGCTAGGTCCTATTTTAAAGTGTCTACACACACAGGTTTTGTTTTAATGTTTCCTTCTGCAGCATAGACACAAGTTAATCTGTAAAAAAAAAAAAAATAAAATACAAAGTATAATGGAGAGACAAATGAGGACAGAAGTGCCAAAACTAAGAGGCCTATAAACTCTTCAGTTTATAAACAAGCAGAAATATGTGCTTGCCAAGACAAATAAATCATCTTTATGGTTTTAAACCCTCAAACACAGAACTCAGACATCTGAAACAACTTTATTATCAGCACGTGCAGCATCCTGGAAGTGGTTTTGGCCATGCATACAAAAAATAACAATGCACATAAGAAAGAAACAGTCATTTCAGTGTGCCCAATTATGTTGTTTCTGAGGTGTGTATGAACAGAGCGATGCAGTCCAGTAGATGAAGATGTGCCAGCAGGGTCTGTTACCAAATACTGGGCCAAATCATGAAGTATTGTTGAATTAAATTAACATAAGTGTATATTTTTTTTCACCTTGTAATAAGTTTAAGTCTAAATCATTGACATTGGGAAAAGATATGTTGCCTCCTGGATGCTTTTACATCCACAGTCCCCTGTTCAATTAGACACCCAGTGCTGTAACAGTAACTCAAATTCATTTTAATTACATGAAAAATATGTCTGCCATTAGTACAGAGTGTAACAATTTCAGCTCATTATCACCACCTATTGACAACACAGTTATGCCAGTTTTTGTTAATGTAGCTCTTTTTCTAATTCTAATATCACTGAAGCTGAAAATGTCAGTACATATCGGCCTGTATGTAAATAAAGCTTCACAGCCTGATACATCTTTGCTTCGGACACGCTGAAAGGAAAATACAACCATAACAAGGTGTCCTATGCTGGAGACACTGGTTCCACACAAGGCAGCGATCAGCAATTAATTTGATATAACACACCACAGTTTGAGATCTGTTACTGCCCATTAGTGTCTTAAATAGAAGCCATAGAGACGTCATTAAGACACATTAGTCATGAACTGGCTGAGCAAAGCCAATAATTCCTTGGTTTATAGTTGGCTGGGTGAGAGTCATTAAACATTCATATGCAAAAAAGCCTTTCAAACGAACTCAGCATCATTATATAGTAAAAAAATCTAAATTAGTCAAGCTGAATAAAAAAGATTTCAGAATTCGAAGCAGAGGACAATGCCACCATGTCAACGAAGAGCGCTGCAGAATAATGTAGAGAATAACCTTATGCTGGCATCTTGATCTGAAGACTGCTAATGGAATGACGCTGCGATCAATCACAGCCAAGAATACATAAAAGATGACTCGATGCTTCACCTGAATCTCTCTTTTACTCATATCTCTGTGTTTTTCTGTCCGTTCTGTTACAAGTGTGACAGGTCCTGTAGTTTAGTTGCATTGTACTGCTCTGGGTTTCAGCAGTAGGTTTTTTTTTTTTTTTTTAACTTTTGCTGGTGTCATTTTGAAACCCAGACATGCCACTGCACAGCTTTTCAAACCAAATGTAGCTTTATATCTGCCACATTTCAACTAAAAGCCTGGGGGAAAGATGTCGCTAATATTTTATTATTTCTTTCTTAAAAAACAAGAAAAACTGCAGAGCGGAAGGAAAATGTTCTCTTATAAAACATCAAATATCTTTTTAACTTGCCCGTATGTAAGCATTCAGCTGTAGAGGAAGAAAAGAAAGCAAACTCACAAACTTAAAAGGACATTTCAGGATTTTTTTTTTTTTTTAAGTAGGTTTGTGTGAAGTTCTTCTGAGAAGTCAGCGTCTTACCTGCGGTAGTCAGCAGTGAGAGTGCTGTCGGTTTGGAGAATCAGTGAGATATTTGTCAGGGGAGTTAAACTACGTTGTTTACTTTGTTTCTATGTTCTTAACTGAAGAACGTCCTTGTTGCCATGCATCATTGCATGCATACTGGTTGCCAAGTGAGGCCTTCTGCTGATAAAGCAGTATCAGATTTGTTGGATAGCTCACTGCTGAGCATAACTTTGAACAGCTTTTGAAAATGGTCAGTATCTGTGCGTTCCCCTTTTTACTATCTCTTTGGGATTAGACCAGCTGAACTGTGAGTGACAGCTGATCATCACAAGGATACAACAGGCAGTCACCATGCGTGCAATAACATGTATCAACCCATATGTTCTTCATTTGAGAAAATAGTGACAAGGTTTCTGATGCATAACATGTACAATTTGATATATAAAGTGTTTGTTTGAACAGTTATGATATTTTCTTAGGTTTGAACTGGTTCAGATATTTAAAATGTGCGTCACTGTTTTCTAGTCAGAGTAGTTGTTAACTTTGCTCCCCAATCAGAATTTCTCCCTCATTCTTTAAACCAAGAGCACTCTGACTGTGGTAAGTAAGGCAGTCAGTATGGTTACATGCACAGTTGAGTCGAGCTATGGTTAGTTTTTATCATTGCGTGGGAAGAGAACTGTATTATTTATCAAAATATGTCAAATACATCGAAACTGTGGACTGTGTCAGCATACAATAGAGAATGAAAAAGTAAATTAAGCTTTGTGACATCCTGAGAAACGCTTTCCTATGAAGTACAACTATTGTAGCCTGGTTAGATTTGATCTTCATAGACTAAAACATTAATTTTTTTAATAAGAAAAAGGAGAACGAGATACAGATAATGGATCTTACTGAAAGTACCTGGATTTCAGTTTAAGAAACGCCAATAAACAAGCCGGTCTGATCTTCTGTTGTCTAGCAAATATATTTAAGTAAATAAACTCTTACACTTCCAAATTTATGTAGCAATGATTTTATATATTTTATTTTATAGTCATATTATGTGGATTTTAAGATTGATTTTAATATTCATAATGGGCTTTCATATAGAGCATGTTTTTTTTTTCTACACAAAGTAGACAAACATATTCAACATTTTTGTATTAGATCTGAAAATGAACTGAGAGGTTGTTCCTACACCGGAAGTACAAAAATAAAAACACTATTCTGAAATTAGAGTTCAGGGTCTGTCATGGTCTGGCAATAGTTCCTAAACAAACCAATGTGTGACGTCAGCTTTATATTCCCTATACATACTGTCTATTTCTGGCTCTGTCTTTGGAAAAACTTTGTTTAAATAAGTCAAACTAAATTTACTGCACAGCTGCTGTCTTCAAATAAGTTGAGTGCTGATTTTTGTCAGAGGATAAATCAGCACTAATACATTAATAAATGTTTTACTTTTTACTCATGTCATGTCAATTTGCTAACCCCCCCAATGAAGAAAAAAAAGTTAAAACAAATATCACAGCTTGAATGATATCTTCTGTTTGTTTAATATTTCCAGCAGAGAAATGAGTATGTTTAGTGTATTTACTTTTAAGAGTCTGAAAAGGGATTACACGTCTAATCTCTTTTGACAGTATCTCCACTAGCTGTAAAATCAGCTATTGTACAACACAGCATGGAGAATTTTATCCCCAGCTGAATGCATACAGTGAAATTCCTTTAACTACTCTGTTTTGGACATTGTATGCATTGTATGCATAAGCTATTTGGCAATATCTACCCAACAACATCCAACAGGTCGGCATGAATGCATTTCTTTATCTTTTTATTTGCATGCCTGCTTGTTTGCATATGTATTTAATATTTAGCAGAGCGGCTGCTTTTTTGTTCGGGCACACAGAAGAAGCAGGACCTCAGCAGAATTTTAATCCCGGCAGCAGATGAACACACTCGAAGAAGTGTTGAATAACACACAGGTGAATCACTGGCCATCTATCATTGCGGGGCATCTGGGCACAAAGTCATCAAGGACAACAGTTATAGTATGTTTACACTTTGGAAATGACCTCAGATGAATATCTGATAGGGCTTTCTCTGGTGTATTACCTCACACTTGTTATGAGAACATGCAAGTAGGTGGTTACATCACAAATGCATTAGCTTAAGGCATTTTTTAAATAGTAGCTTTGAGTGGTTAATTCTACACTGAACGGAGACACACTTCTTTGACATCACATGTTAATATTAAAACTTATATTGTTGAAACAATACAGACATTCCAACAGATTTTAATTAAGTCTTAAATTTTCACTGCTTGATGATTATAATCAGTTCTTTTAGGACAAATTAGAACACAACCCAGCGTGCCATGGAGCAAGAAATTATTTTCATTTCACAAAACCTGTTATTTTGTATGTTGTTTTTTTTTCCTCCTTTGCTTCAGCAGTTCAAAAATAGGCTATTTTGTGACACAGCTTGACATTTCAAATACACATAAATAAAAAATGTGTCATGTAGTAGGCTTATTCTCAAAGGCTGCATGTCAAGGAGAATGACTTGCTCTACAGAGAGCAACAATGTTGGTTTTGTAAGGTTCTGAGCATTAGCCACGATACAACAAAGAAGTTCTCATTAGGTAATCCTGTATTTTTAGTCCATTTACTAATGATGCCACCATGCTGATCTTGAAGTATTAATAGGATTAATATAGCCCTTGTGCTGAAAATGTAAGCAGGTCATATTTCTTACTATAATGCCAAATAAAGTTGAGGTGAAATAAAGAACCTGGAAACAGGCCAAATTAAACAAAGAGATATTACACAGTGATCATTAGGAGACATAGACTGTCAACAAGGAACAACAAAATCACCAAAATTAGAAAGAAAAATACCAACGCAGAATAGAGTCCTCTGATGCAACACATACAGTAACTTGCTTTTTATTGTTTATATTAACAAAACCAAAAAACTGCTGTTATTTTATAACAATTAGAGGGAATTATTTCTCAGGTTATTATCATTGTGTTATTTCTTAATAGTTATAAACAATCTTTAAAAGTTAATGTATTTATAAAGCATTTATATACCGTTTTACAGCATCATAAAAAGCATGACTGGACATCAAGCACTACACGTAGTCTATTATCTGAATGGTGTAATTGATGTGAGAATATTACTGGCTGCATTTCACCAGTAACCCTGCAGTGTTTGGAAGGAAAAAAAAGCAACTGGCTTCCAAACACTTGACTTGAATCTTCCTCTGAGGTTTGATCATTCACTGTGTGAAGGAAAGAGGAGGATTGGGGCTTTTGCAGAGCCACTCTTCTTTTTGTGCCAATAGCAGCTCTGCATCTCTGAGCACCCAGGGACAGTATTAAGGTAGACACATTTCTTTTGTGTTTCAGACACTGTAATGACTGCCAGGATTCACAGGAACTGATTGGTGAACAGAGGGAAACCTTTGGATGTGTGGGTAGAATGCAGTTGGAAGACCAGTAGGAGCTGCTTTTGCATGAGAGGACACCCACAGACTCCAGTGGGAGATGCTCAAACCAAGGTGCCCACTAAGCTGGGGGTGGTGAGCAGGCAAAAAAAAAAAAAAAAAAAAAAAAAATATATATATATATATATATATGCTAATCTGAGGACAAACTGCTCTATGCATGGTGTTAAAGAATCTGTATAAACCCTGCTTAGCTTTCTCAAAATAACGAATTTCAGACAATGTTCTACAGCATGAGGGAATTAACCATTCCCAGAGTGTTGGATGCAAATTAATGGGATACTTGTACCTGCATGGTGATGCTCAATGCTGCTCAGCAGTTAGAGTGCAGAGAGACACATTCAGCTAACAAACAATTTATGACTGTTGTACAAACATGAACCTTCAGACCTGATCAGACATCTGACATCCTAACTACACTGTGAGCTCTCTCCAGCCAGCAAAAGACAGTCTTATCTTGACTCTTGCTTTGTTCCTTTCTCTCTTTTCTTTTTCCCTTCTTCTTTCTGATAATGTCATTTTGTCAGTCAAAACGGCCTGTGTGTTTATATCCATTTGCAGGCATGTGAAGCGAAACTCGGCTGCAATGTCATGCAGCATACCAGAGGAAAAGGTTGTATAGTCAGCCTCAGGACGCTGCTGGGCAGCAACGATTCCAGAAATGAGCTTGATAGATGTCACTATGCCATCAAACGAGTCTGGAATGCAGAGTTTTAAGGTCAGAAAATTATATAATGTGTCTTTAAAACGCAATCCATCGCAGCAAGGCAAAATGACACTTGTCACCCCATTCCTGGTCTTTAAAGGGTTAATAAAGTGCACTCACTGTTTATTGTAATGAATACATTAACCAGCATACTTATTTACAGAATTTTATATTACAAGTGATTTAAACAATCATATAATGTTGTTGACTCTTGTTTCAACCACATGACAGTCTAGTTGAAACATTAAACTTTAAAGAGCTAATCAAAACATGAACCTTGTTATAGAAAATGACTTTCTTCTTTATAGGGTCATTAATATTGCAGTTTTCTCTAAAAGCAGGTGAGCACAGAGGTGAGGAGACACCAACCCACTTCAATAATGAGGAACAATGAGATTCTTTCAAAAGCAAGCAAGGGAATGAATTTGATCATCACTTGTGCAATGTCTATATTTTATTTATATGGACATTAACACTGTACCTGTGTGGGAAAAAAGACAATTATTAATAATAATATCTTGAGAAAGGAAATGTACAATAACAACTAGTTGGCCTTTATACAAAAGACACAAAGCTGGATGATCAGTTAGAGCTCATTGGTCTCTCAGCTTGGAAACAAATTAATAATGCTTTATACACCCTGTCACCTTCTTCTTCTTCTTCTATGCCCCCAACCCCCATCAAGCACACACTTGCTCCCTTCCATCCCACCCAAGAAGTGGTACGAGTGATTAGAGTGCTGATAGTTGAGCACAAGGGACGTTCAGCTCTGGTCTGCAACAGATTTATGACAGCTGGAGACCATGCACCAGTGACCCTCTTCAAACTGGCTCTTTGTAAGGGTCCACCACAGATACAGTTAATGGGTGCACACAATGAGCCTCAATGGCCCTGCAATGATGGATCTGGGGCACTGTGAAAAGCTCTACAGACAAGGTATTTCAAATGCCTGTCACCCAAACTCAGAAGAAGAGTGGGAGAGGAGTGCATACTGCAGCAATGTTGGAACATTTGGAGAAATATAATTGGGGCGCACTGCTCCTTGGTGATGCTTTAATTGTACATTGAGGGAACAGAGTAGAAATAGAATCTGACACATAAGTGTCCTCTGAGTATGTTCTTGTGTGACTATATCTATAGATTTACACAACCAACATTTTTCTCAAAGATATATCTTTCATATTCTGCAGATATTCAATAGATTCTTTAATATGGACTTAGAAAAGATCCTAAGTTAAATTCTATTCTATGATAAAACTGATATTTTCTGCATATGTGTGCTTTAAGCTTCTTAAGTTATGACAGTAGAAATATTAATGAATTAATATCACTTATTGTGTGATTGGGCTGGTCTAACAACCAAAACATCACATACCACTGCTGCATCTGGACACACTAGCATCAGACTGCAACTTTAATAAAACATTTTTTGCAGCATACATAATGTTTTTGTTTGATTGTTTTTTTTGTTTTCTACCCAAGTTAAGCCCAGCAACAGACTTGGATATCCAAAACACAAGTGACACTTAACACTAGAGAAGATTAACATAAGACGAGGGCTTTTCAATTCTATGCAGCTTTCAGTTAGAATAACACTTTATGAGAGCAATTATCACTGCCTTATTGGTTTTATACAATAACAATTTGTTACGACTAGAGAAAGGTAAATTTTTAGGGCCAGAATAGTTGCTTTTTTAAATGCAATGGTCTCTCATTTATGACATATTGTTTGGTTGCCATGGTTATTTGTAAACAAAACATTTTTGTTGAACCATTGTACCTCCCTGTGAGAGGTTTAGCTAATAAATTCATTTTATTGGGGCTAGAAATAAAAACTAGCAACTCGGATAGGATTATAAATAATCATGGCTATGACTAAAATATATTGCTTTTACACTAATATGACATACACCCTCATAGATCCCATTTTATATCTCCCACACAGTTGCTCTTGGCCAATGTTACATATCTTTCCTTAATTATAGGCTGTTTTAGTTTGAATGAAAATATTGTTGCAGCTATTTTTAGAAAGAATTTCAAGATCTCCAATCTCCCCATCCCTCCTGCTAAGTCCTTTCAGCACATTTCTTTCAAACTCGCTGGCCCCTGCCCTCTGGTTGTTGCCTCCTAAACCCAGTCCCAGCCTTCTTTCTAATCTGTCTCCCCTCATGACCCAACTTTTTCCCATTTCATCTTCTGCATCAGGTAAATTTCAATATCAACGCAGATATCTGCAAACTAGCCACAGACTATCTGGATCTTCTACAGTGTTTTAACATAACCCAACATGTAAACTTCCTCCCCCAACACACGATCATATACTGGACTTGGTTTGCAACTCTGGTATCTCCCGGCACCAGCTCTCAATCCTCAGCTTCCATCTGCCTGATCACTTTTGTCATTGATCCTCCCACTCTCACACCCAAAGAAAACCGGACTATCTCCTTCAGGAACCTGAAGTTCCATCTTGAATCGACCTTTCCTGTCAAAAATTCTGGAACGTCTTGTCTTCTCCCAACTCCAAACATTTTTCATTTACAGATTGAACTGGACAAGAAAGCATTTAAACTTTCAGCAGCTAAAAATTGGAATAAATTACAATCTGAACTTCAATTTAAAGCCCTTTCAATGAGCTTAAAGCTCTGGGGAAATCATTGCAGTCTACCTTGACTGTTTAACCTGTTTTATATGAGCAAGTTTTAATATTGTAAATTTGGTAAGTTTTTTACTGTTGTAATCTAACTATACTGATCCCTTCTCGACCAGCTCTCCTTTGAAAAAGAGATATTTGATTTCAACAGGACTAACCTGGTTAAATAAAGGCTAAATAAATAAAAATGAAAAAAAAAAAAAAAAAAAAAAAGATTGATCGTCTTCAAACATATTTAGGAAGTTTTAAATCACAACCAGTTAACTAACCGCATTTAATTCCACCTCCAAATTATTTGTTTTCCCCTCCACAATCCCCTTCAGCTCCTTATCCCAAAGTGCAACCATTAGGTAGGAGTTGTCTGCTGATCTTTGCCTCCACTCTGTTTCTAATGACAGTGGTTGGTGCCACATGTCTTTTTGCCTCTCCGGGAAGCAGCTCCTAGCTGTTATAGTCACTACAAGGGAGAAATGTGGTAATTACCTACAAGTAGGGAGGTTGTGAGTGTGGAACAGAATGGAGGTTATTACCTTCTCGGTGTGATTACAATGACTGGTCCCCACACATCAACATGTGTTTTGCTGTTATTTTTGCTGCCAGCTGTCACACCTCAGGGAATAATATTACGACTGAACAAATAAAGGCAACTGTTTTATGATGAAGCGATTGAAGCTATCAGAGCTTAACATCGTGTAAAGTTATATTTGGAGTCAGTGTACAAGCTAGAAAGCCATTGCCTAGTATTGGCATAGTAGTTATGATTAATGGATTGTAACTTCACCCACCCCTTTCTATCCCGTGAGCAGCGGTGTCAGAGAAACTTTGTGTTGAGATGATGTGTTTCACTACAATGCCCTACTCCCTCCCCTCTCTGATCATCGTACACAGTGTTCTCTTCCACTCAACAGCTTTGATCATGCTGAGATTGTTTGCTCAAGCCTGTCACAGATCTCTTTTCGTCTTCCAATCATTTCCATGCCAACAGTCATGTCCTGAACTCTGGTTACATGGAGAAAAGGAAATCAACAATAGGCCCCATCCGCCAAACAAGGGAGAGAAATATGTACTAAGAGACTTGCTAATAATGTGCAATCAAAAATAATTAAGCTGCCAGTTAGAGTGTGGCTAATCGTTACTAACATTTGGCTTGAGGGTTTTGTGCTATGAATCTGTCTTGGCTTCCGAGTCTAATGTCTGTCATACAAAAAAGTCTTTCCAAAACATTATGTAAACGTTGATATATTGGATGTAATAAAACAGTCTTGTTATCTTTATATTACCTTGGGTGTTAGATTATTTGACTGCCAGGAAGAGAACTGATGAGGCTGAAGAATAATTGTTTGTCTGTCTGTTGGTCAGCAAGATAACAGAAGAAATTTCAAGATACTGAAGGCGAGCTCAAACAAGCAAAGAAATAAGCCTTTAAATTGTGGTGCAGATGTGAAGACAGATCGTTGTCTTTGAAATTACAAAACAGGGCAATAGCTCTGGTGGACAATGAACCACGTGAGGGCTCTTCTGGTCTAGAATCTGTCATCTGTGATCATTTTAAGCTAAAGTAGGAACTGCCAATCTAATTTTCCTTGTCTGTCTATTACATTTATGGATGACAGGATAAAGCAAAGAAGCACAAGAGGCATGCCATGTTTTCCAAACTGCAACTGATCTTGTACGCCTGTGCAATGACAGCTTTATTCTTTAATCAGTTTTAGTAAACACCAGCGACAATGGTTTCTTCTTAGATGAATTCTGAAATTGTTGTAGTCAAAGACACAAGATCTGCTGATATGAACACTCGCCAATCCAAGTTCATGGGCATTCTTTGCACACAGTAAGAACACAGCGACAGATAGTAAGAATGAAGGAGGAATGACAGACCGAAATGTCACATTGACTCCACAACTAATCTCCATCCTCTCCAGTCAAGTACACACAGTGACAGACAAATGAGCTCCTCTCAGATGCATTAACACCATAAATAAATCAGCCTTTATGCATCCCATTTCACTGTAACCTCAAACAACAATATCTCTTCTTTGGCTCCCAATGGGCGATCCCTCCATTAGCCGGGTGATTTGGAGGTGAATGAGTCTATCACAGGTGACAGTGACAAGAAGATCCCTCATTATACCTCACATACCACTGATATGCACACAGCTGTGCACTTCAAAAGAGTTCCTGGATGTCCTTTTTTTTGCCGCTTTCACTCACTTTATCATCCAGACACAATGACACCATATGGCCAATGAATTACCAGCCAAAGAGGATACTAGCTGTAAAAGCGTGTCTCATGAATTATTCTTCAAATATATTCGGCCTAAAGAGGAAAAATTGTGCCATTTACCGGGGGAAAATATCCAATTCTCATCTTGTGGGAAAAGAGAAGTATCTGCCAGAAACCATAAATGTAATTTGAAATTAGGGAATTAGGCATCTGGAGCTGACATATAGATCCATGATCCTCTCATCAAACATAAACATTTAGATTACTTTGATATTAGTATTACACCATAATGATGTAACAGTGAGAAAAGAACCTCATTGTTTTTCATTCCACATTAAGCCACAGATTTGCTCGACATTACAGCTAGAGGGCATGAAGCAACAAGAATCTAAAAGCAGGAAATCAATCACATTTCCTCTAAATAATATCTGTGTGTCTTTGTGTGTGTGTGTGTTTGATTGTGTAAAGATCTGGCACAGAGCATATGGTTGCTCTGCCAGTCCTACTTTCACAGTTTAGCTAGTGCCAGAGTAGTCAAACTGATTTCTAACACGCCATGTGCTCCAATTGTTCTCAATTTGCAGCTTCTGAAACACAATGAAGGGAGTAAGAAGTAAGAAAAAATGTGTGGACAGCACATCATCCTTTTCTACCTTAGCTTCACAGGTTTGTTTATTCAGGCAGCTTAAATTTCACATCAGGGAAACGTGTCTTACATTATGAGCTGTTTGGTTCTGAGGAATTTTGACAATTCATCCATCTCTTTTATCCCATTTGGCTGCAGTTTTTCGCTGACCTGAAGCTTTGCTCTGTAACATTAAGACCCATCAATAAACTATATTTCTCTCCCTCTTCAGTAGACCCACACTGAAGTTAAACAACGATAGTTTAAAAGGACTTGGTGGAGTTTCTTCGGAGGAAACATTCTTAAGGAAATCACAAATGCAGTTCAATTTTAGTCAGAGGTACTTTTTCAGTGGGATTGATTTTTTTACTCGATGGCTACATTTCCCCTAGTGACATTTCCTCCACTTTCTGTTGGTTGTGCTTTGCTGATGTAATAAGATATCACAACCAAATGCTCTAATAAACATCTTTAGATTCAAACATTCTATATAGGAACATTATCAGACTATTCTGTCCCTTCTTGTCTTTATATCAATGAGAAAATGTGTACCACCAATATCTGTAAGCCCCCCATCAGCTGCTAGTTAGTTTAATTAGCTTAGCTTATCCTGGAAGCAAGGGGGGAAAGCTAGCTGTTCCCTGCCCAAAATGCCACTGTTCCACAACATAAACTAGTGTCAAATGGTGCTTATTTTGCATTTTAATATCTCTTTTTGCAGACTGCTCAACAACACAGAGTTTGATCAAATTTGGCTTTTTTGTGTAACTTTGGTAACAACAAGATAAATAGCCATATTCTAATTATCATATCTCTCTTTCAAGCTGAGCTGAAGGTGAAATATCTATGCAAATTAATCTAACAAAAACTTCAACTAATCAGAATTGAAATTCCAGTTGGGATAATTTAACATACATTTAGACTCTCCATGAGCACTGTTGTTGTATGTAAGAGACTTCTTTTGATTTGGTATAGGTTGTTTTGAAATTGATAGGGTTTTCCCAGCTGGTAAACAAACTTTGTACGTTACAATAATACCTCATTATTGTTAAATTTCCAGCACTGGAAAATGTGTTCTTGTCTGAGGACATCCACCTAGGTATGTGTCACATCATAATGGCCATGGAAGACCCATTTTCCAGATTCTATTGACAGGTGAGTCACAGAGAAGATGTTTGACTAGACATTCCCATTTTAAAATGTTTGTTTTTTCTAATCTGAGACCTTTAGCTGTTTAGCTCATACAGCTCAGTAAGCAGAGAACATAGTGGACTGAACAAAAAAGATTAGTTTACAAAAATGTTTGATGTTAAGACTTCAGTGGAGTGTGACATTAATGAAAGAAAGGGTTAGGACAGGATTGCCAGAATCTGGATGCTGGCGGTGGATGTGCAGGGTTGAGAGGTGACAGACTTCTGATGAGACTCCTCAGGCAACAGGAAATGGTGGCGATGGGGATGAGGTGGGCTATGCCACGCAAAAGCATTCTAGGGAGAGAAGGATGGAACAAACATGAGTTTTAAAGAGTGGGATTCAGACTTGATGGCTCTAAAACGTAGCAAGCTAGAAGACCCCTGGATCAGTGTTGTAACAATAGAAACATGGGAAAAGGGAAAAAAAGAGTAGGCTGAGGAAAAAACTCCAGGGAATGAATGAATATATATATTTATATATATATATTATAATAGTAATAAATAATTACATAATTATAGTAATAATCTAAGATTAATTTAAATCATAACCATGGTACTCTAGCCAGGTTAAGAAAGAGCCACCTTTGTGACACTGAAAACTCTGGCTTGAGGTTCACTAACCCATTAATCTCACTTTGTAGTACAACCTTCAGGCTGACTGTTTCCCTTGAAGTCTTTGTACCATTTTAAGCTAACTGGCTGCAGGCAATAGTTTTACAAAGTGCACAGACATGCCCATGGTTCTAATGTTGTCATCAAAATTAAAGCAAAAAAAAAAAAAAAAAAAAAAAAAAAAAAAAAAAAAGCAAATAAAAAAAAGTACACTCCTCAAACTGTCAATCTAGAGTTTAAATAATATTGTCTCCCCTCACAGGAAACATGGCACTCAGTTAATTGATTTGACCCTTAATCGTGTGTTCAAATAATTGCAAAGTTTTTATCAAGCATACACTTTGTCAGTTGAACTTCAGTGAGTTTAAAAGTGCCTGTTTGAGATTTGTCAGGCTGGTACACTGGTGCAGTGTGATCATTTGAGAATGCAGGTGAAACCCAGGGATCACTGACCAAGCTCTCTGAGCTGCTATAGTGTCTCTCTGCAAAGTGAGGGTGTGTGCACAGAATTAAATTACCAGAAAGTGAAGTACAGTCACGTCATATATGAGTACTGCTGCACAGAGAGTTTGTGTGTGAGTCGCTTTATGTATCCACAGAGCAGTTAGTGTGTCTGCTTTAGAGCAGAAGTGTATGCAGGGTGATTCTCTGTCTATCTGTCTCTCTCCCTGTCTGCTTTGCAGAGATCAGCATTGTGTCACAGGGGAAATAAACAGCAGCAGCTCAGCAGGATGGCCCTAATTAAACACAACGCCTTAGTACTGCAGCCAGCAGTCTTCTGCAGCTTGGACCAGTCTAGACCTGAGTGGTCCTGCCAAAGACTAGCCGTTGCCATGATCACCGGCTGCCACTGCAAGTGAATGCCAGGAAGAAAGAGGAAGAGGAACCAGACAGTACTTACAGTATTTCATCCCTGTTTTGTGGAGCAGCCACAGGCAGTACTCTGTCAGCACAGTAATTATGTGTAGGACACAGAACTTTGCTTTTTCAACCTTTATAACTGGAGAAGGGGAAGAACCATTAAAGAAAGGAGGGCAGTTTTTTTATGGTGGTGAGAGATACATAACATTTTACTAACTTTAAACTATTTTGTTCAAATATATTAGTAAAATCAACACTATGTGGCAGTAATTTATTTCAGTATTCATGTTTTATTTAACTCTTAGGCCAAAAATATACTTGTTTTTTATTGCATATACATGTTTATCATGGCTGCCTCATGTATTTTGCATGTGAAGCATCATTTGTGCAGATCCTGAGAAATTAAAGCTATGCTTTTGCAAACTGCAATATGCAAGTAACTCGTAATAATAATGGATTAGATTTATTATATATTTCAAAGCATTCAAAGGGCTTTACAGTGAATCTATTATTCATTGACATATATGTGGTGGTAAGCTACATATGTAGCCAATCCGCACCAACCACCTCTCTGACCACCAACATTGCCATTATTGGCTTTAGTAGCTGTGTGTGGATGCTAGTCTACATTTGAACCACTTCATAAATGTACTTCAGCATCCCAGAGATGTACATGTTGGGAGTTGGCATGCAGCTGCTCCTCAGACTTGTTTTGAGACCAGACGAGTTTATTCTTAGCATTTCTAATTTAAATAATATTTTATCTTTATTCTTGTTTCAATATAATTCTTGACATTCTAATAAGACATTTATTGGCATTAGCAGTACATTTTTTAAAGGAGAAATAATTAAATAAGCATCTTCTTCCTCTATTTTTTTCCCCCAGTAGCTCCTGTTTGTATTGCAGAATTCCCACCCCCCATTTTTTAAGATAAGTTCTGAGCTCTAATCAGGATTTTAGCAGTTTCTTTATCTTTTCACATCTGTCTTTCACTAAAACAGCAACAGCCTCCCAAATACTGTTTAAAATGGGTTTTCTATTCTCTCACTGACTTCTATAATAAAGAATGACGTACAAGTTCTGAACACACTTACATAAACATGAACTTGGGTATTTTTAAAATTTGTTTTTTTCTCCTCAGTTCCGAAAGAAATCTCTGCCCACATGAAATTGCACAGACACAGTGTAAGATCAACTTTCTTAACAGAACTGGTGATTTTAAAACAGAGTCCCACAGCTCAGTCAAATGCAACAATGATGGTCCTGGACGTATGAAAAGTCTCTTGTCATTCTTGAGATAAAAATCACCTCTTCTGAAAAATTGTCCCTTCATTTAGAAATGTAATCAATTCTGGTCTGAAATCGTCAACATGCTGTTGGAGTGACATTTATGTCAAAGTGTAGGCAACTCCAGAATTAGAACCAACTAACACCAGTACCCCTCCTCCATCCTCCTGGCAGCTGTAACGATGTGTCACTCTTTGTCTATTTGTGATCCATCTTCTCTGTAAAGAGTCATTCTCAAACTTGAAATGGTCTGTCTTCAGGTATTTATTGAGTCCAAGTTGATGCTTTAACTTATTCTGTGGTTGTACATTTGACCATATCTATGAGACACTGCAGATGGGTTGCAGCTGTGGAATATCGATGTAAACTGGAGGATAATGGGCTGCTTGAAGGTCTGTGCTTTTTTTTTTTTTTTTTTTTAGCCTTTTTTCTGTTAACTTGCACCTTCTTCTCCATACATCCTGACAAAATGTTTGACTGCTAGCACTATGTCTCAGTGGTTCAGTTATTCCCACTCATCTGAGAAAAATTTGGCTATTTTAGGAGTCAGTTAGTGCTCTTTTTTCCTTCGTTGCACCTGTGGTAATTAAGCTGCATTTTAAAAAGACGTTAATAACTGACAGCAGCATCCGTCCTCATTATACACCAAAAAAAATAAAAATAAAAAAAAAATGTAGAATGACTAAATCCAATAAGCTTTACATCTACATGGTTAGGAGTTTGAATATGCATAGAAATAATGACAAGCTCATAATAATTGCACTTGCAGCATATGTGATTGTGTCACACTGTGGGGAGTGAGATTATTTTTCCTATATTGAAGCTACTTGAAGGGAAGATAGTGAGAAATCAATTTTCTGGAATGAATCTCTAAAGATTTATAGCAAGCTTCAATACTGGCAGGCTATATGACAGTAGCCTGTTTTTTTGTGGTATTTAATAAGTTCAAATTATGTTGGAAAATAATTTGTAGCTTGCTTGTAAACATATGTGGTGAGCATAAAATTACAAGGTTTCTCTCTAACATGTAGTAAATCATTAAGATTGAAACAACTTAGATACAGTACATGACTAGAAACGACACTTTCCACCACTTTATACTACTTTAAAGAGTGTGGTAGGTATTTTTATATCCACTTCTTAAAAATAAATAAAGATCTTACATTTGATACACAGTCTCACAGTACAACACACAGTTTGTTTAATACGTCACCAAGTGGAAGCGATATTTTGCAGGCTACTCTTTTGGACTGGTTGATGAGCGGAGAGATGTTCAGCAGAAATGAAATATCAGAGCTGCACTCATGTGATTTACAACACCAGCCTGCAGACAGAAAGCTGCTCCTGGCTGTGTTTTTAAGGTCTCACAGGAAATTACTACAAGCCCTAGTGAATGTCTCTGTGCAGGTGTGATTTTCGAAAGCTGAGAGAAAGCAAAGTTAACAAAGGTCTAAGCACTAACGCGGGTTTCAACTCCTTTATTTCCGACTGATTTTCCTTTTTTGTTCCATAGCACATAATAGAGGGTGACAGCAGAGATATTTGCGAGACAGAGTCACATACAGAACAGTGTTTGAATCAGAGCGCAACTGACAACATACCTCAGTCATGTACCTCAGTCATTTAATCTACTGAAGACCATTTTCGCCTGTTCTAACCCTGTATGTTTCATTTGACCTTTTGACTGTCATGGTGTCACTTAAAATAAGCAGCTCCATCTCTAGTGCTATTCTTAAACCACTTAAACTGCCAGAGAGAAAGAGACAGGAAGAGGGAGGAAGTTCATTCCCAGTGTGATGTTTATCTGGCATTTTCCACTGGCCTGTGACTCAGTGTGCAGTGATTGCTAGCAGAACACATCGGGCTGGCAGGGGCTCTCTCAGTGCCGGCTACGGGGCACCACTTATTGGATGCTGCATTCCAGCACCCTTGCTCACACAAGAACCAGAAATGACAAAATAGTCCAGCAGGATTAAGAGGTGGGGGTGGTGGGAGGGATCCATTCATGGTGCTTGTTTCCTGCATCTGCACTGTGTGTATTTGTTTTGAGCGCATTCATGTGCATCTGTGCTTTTATTGTCCTTAGTGAGTGAACTGTGAATCCCATGGTGTCTAAATTATGCACCAAAATGGTTGCTTTTCTCATGGTTAATAATTTACATTATTAAATGACTTTTTATTAAGAATAAAAAAAAATAGTAAATGGATTGAGGTATTCATTATATTAAATAATGAGGGACCCATACAATGTATTGTGTGGCGCCTTTGCTTCCACTGCTAGAACTTGAATGTTACAGAAAGATGATAATTATGCCAATACTGTAGCGAACGTTCCGACTCTTTTAATTCTCTCACTGCTTGCCTCTTTAATGATGGGTAAAGAGAGTGTGCACCACCCTCTGGAGATGATTCTTAATCAAATGAAATGTATAAAAATCAATTTGCCTTTTCTTTATTTTTTTATTTTCAGTAACTGGTGTGGGTCTCAGTACAAAGCAGCAGATTTATTTATTTATTTTTTATGTGCTGCATAATGATCATATCTCTGTTTTATATCTAAGAAATTCTCACTATCAAGAAAGCCAAGAAAATGTGCTTTTTTTTCTATGGAATACAGGTATAAAGGATGCTAAATTTTAAAGTAACCTTGAGGAACCCTTGCTGAGCAGCAGTGACGAGGCAGTGTAATATCCAGGTGTCCTGAAAATGCAGACAGTGATGATGATACTCCTCCATATTCATATTTCATTTTCTATGGAAGACAAATTAGCATATATATCTTGTAACAACCACCTGCCCATGTATTTCAAGTTTTACATAGTTCTGGTTTCCTTTGAAGACTTTTTCAAAGCCCTAAAATAGCACATTTAACGATTCCAGATGTTAAACCCTTATGTATTCAGGACATGGTGTATAAGTTACAGAGCACCTTGATGACCATATTTAGATAATTTTGAACGGGCAGCACAGAACAGGCAAAATAAACCCTTTGGGGAAGCATATTTTCTTGCCCTTGATTCAAAACAGCTTTTAAGTCATTGCTTTTCCAAACCACAATCCCTCTCATAATCAGAGCCACATGTGGACTGGGGCCAGAGTCTGGTCACCAAAATCAGCCATGTTAACAACCCAAAGCGAGGGCCTTGACACCTTTTCCATCAGCTTGATCTAATTTTGTTTGTCTGCTTTCAGAAGAACGTGTAGAGACAATTTTTCACAGCAATGAGCATAGAACATTTCCTTCCTCATTCATTCCTGTGGCTTACTCAGAAATTACTGGACCACATCCGTGCAGCGTAGTATGCAAGGCCTCTGTTTCTATGCCTGCAGTGTAATTCAGTGATGAATACTGATAGCAGCCTATATAACTTCTGTTTAGATTTGTATAAATGGAATGATGAAAGAAGAGCTATTGATGCAGCACGGTCTTAGCGGATGACACAATAATCAATTGCTATAGCTCAGTATTGAGGCCATTTTACATGAGAAATGATGAAACCAGAGCATAACTTAACAAAATATAAATACATTTTCTTCTATACAATCGGCCAATAATGAAATGTTGTTTTCCATTATATAGAGATTTCAAATAACATTCTTTCAAAGTGCTTTGAAATGGTTTTGTTTAACTAAGGACACAGACAGCAGTGTCTCAGTAACGTCTTCTCTCAACAGTTGTGAAAGTTTCAACTCTTGAAAAGATACAGAAAATCACATTTTTCTTCTTTTCATTTGAAGCTAAACTTTCTCATTTAGATCTAAATATCTGTTCAAAAAAAAGTGCTTCTGTCAGTGATGTAATTTCATTGTACGATTACAAACTGCATATTTCTTTGAACTGCAAGAAAATAAAGTGAAATGTATGGATGTTTGCCTCTCTGTGATCGTCATTAAAATTATTTCTGTATGTAACATTATGTGGGATGAAACTGTGAAGGATTTGAATTTATGTTCATGTTTCTTTCAGTATCAACAGAATTTGTTGTTTTAAAAATAATTACGTCAGACTCAGTGTAGTTAAAATACATGCATTGTTTACTTTAATATATCGTTTTTCTGCCTTCTTGAGAGCCATTACCATGAAAATATTCATACACTTATGTTGCATAAAAAAACTGACCTCAGCTGAACGAGTATTTGCACTTTTTCTACTTAACCCATACAGTAAGTCTTTCTTGTTTTGTGAGATTTTAAAAATTGAGTTAAAGGAGTGCAAATGGTCTTTGTGTTTCAGTTGAGAGCATCATGTCACAGCTGTGTTTTGCTTCGCCAGCAACTGGATATCAACACAGTGCCCCATAGCTCATTTAGCAAAGCAAACCCTAGAAGACATTATCGAAGGAAGCAAAGGAAAGCAGGGAAGTCACAGAACAAGCAATAAGACAAGAGTAAATATTGGACTGACTATTACTGGCTGGAGAGCGCTCAGAAACGAGACAGGATGCAAAACATATGCTTAATTTGTCTTCATTAGGGGGCGCCAAAGTGCAAAAATCTGCCTAAGTTCAGTCATGCTTTAAGAAACTAGACACATTAAATAAAATATATCTAAAAGCTTAAACACAATTTTTTTCTGTAAATTCTTGACTTGCTTTTAAGTTTATCAATGCCTTTTATCCAATATAGTTGCGTGTGTACTTTAGAAATGTTGTAAAAGGCTTGAGATGTAAAAGACTCAATGGATTAAATAAGTTGTGAAAAAGATTTTTATAGTTGGTTGTTTTGGCCACTTGATTCCTGGCATTAATGTGATATAATATGCACAGTCTAAAGGTCAACCTTTATGACAGCAACCTCCACCTACATATTAGAAAAAGCAATACATGCACATATTTATAAAAAATAGATAGAAAAGAAAATGTGAGTTGAGCCTTTTTTTTTTTTTTTTTTTTTTTTTTACAAAGGTGGGAAATGCTCAAAATTAATCTCAGAAATCTTAATTTCATCAAGAACAGGTACAAAGCATTTCATTACATTTTAACTTCTCCTTCAGCTATAACGTGCTATTTCATCTTCATATTTAATCTCTGCTGGCAGAGCCTCTGCTGCTGGCTCTTTGGTGGCTTCATTTTTATTAAGTGTATGTGTCTCCTACAAATCCATGGCTTCTCGCTGTCTGGAAGCTAATATTTGGTAAAACGTGCATGAATAGCATAAAATTATTAATTTTAGTTAAAGTGAAGTTCAATAAATGAAAAATTTATGCAAATTATTATTTTTTTTTATTGTGCATTGACTTTAGGGTGTTTTTTAAGGCATGCCCAATAATACTGATTAATAATATGTCACAACCTTGTTCTACTGAAGGATAAAATAGCTTAAGACCGCTAGACAGGCAGCAACAAGCCAGTGTTCATAAATGCATGATGGCACTGCAACACAGAGAGCGGAAAAAAATAATCTGATAAAGCCTAACTTGGTGAAAGGAAATTGGTGGATGAGAATTAGTGTGTGTAAGGGGTGGACAAATCATTGTTTGTAGTGGAGAGAAAGTCTGAGGGCATCTGGTGGAAAGGTGGAGGAAGACTGGTCAGAGGTTGAACAGTCATCATCAACAGGGCAATGAGAAATTTGTAAAATACGCAGTGAGAGCAGAGCTGACACAATGAGATGTTCTTTTTTTTTTGCAGATTCTGCAAGGTCAAACATCCATTCTTGTTGATAGATATTTCATCTTAAGAGATTGTCATTTTCATGTAATCTCAATATAGTACCTGACAAAATTACCGGACATTCAAAATTAATTTGTAGTTGTGTCCAGTCCTTCTAGATTGGATAGTGGTGAAATCAAACTCTCATCACATGGGCATTTCCGACATGATGCAAGACCTGGCCTTACATATAAGGGCTTTTGTGCTGTGTTTGCAGGACAATAATAATATAAAATAGAGCCAAAGCATTAGCACTACCCTGATCATTTGCTAAACCTGCTATAACAGTTGCTGCAACCTACTGCTCATGTTAGTTTTGGTTAAAAAAAAACAAAAAAAAAACAAATGGCACCTTTTCTGAGTCCAAGCTCAACATTTCAGATTTGCTTTGTAGGAGAAATATTTGTATATTTGTGGGACGAGATAATAGTGTTTTCACTGCTATTGCCTGAACTTCCTTGACTCGATTTGTTTGTGGTTGATATCACAACCTGAAGATGTCACTTTAACCGAGATGACAGTTTTCCTGTGAGTGGTGTAGCGATTTCAGATAAATGCATGTTGAGGGATCCCCTTTTCACCAAACTAGCTCTGACTTGGCCTGACACATATCACCACCTGGGCTGTGTTTTTGTGTTTGTGCTCTTGTATCAGTACCCATGAGACTGCTGACACTGCTAACCCCTCCTGCAGGTCTGCTCCAAGTTGATGCCTTTGCTGTTAATTTCTGCTTTTACAAAGGTGCATCCTGCTGCCTGCTTGTCATAGCTGCTAGAAAAGTCAGTTGAAACTGTGAACTACAACATCCTTCATGAAAAACATGTACATTTTTTATATTGTAGGAAATTGTTAAGAGCAGGTTGGCTGGCAGCTTCATAACACATAGCCCACATCTTCTCTGTAGGGACAGCCCAAAGCATCCAACCATCCATCCATTGTCTAGACCAACTCATCTTGTTCAGAGTCCCAAAAGGGCTTGATCTGGTCCAACATCTACAGGCGGAGAGAAAGAGTGTGTACTCTCAGATTACATTTCTATAACAAGGTCCCACAAATATACAGGCAAAATTTTCCTCTTCACTGTACAACCACTTACATTTGAAAAGATAAATGATTAACAAATAAAAAAAAACACGTTGATTGTTTACTTTATAATTATAAAGTAATAATACATTTAGTTTAACAGGCTATTCTACAAGTTAAAGATCCACACAAAAAAGAGTCATTTAAATTAAAGCACATAAGAAGAAGTTGTGTTAATACATGACATTATTAGATTTTAGAATAACCATAAGTGAGTATCCATCCATCCATCCATCCATCCATCCATCCATCATGATTAATTCAATAAAAAAGGTATTAAAAGGCACACTAAGCAAAACATTCTAAACATAACTTATACTGTAAACTTGTAGCAAAGCAATCCCATTGTGTTTTATAACACACTTTACGTGCATGATGGTGCATCTATGCCCAGCATGACAGCATGATTTTATTTTATTTAAATGCACTTAAAATTTTTAATGTACCTCATATGCTTCATATTAGGAACTTGCCTCTCCTATGGGCTGACCTTCCTGCATTTCATTAGAAGTGATAAATTCACTCATGCTATTATACCGATTGAGTTCTGGGTAATGGAGGTGGGTTGAGGAGCAGTCTTACAGTATTTATAATAATCTTAGTTAGCTAAAGAAGGATAATAGAATTACAGCTAAAAAGAGGACTATGAAACTTTTACTGTTGAATAGTAAAAACTAAACTAAACTAAAATAAAACTCTAGTAAGTAGTACATTGTGAAGAGCATGATATAAAGGGGGAAAAATATAATGTTCCTTTCTCTTGTGTTAGTTTTCTGTTACCATATCTTATGTTAACGGGTTGGTTTTAACCCCTTGTCTTAAATCAGCTGTAAAATACACAAAAACATTTATCTATCATCCAACTGTTTTCTCAGCTCTTGGTTACCTTGTTGGGGTTGCTTGTTCGTGAAAATACTGATTTTAGTATCTTTGGTGTGGGCCTCTGGGACCTTTTTTTTGTCAGTATGCCCCTCAGTTTCAATAATATTTTTCTTCCATAAGTTTCTCAAAGCAAGGATGCTTCTTTTTACTGACACTGGCATAAATAGTTTTAAAAATGTCTTGATGTCACTGACTCTTGTAATGGCAAACCTTGTGACTTCAGGAGTAATTTTGATGACATTTGCAGTAGCTGACTTGTATTATGAGGTACTGACCTCAAACAGATTTTACCATCTTTGTGAACCTCATCACACTCATTAGATGTGTCTTCTGGATGAAACCCCACATTATCTTCCTCCTCTAAAAGCCACTCATCTATTTTCACTTATTTAAAAAAATAATGATAATATTAAGTACTCGCCTCTCTGCAAATGTTTTTCTCATTTTAGCATACTGCAAATTGGAGATGTGCATTCGGCAAGTCATCAATTCTATACTGAACACAGCAATAAATAAATAAATAAATAAATAAAAGAATCCTCTGAAGCTCAAATGATTGGGAGAAAAGCAGCATGTCAGTGAGTTGGATGATAATACCCTTATTATTTTAGTTTTGGCTCTAATTATTGCTTTGTAATCTGATTTTTACAAATGGGTCAATTTTACAACTACCAACCCTAACACAAGAGGATATATTTATATATTCATATATTATACATATATGAAGCGGCATAGATAATGTATATATATATATATATATATATATATATATATATATATACATGAAATTGCAAAGCCTTAGAAGTGCTAGCATAAACAAAAAACTATGCAATATTGCAAATACTACTCATAATAGCACAACAAGAGGTTACTGACAGTCTCATGAATGCACAGAAACATGGTGAGAACAACTCAAAAAGAGTCCAGAAATAAAAAAAAAGGATGAAGTCCAAGACTTTATGGTGCATGGTGGTTGTGGTTCTTTGTTAAGGTGTGTTCACAAGCAGAAGGCTGAAAAGCACCTGGAAGCTAATTGTTCGGGTGGCATGGTCAGTTCACATGAAGTTCGTGTATGTTGAGTGTTTCGTGATGTACTGGTTGTTTACCAATACTAATGGGAACTTTTAGAACAGATACATAGATGGATAAAAAAAATACTTTATTAATCCCCAAATGGGAAATTCAGTTGTCCAGCATCTCACTTTAAAAGACACAACTTTACTTAAAAATATAAATAAGAACATAAAAATTTAATAAAAGTAGTGCAAACACAAAGATAAAAACAGAATAAAGAGTGCAATCAGACAATGTGTTATAGAACAGCACGTATCCAGCAGTTACTCATCTTTAAAGCTAACTTGTTTATCTCAAAATTGTATGTATGGACATTTTTTTATCACAACGATGATAACAAAAAAATCCCATGTCTTCAGATTGTGTCTATGACAAGTGGAAGCAGAACAGAGAAAAAAGAAACTGTACTGATATTTTGTCTTGCCGCGCCAAAATTCAAAGAGATGAAATGAAATGCCCTGTAACATCTTAAAAAAAAACAAAAAAAAAACATATGTTAACAAGGCAATGTTAACAAGGTTAAAAACTTGACTTTTCAGACTGGGACAGATAGAATTTGAAGTCCCAGGAAAGAAATATTAGCTTTGCTGGCTTGGCCAGGCATTGCAACATAATAAAGAACAACATTTGATCTGGTATTTCTTAACATTATTGGAAACATATGAATTACCAAAGGCATGCTCAGATTATCAAAGCAGATTAGACTTTCTCTAGATTATTAAAAAAAAAATCCACATCATATAACATGTCATATGTTCACTAACTCCCAATGCAAGGAAAACTGGTGGACATCAATAGAGTTACATATCATTCTGTACGGGATCGAGGAGGAGATTTTAGGCTAATGAGTATAATTATATTCCTAATGGCCTTACCATTGTACTGTGTTATTAAAGGTTCAGAGTTCTATTAATTCTGACCTATGTCTCCCCTTCCTTCTTATTCCCTCGCTCTACATCATTTCCTTCTGTTGCTGCCCTCCCTGGTCCTTTGTGTTCAGACTGCATACACACACACACACGTTTGACTAATGAACTAGTGTGTGCACATGTGTAGGTGAGTGTATGTTGCACCCCTGATGACCTGTCTCACTAATAGGCCATTAAGAGAAGTCATTGCAACCACATGCAGGTAAAATAAATCATGGAATGCAAATATTAAAAATTGAACAAAACACTCAGAACAGTTAGATGCACAGCTGAATCGAGCCACGATCAGAACTTGACCTAACCATTTAATTGGACCACTGTCCTTTTTCCAGTATACATGCATGGTTGAGTTATTGACCAAAGTATTTTCTGATGTTGGGATGCTGTGAGCTGTGTGAGAAAATGATCAAGACGCTCAACTTTCTCTGTGGGAGGTCATGCAACAGTCATAATTTCAGATGCATTTAACTGTCTAGCAAACAAAGCAAAATAAAAGCAGCTTTACTGGGAATTTGTCCTTATTATACACCAGATGTATCAAACTTATCATAGTTCTGGGGCTACATACAGCACGCTTTGATCACCATTTGCGCTCAGGTGACCCGGTAGCAAGCCAGGTGGGCGGAGTTTTCTCTTCATTTAACCAGCAAAGTTTTTCTCTGCTCGTCATCACTTCTCATCGAGTTATCGCCCGGCTGAGGGCGATAACTCGATGAGAAGTGATGACGAGAAGTGAGACTGATTTTGTGAGTACAGTAGTAATCTTAACATGACAGTTACATGTAATATATCACAGTCTGCTACAATATTAACTATGCTGACCCATATAAACAATTCAAACGCATTGATTGATAAAAAACGATTACAGCCTGTCTCACCCAACAATCTTCTGGTAGTCTGTCATGTTTGATTCTGGTTTTGGCAAAAGTGCTCAAACATTACACAAATCTATCTTTTCTATTATCTTTTTATTATTATGGTTGTGATCATTTTATGTTTATTTTATGTATATTTTTAGGGTTTCATATAGATCCCCCCCCAGGGGCCACAGAATTTTATTATTATTTTTTTTGCTTTCACATGCAATACTTTTTCGTTCACACACAATACTTTTATGTTAGCACAAAATACTTTTGCGTTAGCATGAAATACTATTGTGTTAGCGCGCAAAAAAAGGGATGATCCAAGAGCTCGCACAGTCTGTTAAAGCAGTTTTGCTCAGTTTCTTTAGGTGTTTCTAGTCTGCATCTGTCTCTCTCAGCATCAAGTCAACATAACACGCACACCTGCTTTATTGTTTTGGCTGCTTGTGTTTAGACTGTAAAATGAGATTGATTTGATTTATTGATAATTTATTAAATAAACTCAAATTTCCATTCATTTTCAGGACTGAATTATTAACTGTTACAGCTTATTATTAAGAAGATGTTAGGCTAATTGTATCAAAAATACGTGATGCTGACTTCTCTTCTCTTTTGGCTCTGTAAGGATAATTAATTCTTCGTTCTTTAATATAGACTATTACGTCTGCACTCTGCCTCAGGAGCATCATCTGACCGCTGTAACGTGTCATTCATCAGATGTTATTCATTGACACAGCCAACCTGACAGACCTGACATCTGCCAGATTGCCCTCGCTGCCTGATGGTCTCTGAGAGCAAAAATGCTTCCTTTTCACTGTTGACAGTGTTTTGGGCCTGATTTCTATTTCCTCCTTAATTCATCTTTTGTGCTTTGTGTGCACTCTCAGATTCTTGTCTTTTTGTGAGGGAACGCAAAAGAAAAAAACAGTAAACTGTGGATCATTGTGGACTTTTTTTTTTTTTTAGCATTTAGACCCATTTTTCCTCTAAAACTGGCTGTTTTGTTTTTTTGTTTTTTTTTTTTTTGGAAGAAAGTCTCTCCTCCCACAAATTTTAGAATTTAATTAGTATTTTTTCTAAAAGTATTTTATGCATAAACCTGTCATGAGGCTGATTTTAGTGGCAAAAATAAAATAAAATAAAAAAAAATACGCTCCAGTCTTACGTTTGGAGCATCCACATGCATAGTTTATAAACGGCAGTAGTGGGAGCTCCGGGCTGCTGCGTCTGTGGTGTGTGTGCCATCAGAAAGGTTACTAATGTAGCAGTAGCAATGTAGTCGTATACGTGTGTGCATGTGACTGTGTGAGAGATTTCATTGAGTGTTTTTATTCTTATTCTTATTCTACTTTAATGTATGTGTTAATGCTTGTTTTACTGAACAGAGATATGAACTGAGATATGCATAAATCTTTTTAATCATGTAAAGAACTTTGTGTTGCTGATGGCATGAAAAGCGCTTTATAAATAAAGTTTGATTTGATTTGATTTGATTTGATGAAGGCAGTGTCAAAATTTTGTATAAAAAAAGAATGGCTCACAAATGAATGGTTCCGGGCTGTGAATCGGTTCCCATCGTTCATTTAAAAGAGTCGTTCAAAAGAATCGATTCATCATGAATGTCACACCTCTAGATCCCACTCAGCCCTTTGTTGTCGAGGTGGATGCATCCACAACCGGGGTTGGAGCTGTGCTGTCACAACAGGTTGGACGTCCGCCCGTCTTCATCCCTGCGCGTTCTTCTCTTAACGACTTAGCCCTGCGGAACAGAATTACAACATCGGGAATCGAGAATTACTCACCATCAAACTTGCGTTAGAAGAATGGAGACAGTGGCTGGAGGGAGCAACACATCCGTTTGTGGTCCTCACACATCATAAGAACCTGTCCTACATCTGGGAAGCCCGATGGCTAAATCCTCGTCAAGCCAGGTGGGCCCTCTTTTTTACTAGATTTAATTTCACTATCAAATATATTCCAGGGTCCAAGAACTGTTGGGCAGATGCCCTGTCCCGATCCATGATAAGGAGATGTCTGAGGAGCCTCCACCCATACTACCCACACAGGGGATGGTCGGGGCCATTCAATGGGCCCTGGACGAGTGCATCCAGGAAGCACTGGAGGAGAGACCTGCACCTTCAGAGACTCCAGCAGGTCGTATATCCGTTCCACCCGAATTCAGGCAACAACTAGTGGATACTGCTCATGCTTCTCCAGGCACAGGTCATCCGGGATTCCAAGCCCCTCTGGGACTACTACAACCTCGTTACTGGTGGCCTGGCATGTCCTCACAAATACGGCAATTCGTGGCAGCATGTGCCACCTGCGCGCAAACCAAAAGTCCTAGACATCTACCTGTGGGCAAACTACAGCCGCTACCGGTTCCACAATGACCCTGGTCCCATTTAGGAATGGATTTCATAACAGATCTTCCTGCATCCCGAGGTAACACCTGTATATTTGTAGTGGTGGACAGATTCTCTAAAGCCTGTAAACCTATACCCTTTGCTAGTATCCCTACCGCAGCAGACACCGCCAGAGCTATGTTTGAACAGGTGTTCAGAAACTTCGGACTGCCAGAGGACATCGTCTCTGATCGGGGTCCCCAATTCATCTCTCGTTTCTGGCATGCATTCCTTCGTTCACTGGGGGTCTCTGTCAGCCTCTCATCAGGATACCACCCTCAGACCAACGGCCAGACAGAAAGGAAGATACAGGAAGTGAGCAGGTTCCTGCGCACGTTTTGTCACTCGCATCCCACCTCCTGGAGCAAGTTTTTGCCCTGGGCCGAGTATGGCCAAAACTCACTCCGGCAGGCAGCTACGGGACTCACACCGTTTGAGTGTGTTTTAGGTTGACAGCCACCTCTCTTCCCCTGGAATGGGGAGTCTTCTAATGTACCATTGCACCAGACTCTCTTACGAACACACCTGCTCCTGTCAATCACTGCCGCTCTCCCTCTCTGGAATACTAATGGAACACACCTGCAAGTAATCCCAGCTCCAGGATTAATAAGCACCAGCTCTCCTGCCAGTCTTTGTCGGACCTCGTTCATGCACACTGAACTCTTCCTCTTCCCCGTCCCGGTCCTGACTGACCAAGCTGACTACTTGGACTTTGTACGAACTCTGAGCTAGTAAGATCCTTTCTGAGCAGAATACCTTGTGAGCAATAAACCTGTTAACCCAGTCCTGTCTCCGTGAGATCTTTCAAAAATTATACCCAAACATTACAAAATGCAAAATTATATTTTGTAATAGTCATTAGATTTAAAAAAATGGGGGGCATTACAAAGCACTAGGCCCTGCATAAAGGAGTCATTTCTATCCCAGTTCTCATTATCTAGTTGTATTACATCAGATTTCAAAGCCTTGATTTGGACTGAAGCTGCACTTTTGTTTGTATCCAGTTTTGGTCTGTCACCGTAGTATCATTTTTCTAATCTCATGTAGAGATGTTGTGTATTTTGAGTTTATCTGACCTGTTATAAGAAGGTATAAAACATCTCTCTGCCTAAATTGTATTTTAAGGTTTTATAAGCAATAATGCACAGTGAATTAGAGTTTGGCAGATATCACAATATGACCATAAGGTAATAATGTGATGAAGCTAATATGAAAATGCAAAAAGTTGGATCAAAATGCTGGTTACCACCAGTAAAAATGTGGGGCATTTTCAGGATTACTATTTACATCCCACATTATAGTCCATTTAAACTTTTGAAACTGAATTTTTCATTGCACTTAATCCTGTATCCTTCCTTACAGTATTGAAGAAGTTTTATTTCAAGTTTTGGTTGCTATTTTTCTATCAGCAAAAGCCATTCAATGCATTTGCATTCAGTAATTACCTCTCAGTTTAATCATTTTTATTGTGGGTGGCAGAGTCTTCACAGTAAATGATAAATGCATATTGTCCAGAGCAATTTTTTTCACTAATAACAGACACACACTTTTCCACAAAGTTCACTCTTTTTATTCTGTATGAAAGCTATTAAGCTGCTAATGCTAACATAACATTTTCTTCCATTTCTGTATCATATTATAAATATCCATTTAAGAAATCGTGACACGATCAGATTAGATCATCCACAAATCAGGCAACAATATTTCTTGAATATTTTACAGCAAAAACATATTGTAGCCAGTTGTGAAATAGAGCTGCAGGCTGTAGTAACACGGAAATATCACAGTCTCATCTGCCAGTTCAACTGGAACAGGAATCTTGAGGATTACATTTTAAACAAACACACACAACCCCTTTTTCTCAGGGGTTTGTGGGCCTAGCTACTGTCGGGCTAAAATATGACTCAATAATTTACTAAGATTTGACAGGTAGCTAGAAAAAAAGGCTCTAGTGGGAAGCAGTTGTAGCAGTAGTGTTCACTGTTTGTGTAAACAGTGGAATGTCTACTAATACTGTAGCCCGAAACATTTGATAAGCTGATGATATATCAGGACTGCATTGCTTCCAATCTGTTTTGGACTTTCTCTTCTCTCCAGTGGTAAACACTTAATGCAGGTTTAAAAAACATTCATTAGCGTATGACAGTCCATGACAGGCTTTCCTGGGGGACATCTTATTCGTACTCTTAAATTTCATGTTTAATTCATTGTTAGACTGGTGGCACTTTGGAGTACTGGCACTGTCGACAAGGAAAAGAAACACTAATCACAAAATGACGACATTGCAAGCAGCATGATGGTCTCATGTTCTGAAGAGATATAAGAGGGGAAAAAAGTATCCTCACCAAATGTTGGCTTTTATAAAGTGCACAAAGCTTCATGTGTCAGAAGACTTATGATTTATGAAGCTTTCACTGTATTGGTCCAGTTTAGTTCATGACAGCTGGCAAAGCCATTAATCAAGTGATGTGTATCTTGTACTTCCCACGGGGCTGATCTACTGTCATTGATCATTTTCATGTCAACAGCATCAGGTCTGAGACAGAGCCTGGAGATATTAAACTTTAAATAAAAATGATGGGGACTCTTCCAAATATATACCTGTGACTGGGCCGTCCTCGTCCACTCACCTTACCCAGGAGTTTATTACACAAGAGCGGTCATTCTCAGCGAGTGGAAATAATCCCTTTTTGGATTAACCCGGATGTTCACTGATGTAGTAAATACAAAAAGGCAGTTTGTGCTTTCATCTTAATTAAAGATGGGAGTGCTGATTTTAAGCAGATTAGACAGCGACTTTTTGAAACACATATAATTTGTCACGACCTTGTCCTCAAGTAACTCAGCTGAGATGCATCCATGAGCAGCACTGAGAAAATATATTTATGAGAGCTCCACAGCAATATAACAATACTTAACTGTTATTAAATGTTCTGTTTGGTGTGTTTGTCTAGCAGTATGTGGACAGCAGGAACTTGCAAGCTGCACCACAGGTCCATTTGTCCAAACCAAATATTTATTCATTTACAAAGATGGGTTATTTGCAGCTTTTTGCTTAGAACCATTATAGTCTACCTCAATAGCCATTATATCACAGATAAAACATAATATGAACAGAACAGCGGAGACACACTCCCCTTTTCACACCTTATTTCTGAAAATTTGCACATATATAATGCTTTGTTGCTATTCAGTGGATGTTAATGTTACATAATGGGGGTGGACAACAACACACCAGTGACTATAAACAATACCATTCAAGTGAAGACTTAAAAAGGCTTGAACTCCACAAGGCTCCTCAACTCATCTCCTAGATGAATCTTTATAAACTGAATAGACTATACCTTTTGTCATTTCAAAAAGTAAAAAAAAAATATATATATATATAAATATATATATATATATATATATTTATCTTTTAAGCAAAAGCCATGAATTCAAGAATGCACTAGCTGTCTATTCGGTCTGGTACAGAGGGAATGTCACACATTCAATGAATAACAGAATTCAAATATTTAAATATTTAAATATTGAAAACAGTGACCATTAGAGCCACAGAAGCCATCCTTAATTTTAAACTTTGCATTAATTTTAGTCTGGCTATAGAGCTGCTAATGAACACCTATCTTCAGCATAGCCTTGGAGAGCCTGACAAAGACCGAGCTAAACATTTTAAAACTGTTACCACGGCTAAATCACACTGTTAACGTTAAAAGATTATCAATAGCTCATAGAAATGTGGTAATCAAGTTTCAAACTGTACTTGCACAGAGTGCAACCAATTTTCAGAAGAGATTGTGAGCAAAGCCTGTAGCGTTCAATGGCAATAGTGTTTTAATCACACTGTCACAGACTTGAGGCCAGCTTCAAGATTGCAGTAAAACTTGATGAATGATGGCTTGAGAACAACCAGTGTAGTCTGTGGGATTGCCATGATACTACGATGGTAAAGGCTGATTAGTGGCATCTGGATGATGATTAATTGATGCAAACGCATTTCAATTTAACGGCTCTTTGATCAATTATTAATGACCCCACCCCCCCCAACTCTTCTTTTATTATGTACAGCTTCAATTAACAGGCTCTCTGCTTGGACCTTCAGTATCACCTGCCATTCTTTACAGTTCTTGAACACCGAAGTCTGCTAATAATATGGAACAGGGGCAAAAAAAAAAAAAAAAAAAAAATCCCAGAGACTCAAAACTGGGAGACTAACCTACTTAAATATAGAATGATAGGTGTGCCAAAAAATGAATTAATCTGGTAAAGAACAAGGTAATGAATGACTAAATATATAGACAAATGCATAAAACAAATAAAAACATAAGAAATTAGAAAACATATAGAGAAATAAATAGGAATATTTCATTCTTTTATCTTGTTTTATTTATTTTTCCCAGTGCTTTTCCTTATATATTTCCTATTTCTTTTCTCTATTTATTTTCCAGCATCCAAGCTGTCAATCTTCTGCTTTGGAGCAGGATTTCTTGTCCAAACTGAGAAGTTGATCCCCACACAAATTATGACAACTCTGAGCCAATAGGATTTCAGCCTGAGTAGACTGCATCCAAAACTCTAATGGACTAACCCTTTATGTATTTAACTCTAATGATGTATTATTAACTGTTTTAAAACTATTTTAGACTAAAAGAAAGCAATGCTGAAGTGTCATTCATATTAGACTCATAACCCCTGGTTTAGGATTTTGATACAACTTTTGTAAGGCAGCAGTTTATCACAGTTTCGGTTATCGTAACGTTGCTCAGCTGATGATTGCAGGAAGTCATGAACAGATCCAATGGGTGGATCCCATTTATGTAGACAGAAGTTAAATGAATCTTCCCCTTAAAAACAGTTACCCTTTGTGGTTTGATTACACAGTATTGGAAGTTTTACATAATTCCAGCTCCCTTCCACTTCCAGACTCTGTCATGTTCGGATGATAAAGATGTCACACTGAAGAAGGACAACCCTACGTTACTAGAAAGGAGCTGCAGTATGAAAGCAATACAGAACAACACATATTGTGTTATTGCACTGAACAATAACACTGATGACTAAATTGATTGCTCCTTCAAACTTTGCTCAAATGTTTGACAGGAGGATATTCGCCGCATTTATTAATCTCTTCATGATTTTTATCACTAAGCAGTTTAAGAGATGGATCTCTTACCGGCTACCATTGGCACAAGGTATATTATCAACAGATTAAAACTTATTGCACTTTAAGAATGAAGATATATAAAGGAAAAAATAAATTAATAAAAATAAAAGAATGAAATTATGTGAAAATTGATAAATTAAACATTTATATATTCATATTTATTTCTCCGTATATTTCCCTTTTTTATCCATTCATATTTTTATTTGTTTTATGCATTTGTCTATACATTTCCTAATTTATTTCCTTATTATTTTCCACATTTATTCTTTTGTCTGTCACATCTATTATTTCATACTTAAAACGTGTGCAGCTCATTGACAGGTGAGTACTGTCCAGTTTTTACAGTGATCTTTGCATAAAGTTGATTATATCTTCTCCAGATGAATGGGACATAACAAAGAGCTGATTCCTTATTTCAGGAAAATTATTTCTCATATGCTTGTGAAAGCTGCAATTGGGGTAATGGATTTTGCTAAGAACGTTTAGGAGAGGGGAGTACTCACGAATGTAATACAGGTAAGCTGGAAATTGCTCCCCTGAAGGCCTTCAGTCTGCTTGTCTCATGTATTAGTGGAAAAAAGGGAATGGAAAAGAACAACTTTTGAGGATTGTCTTGGGGGCTTATTGTAAAAATGTTTCTAGTACAGTAAGGATTTTATTGTTGTTTCTGATTGCAAGGTAGTCACGCAGTGTTTGATGCCTTCACGGAAATTGGCAGGGACCAGAAACCAGAGAAGCAATTTAATGACTATGTTTGCTCTTTCTCTGTGGAGGTCAAACTGCATCAGAAAATGGAATATTTAAGAGGATTTAATCGATTCAGTTTATGCGGGAGCTAGGATTATTACAGTTTAGATCAATTGTTTGTGCATCCCAAATTAATTATGATGGAGTTTATGACAAAGTGACCTGCAATTTAAATGTGGCTCTTTCTTTCACTTACTTTGCTTCCTCTGAAATGCAGTGCTTAACAGTTTGGCTGTTTTTGGATTTTAAAATGATGCATAGCCCAATATACTTTAAAACCTATTTAGGTAAAGGGGCAAGTGATGCCTTCTCTATCATTTTATTGCAGCCATCTCTTCTTTTATTGGTATGTTTACTCCAAGGGAAATGCTCTCTACCCCCTGTATTCCCCCCACTATAAATAATTCATTAAGAGAGTGGGGATAACAAGGGTGTAAAGAAAAATATATGTATTCCTACTAATCTGGGAAAGAAGCCAAAGGATATGTCAGAGACAGTTATGGGAAAGGGGAGAATAATTTCTTCCCTGTACTTCTTTGTCCCCACTTGTCTGTTTGGCTCTGTTCTCAGCTCTCTCAGCTAGTGTGGATGGGAACATTAAGACACAGGTGGACTGATAGGGTTTGAAAGTGACCCTCGATCTCCCTTTAACATCAGTGCAGAGCTCCAGAGCATCCGGCTAAGCCACTGCGACTCTCCCAGCTCTCTTAATTGCTCAGTGAACCTGGCTGCAGCATTGAGCTCCTGACTTACCGGCCCCCTGGGAGTGTATTACTAGTGCTCTGTTCAACTAATTGCCTCCTTTGTCCCCCATCATCCCCACACAGTTTGTCCACACACAGTGACAGACCATTCTTGATGGTACTACAATAGTATCATCTCCCTTTTCCTGCTCCCAAGGTCCCTTATTTCCTTCATGCAACCAAGTGCATCTGCTGAAAGGTAGTATTAATTTGTCTCTTTTAAGGTTTTGAAGATATTCAACATAGATTTTATTCTCTAGTTAATATTTGATACAGTGCACACATTCACTTTTGTAAGATATTATTCAAGGACACTTGGTAATTTTAGTCATACTGTTGTGGCTAAAAGTGACTAGAAGTAAAATATAAATGAATTACTTTCTGTACATTTAAACCACTCAGTAAAAAAAAAAGGAATTCATAGCAGTGAATCTTTTCAAAAACATCCTTTTGAAAAATGTGTCAAATTAGACAAAACAGCCAGAATATCATGTGTTGACGGCCAAAATAGCTAATTAATGTTATAAATATTTTAATGTCATCCAGTAAGAAGTATGAGGTCCCTGCTGGGAGAAATACCATCTTTTATTTGCTGTTACAAGCATCATAATAGTGTGTCATTTGCATCATGATGATACTCAAAGTATCAAGTGTCCAAACTCCAGCTATGAGTTTAGAGCAAAACTGTTTATCTGTTAAAAAAAAAAACAAGACAAAACAAAAAGAAAACTGCAAATCATTTCATGCAAGTCATTCAAGGTAAAAAGCTTCACTGCAAGACTTTTAATCCAAACAAGGCTTGGGGCAAATTTTAAGCTATTTTATGGTAGGTTAGGCTGACTTGAATTCTTAGCTTTTACACCCTGAAGAAGAGAAAAAAAAATATATCCACAGAATTTCTTTATCCTTCTTCCATTTCCTTCAAAACCACTATTACTACTGTTAATGGAATTTAAATAAAGTTTAGTTTGCTAGTGCAATATTTTATGAGACTGTTTACATCTCAAGTTCCTGCTAAGTTGTATAAGGTACAGATTTGAACTTCATATCTTGAGGACTCACATATATAAGTCTGTGATTCTTATCATCTGTACTATGGTTGTAGCTAGTAGGAAATGCTTAATTTCTTTTTCTTTTTTTCATAGCATATGTCAAAGATACATTTCTTAATATGCAACTAGGGGGCAGAAAACACCGCTTGTCCTGTTTTGTTTGGCAGAAACAAACTCCTTAACACTAATGACTAGCCAATTAACTGTACCAACCAGCAAAAAAGATGAATGGAAATAGTTAATTATTCCTGAGGGATCACAGCCCTTTGCTTCGGGCACAAGAAGACTTCGGATCCAGGCCAGTAAAACGATGGATTGAGGTCCTACAGTTCTCAAAGGTAGCAAAATCTCTGCAATACTCACTTCACCCTCTAATGGTTCATTAGACTTTATCCTACAGTATGCAAGACAGAGAACATTATTATATGCATCTAAAAATGTCTATGCACACGTGTTCACCTATGTATAAACATTGGGCTTCTCAAGCAGAACAAATTTAATGACAATGATAAGTAACACAAATTAATTGGGTTGATACAAGAAAACACTAATAAGTTCCAACTATTGTGTCTTGTGTAGAGTACAACTTCTATGGCAGTTTTTTGTTTCAAAACATGTGCACATGAAAAGTGTTGTATATAAATGTGATACGAGTGAGTAAAATAGTACTCGTAACAGTAAAGGCAAAGGCAAGGCAAATTTATTTGTATAGCACATTTCATGTACAAGACAATTCAAAGTGCTTTACAAAAATCATTACAGCAGGGTGCAGAGAGCAATACAAGTGCATTAAAAAATAAATAAACAAACAAAAAATAAATAAAAAAAATAAATAAATAAAATGCAAAGAAGAGCAATGCAAGAAATAAAGTTAAAGACAATATTAAAACATGATTCCAGCCTAAAAGATTCAGATGTAGATTTTGACTTCTAAATAAAAACTATTGAAATGCAGCAGAGAACAGGTGGGTCTTCAAGCTTGATTTAAATAAACTGAGTGTTTCAGCTTATCTGAGGCTTTCTGGGGGTTTGTTGCAGATATGAGGAAATAGACATCGTAAGGAGGCATTTCTGAGCGGCAAGTCAACAAAACAGTATTTAGCAGGAACATGCTCATGAGAGACTATCAACTCATTCTGTATGCAAATGTGACCCAATGAGCACAAGGCAGAGACGAGTCAGCTGCTCACAGTTTGTTTGCTTGACTGATGGACTTTTGAGACTCTGGAAGGTGGGACAGTAGTTAATCATATTCTCTGGTTAGTTTTTTAGATTCTTTTTCCATCTCTCTGATAGCTTTTGACTGTTGCTTTAGCATTTCATCAGATTCTCCGTTTCAGCATTGTATGTAAATCATGCATTACAGAAATGGTTATCGAACAATTGTAGTTGCAGTGGTGGCAAGTCTCTCAGCACTTCTAAGCATGCACTTCTGCTCACAAACACTGTTTTGTTTCACTTGGGATGTAACAATGCCTCCTTGTGATGTATATTTTACCTCAGGGGAACTATTTCACTCATTTGTACAATGTTTATGTGCTCAGTGTTTACCTTGTTTTTTTTCATGTTCATGCCCTGTTTTTCCCATGCACATGTTTTGAAATAATAATAAAAAAAAAAATGGCATAAGCTTTTGGCAAACAGATTTTTTGGAAAAAATTTTTTTCTTATTGAATCGAATGAGACAAACCTAAAATAGTGTTCTATCTTCAAAGTATGATTTTGAAGAAGAAAGGCTGACAATGCACTAACTGAGATAATGACATAATTCAAAAGGAATTTGCAGTTTAGTTGGAGCCAGTTCAGGTCTTTCTGGATTGACTTGGTGTGTTTGTTTTGCTCCTTGCACTGAACATGTTGCTGCAGAGAACTACTTTTGAATTGCAAATTTACATCAGCACAAATATTTTTCCCCAGGATATGCATAATAAATGAAAATCAACCCTTCGAAATCGGCCACAGATCAGATGTATTTTTCATATAAACAAACATACCTCAAGTGTGTTGCTGAGAACAAACCATGACCTGCTACTCGCTGCTGATCCACAGAAATAAAATGAATAACAGATAAGCTGCATGGTTGGGAGATTACAGATAAGAGAAACAGTGTGTGGATGGATATTACTTTGTGCAAATGACCTCTCATCCAAGAGCATCTGCCCTTTTCTATGAGCTATGAAACGATATTTGGGACATGACCTTTAAAAACAATGAGATATTTACCCAAAGGAAGGTGCTGGCATATTAGCAGTACTGAAGAGATGAACATATCTCCATATGAGATTGGCTGAAGGCATTGTGAGGGGGATAATGACTGTCTAAATAGCCCATTTAATGGTTAAATCCTGCAATTATAACACAAAGCCTGTCTTATATTTCTCATACTGTATGCTCCTCTGTTTTTTTTTCTGCAATCAACTTTTTTTTTTTCTCATATCTCTCTTTGCTGTGAATGTAACTGCATAAAACATGTCTTAATCTACATTTATTTTTAGATGCTGTCCGCATAAACTGTTTTTATTTAACACCAGTAAAAGACAATGCTGTTAAAGAGGAAACTAAAGCCCATTTTATAGCACAATACATGGCTTCTGCTTTTGATTTCAGCCTCATGCTAGTTGATAATGTCTGCCAATGCAAAGTGCTTTTTGTGCTTTTGTAAAGTGGCTGTGCTTATCATCATCAGTGTTAATGAAGACCCCGCCCTGCAAATTTTCACACATAAGCACTACATGGTTATGAGGGATTTGTCTCTCCCATCCCTGTGTGGCTTTCTGTCTATCTCATTGTATTTCTTTCTTTCATCTTTCCCCCTCTCGTCTTCCCTCCTCCTCCTCTTTCTGCCAGCACATCTTTTCCTCCTCCTATTTTGGTCTCTCCCTTCTTTGCAGGCATCAAAGATATGCCTAACCTGAAATGAATACATGTGTTAATCACCATCTCCTAAGAATTAAATGATCTCCAACCACTTCGACAATTCATGTGCAAAAGAGAGCTCTCAGTATTCATAAGCAATGCTCGGGGAATTTACATGGATAACAGTGTCAAAACATAAAGTAGGAGGTTCATAGAAAAAGGCTCTTCCAGCAGATCAAAACCTCTCAGTATTCTGTGTGAATTGGTTTTCTCATATGTCTCTATTGCAGCTTGCAGTTTGTTTTGTAAGCTAGATATATTCACAGAAATGCACAGCTTTTATGGCATTTTTAAAGTTGCTGAAAATATTTGCCTGCTGCACCTGAAGATGCTGTTATGAGAGTGGTGAGAGGGGAACATAATGCATGTGCTGGAAGACACCAAAAGGCTCTGCAGGCCAAAGTCAAGTGCTCATTCTCTCAAATCATTTACATGATATTAGCAGTTAGCTACTGATTTTTCTGCTTTAGTTCCTGTAAATAATGCATTAACTTAATGTGAGCTCTCATATCCCAAGAGCTAAATAAATTAAAATAACAAGTTCATATTCATTTTATTTGTCATTAACAAAAAAGCATAGCCGCTGAGCTATTTCTACCTATCCAATAATTGTTATTTTCAAATGAATGAATCATGTGTATAATACGTAGATCGATACAAACAATTTAAGATGATATTTGAGGCAAAGTCTTATTCTTCAGTAAGACATCTTGCTGCCATCAGTCACTATCTGATAAAGCTGGTCAAGCATTTCAACTCAATATGGTATTTTAGCTTAACTAATGATTTGCCAGACATTCAAACTTTCTTTTTCAGACCTATAAGGCACAAATAATCTGACATATTTCATCATGAAATCCCTTCATATCTCCATATGTAAAGGGCATAGCTGACACTTTCAGCTACATTTACTGAATTCACATTTACACTTAAAGGTTCAACACAGCGTTCAAAACTCCTTCAATGCAGTACATCCTCAATATGTGTACTTTCATTCAACATACAGCCATTCACAACAGGATATTTATTGTTTGAATTCACATGATCACGTAGATTGTCAGTTCACATCTTGACAGCCTTGTTGCCATTTAGAAGTGTGTTACATGGGTAACCAGTCAACTGTGTATTTACACATAAAGAAGTGATAAAACAATGAAGTAATGTGAAAGATTTATCATGCCTGGCAAATTGAAACATTAAACAGTCCTACTGAAGAGGCATTTACGTCACAGCTGACCTAGTTCACAATTTTAAAAGAATATTTAATGCGCTATACTGTAGCATTGCATTGTCAAAATTTTGGGGTGTATTGTGTCCAGTGCTTGCAGCACACAGCATTCCTCTATAAATACTATTGTGCAGCTACTACTACTGGGTCCACTCCTTTTACGTCAGCCGGGTGATGACCTGGGGAGAAGTGATGAAGAGTGGGGGAGGAGTTTGCCACTTAAATGCAGGGGAATGTGTTTTAGGAAACAGAGTTTACCAAATCAACGGAGGTACAGACCTTGTGGACCAAAGTTTAGATTAAAATAAACTAATATTTAACTAACACATTTTTAACTTTTTGTCCATTAAGAAAAAAACTATGTGTGAAGAAGTACAGTGAGAACCGAAGAAATGATGGATGGACGGTGCTTATCATGGACATTTTCTTCCAAAGAACTAAAGCTTTCTACTACTTCTACTTCTACTAACAAAACGAATACTCTACAAAGTAGGGGATTGAAAGTTTAGTCATGGTCAAACATTTAATGATAACTTTTGTGATCTTATTTCTTCTTTGTTTCTCAACAAAAATTATTTTGCATCTTCAAAGGATTGTGTTGAACAAATGATACCTCCAATCTCTCCACCAGGTTGTACGTTAAGAAAATGGGAAATACCAAGGGTGTGAATACTTTCATAAAGCACTGATATTCCAGCTGGAGTCAGCCCATCCTGTATTGACATTGGTATGTTGATTTCAGGCAGTGGAGGAGATGAATTGAGTATTATTTACCCTCCAGCCTACTGGAGTGGACATGGCCCCATGGTAGAAATTTACATCAGCAATAACACATTTCCCCCGGATATGCATAATAAGTAAAATTCCAATTTTTGAGGTTAACCACAAGGGAACAAAGAATAGAGTATTTTACATATCATAGCTGAAAATATACTTAGGTGTGTTATTGGATTCAGATAATTTACTTCTTCCTGCTGATATATCGAAATAAAATGGAAGAGATGTTAATAGACCAAGATTGTTTTGATGTCCTTGAGACAGCTTTATAAAACAATGTTGGCAGATAAAAGTTCTCTTTTTGCTCTCCTTATTTGGACTAACAGCTCTACATACCAATTATATATGAGCATCAAATGATTTTGAAGTGCTTTTTGATTAATGTAAGATCTAGTCTTTTTTCACATTTAGGATAACAGGCTATCGGTAAAGCAAACAGTTTTCAGCGACTATCATCTTGCAGAGAAGAGTGATGAGCAGCTGAAGTCCTTTCAGTAGTTACAGAGTAATTTCGCTCCTCTTTCATTTAATAAGTCAGAGCACAATTCATTTTACAAAACTTGATTTGTGATAACTGAATTACAGCAAAAAACTGTAAAACAGTGAACGGCATTTTCTGCAGAATAAATGGGTGTTGTGACTAAATTTGCTGCTGGTTAACATAGTTAGAAAGATGCTTATCAATCAGTTGTAGCAGCAGTTGGTAAATGAGAAAGAAGCATTTCTGATTTATGGAAATAGAGTTGCTGTAAAAGCCGATGTTACTGTTGTGTAGATGTTTGCAGCGTTTACTTTATGATGCACAAAAACAGTGTGTGTTTCAGATGAATCATTATGGATAATGTCGATTCATAAAGTCCTCTTTAGGTGAGTGAAATGGTTTTATTATTTAATTTTATTTATTTATTTTTTATTTTATCATCAAGAGATGTAAAATGTGTGCTGTTAAAGCAATCAACAAACTCTTTAGAACTGAGTGGAAGTGCTGAAGTAGAGCTGAAAGAGAAAATTGGCTTGAAAGGCTTCTGTAAATGTAAATGTGCTGGCAGATGCAGAGGTAAATCTATGGAAGCAGACAGCTGCACAAAAGTTGGATGAGACTGGGGAGGCTGGGGAAACAGGGAAAACAATCACCATATGGTCAGCTACACACAATGCATCAGAGAACCTTTTTCAGAATCACACTTACAATGTCAGTGTTTGCTGGCACCTCAATAATCTTGTGACTTTAAAGTGTCTTAAACAGTCATAGAATATGTGCCTTCACATCACATATGTTTTCAGATGCTTCATCTAAATATTTTTCTCTTGCTGTTTTAACACTTTTAAAGGGACATTGTGTAACATTTTCTGTTGTTTACTGGCCAAAATCAGTGTCTTTATGTATATATGTGTTATCATTGGTGTATTGTGATCTGCTTATGATCTGACACAATCTCGTAAGTGAGGAATTTTAGATTTGTTTATACATATGTAGGGAAGCACCAAGACAGTCAGCCATCTTGAAACTACAGCCGCCGGCAAGGGACAATGTGGAATCGCTGCAAGCCAACGCACAGTGACTGAGCAGGACGACAAGATAAACGAGAGCAACTTACTACCCCTGCAAGTTGGAAAATCTGTTAAATTGTTATTCACAAAATGGACTATGCAAATACAGCAGCATCACAGGAGCCATTCTCACCATCTCCAAGAAAGCAAAAAAGGGCATTTAGAAAGTAGAGTGACCAGATGATACAAAAAAAAGGGTCAACATCGGTCTCGCCTTTACCAGGTAGAAGGAGCGTAAGAAGGAGAAAGGCTTTAAAAGACATGCTGAAGTTGACAGCTTTCTCCTCAACAAGTCAACTGTACTGCCTAAATTAACCTAAAGCTAACTTTTTTCATTCGGTTTTAGTGTTGCTTGTTATCATGGGCAGCATCACAGTATTTTCTGCTAAAATACACCAGCCTCGTTGGTACAGAAGTGTATGTTTACTTGGTTTCAGTCGCTTTTAATAGTCATGGTAAATGCCAACTTTCAGTTGTGGTAAAGCCAGACAAAAAGTGTGTGGGAAGGCTTTATAAGCTGGTTTTTACTGTGACAAAAATCCAGTTTTGTGTCAAGGCCAGTTTCCCCATCGAGATCTGTTCCCCCTGTGAGAACCATGCTTCCTTCTAAACACAAAGGAATCATATCTGACAGTTTGATGGGATGCAGTTTGCAATATTTATGAAATCACAAACCTCTTCACCTGAGTGAACGCTATCAGATGACATGCTCTCATTGGTGCTTTTTGACACTCCACAGCTACCGTTGCTTGAAGAGTGAGGCACTAGAATGCACTAAACGTTAGAAAGCAATACACAATTCCAACATTAGATGGACAATGTCCCAATTAAGTTGTCCTTCATTAGAAAGACTTTTGTGTGTGTAAGCGTGGGTTCTCTCCGGGTTCTCCGGCTTCCTCCCACCGTCCAAAGACATGCATGATAGGTTAATTGGTTATTCTAGTGTGCATGTGAATGGTTGTTTGTCTATCTGTGTTGGCCCTGTGACAGACTGGTGACCTGTACATGGTGAACCCTGCCTCTCCCCTGTTGAAATGCTGGGATAGGCTCCAGCTCACCTGCGACCTGTAATGGAATAAGCGGTCAAGATATTGAATGAATGAGATAATCTTTAGATAAACAAATCCTACATATTTGGGTCTGAAGTATAAAATAATACTAATAATAATAATAATAAGTATTGTTTGATATGATTTCTTTCATTGAGTTATTTTGTAGGTGAATATTTTTCTCATTAAATACTGAAAATAGGGACAGTAAGTTAAAGCCCTTAGGTTTTAACCTCTTAAGCCCCACCCACCGGTGGGTCCAACAGGTGTAAACACAGGTTCGTGTGTGTAAAAAAGTTACTTTAGTGATGTAAGGATATTTTATTTATAATGTGTCTCAAAGAAGAATACCTAATGCCACTAAATCAACTCTCCAAGTGCATTTAGTCAGCAAAGTATTTGTTTATTAACAACTTTAAAATACGTATGCCACAAACAACAGCGCCACCATAACGAGTAACACCCGAAACAAAATGCAACACAACGTGTGATCCCTTCACTCCACCCCAACATATTGGGTATCAAATGAAACTAGAAAAGCTGCACTTTCATATACCAAGCATAAAAAGATATTCGCCAAGCAACTCACATCAGTCTCAAAACAAACACAAAGCTAACCATCGCAAATCACAGCTAGTCTTATCAGATAGCATGTTTATCACCAAATACAGCACCAAATCCCAAAGCTATTCCTACAAACAGTGATATTTTTTATTTCCTTACCTTTTTGTGGTCATTTTCAGTCTATCCACACTGTTATTCGACCAAAACTCAAAGCGTAGTAATCCATAATCGTGAAACTGCATCATGCGCTAACATGTCATATGCTCCCATTCACAGCCATCTTGTTGTCTTGTTGTTGGTCTTGGCAGTGTGACTAAAGTTTGGTCAAATTCTACATCTTACAAGCTTTCCAACGAAATCTTACACTTGAATGAGGCTTTATCTGTCAGGTATAAATACTTGCTCATAAACAAAGGAGCATCATTGCCATTTTGCTGCAGTTACGCACGTGGGCTCACCGGAAAGAACGAATATCAAACAGCGTTCATTTCTTTGCTTCATTTTGACTTTTTATCAATTTATAACAAAGGACAAAAGCCATGAACATGTCAAAGAAAATACAAAAAAACAAATACTCCGTGTTAGAAGCTCTGGAGGAAATACAGACACAGCACAATTTGGCACAGTTTGGGTATCCCAGTGGCCAAATGGAGAGTCTGCCTGGTACTATCCACACTCAAACCTGCATAAAAGCTATGAGCTTTGTTCTATTCTTATGAAACTTTGTAAAGTTGTAGTCAAGGAGTTGCTGAATGCATGCAGTGGTATCTTTATGCACAGAATGATTTCTATCATGATGTTTTCATCTGTGTAATTGACGTTGACAATAGTCTGTTATTGACCTGAAAATTACAGAGTTATTGTTGATTTAATTTGGGTAGGTCTGTTCAGGCGAACTACACCTCCAAAAACCCTAGGGTTCAAGAGGTTAATACAATTTAGTGGCCACTACATTATGCCATGCCATCAGGTGTAGTGTAACCAAATGGCAGACCCCTACCTGATTATAATTTGAAGGTCTCATGAACCAAATACACCCAAACTCTTTAAACATTCTGTAAACTGTACTAATATGGGTCAAATCTTTGCATATTTGGTAGTGTTTCTGAATCTATCTTACTAGCATGAAACCCAACTTTTAAAATATAAAAGTTAACATGTTTCATACTTAATGTCAAGGCATATTAAGTGTTTTAGTTTTATTTTTGGATTCAACCCCAATGCAGAGAGTTTTTTTAAACAACACCTTAATTCTTGTTGCCTGAACAGCATGGGATGAACCCCTCGATAATAGGTTAGTTTGTTCAGTCTCTGTCCTCCAAATCATGCAGCAAGCATGGCTCCACTTCAGATTACCATGGTCCTGGAGGAATGATCCAATTCAGCTTTAATAAATTTATTAATTTATTTATTGCATTTTCAACATTATAAACTACCTCATGTTGGAACATATAATTAAATGTTCCAAGAGACCGTTTACAAATTAGACTAGTGGGCCCACATGTGCAGAGTGAAAATCCCATTTTCAAGGGTGAATGGACTACGGAATAAAGACCAGGTCATTCAAAATGCATAATCACGTAATGGTCCCAGTCTACAGGTCAATGGGCTCAAATTAACTGCAGAACCTGCACTACCTCTGTGACTAATGTTAATTTTCAAATGACAATTAGTCCCTGAAGTCAAGTAGCAGAGGTAGCATGACAGTGTTTGCAACATGTCCTGCTGCCATTGCACCCTGCCTCGGTGAAACTCCAGAGTATTCACGGTTGTAAAAATGCTGAGAAGATCTTACTGTAAGGTGTGTTAGTGGACAATTGCACACCTGGACATTCTCAGGGCAATTTGGAGGATTACATTTTATTAAGAGTGATCTGACTCTCAGCTTTAGGAAAACAGGGTGAACAGAAGAGAAAGAAAAAAGAGAGAGAGAGAGAGGGGGGGTTTAAATTAACTTGGTGCTTCACAACAATTCTGACCATGAACAAGAATCCTTGATGGTTGAAAATATGAAAAGATTCCCTCAATGGACTACATTTTCTATCACTCAGCTAAAATGCAATTATCAGAAACCTCTTACCAAATATTGACATCATTAAATCCTGATAAAAGAACCGACTTTCATTTGGAACAGGATTGGGTTTCATGATCAAGAGTTCAAATTAACAGTGACAGCAATTAATAGTAACAAAAAATAAAATGAGAACCAGAAGCACTCAAGGAGAGCAGACCTTCGGGAAGTCATTGTAATTATTTTGCCAATGACTGTGTGCATTATTTTTGAGTTAGAAGCTGTAATGGCAAAATTATCCTTTTCTCCCAATAGTAAGGAATTTTTGAACAATTCCTGGATCCAGATGGTGGTCAGATTCACCCCCAAAATGTGATCACTTTTTCACAATTTTATTTCAGATTTCCTGAAAATTGCCAAGTCCGTCAATTACTTTTGAGTTATGTTGCTAACAGACAGATGGACAGACAGACAGAGAAACCAACAGATTACAGCTTCTAACTCATCAGATAATATCTAGAATTATTGACGATAAATAAATAAATAAATAAATAAATAAATAACAAGATGACACCATGGTAGAAGTTATAATCTGACATTCTAGATCTGGTGATCCAGAAGGTTCAAAATATAGAGGTTACTGGGTGGGCTGTTTTTTTCTCAGGTAAGTGACCCTACGGCTTGGTCATGATCTGTGCCTTCTCATTGCTTTTTTATCCTTCATTTGGGACATATGTTTAGGACATATAAAAGCATTTTTAGCCCAAGCTAATTTACATTAAATTCCATATCTTCAAAAGTGCTTTTAATAACTCCATAACATGTCAGCACCATCACCAGCATTTACCAGGTGTATTTTGTGATGTTTGAGGAGTATTTGATTGGTAAACTAAATCTAAACACCAGCGCCAAACCCCCTCCCAAATCCCTTTTACTATTAATGAGTTTTTTTTTCCACACTGATAGTTATGTTTTTCTGGAACAGAATCTATTCAGCATCTATCATGTTTTCAGGCATTTCAGTCATTTGATTTTATCACAGTCGTTGCACTACTCAGGTTGAGATAGTTTTCTTTTGCATCATTCAAATATATACTCTCTGCAGTTGCAATGAGACCTCAATAGACTTAAAAGAGAAGTGAATCAACTCAGACTCTGCAGGAGAACTCTATGAAAGAGCCTTGTGGTGATTCGGTTATGTGCTACCAGACTGAAATGAAATGAACCTACATAAAAAATATTGTGTGGCACTAAATTACAGCTGCAAACTGGGACATTTATTTATGTTTTATTTTTTAAACAAACTTGTGTCTGGCTGTGGCATTTAAGAATCCAGATCAAGATCATCATTTATTTAGTTTGTAACCATCTAGCAAGTTTTCCTTAGAAAAGGCTGGAACTTTAAAAGAAATTACTTGTGGTGATTGAAGTGAATGAATGAAAGGAGGCAGTCAATATTCAACACCATTTAACAGGAAGAGATGAACATTGCTACTTTAATGGCTGATAGAGGTGAGCAACTGCAAGGTTGTAATTCTATTTTTATTTTATTTGTTGGTTGAAAGGTGGTGTTGAATGTAAAGTTACTACTTGTAATTAGATCATTATGAAAATTGATTTATGGTAGCAGTAAAGACAGTGTTTAATAGAGCTTACATTCATCTTGAGCCTATTTGTTTCACCATGGCTGCATCAAAGTTATAACCTTGAAAGAATCAGCTGATGCCATTGACACCTGTAACGGTTGAATAACAAACCTCTCATCTCCACAATCTTCTTGTCACTTTCCGTTTCAGGACAATAAATATAAACTTGGAATTTTGTTTTTTTACCCATTATTTATTTGTTATAACATTGCTACTTGGCAATGAAAGTTATGCTATTGGAAAAATGTCTCATTTGTAAAGAGAATAATTTGTGGGATGAGCAGCAGAGTTGCGTATGTGGGCTGTGCCCATGTCAAGGTGCAGAAACGTGGCTGAACCAGAGTTTGCAGGCACAGGCTTAAGCTTTGGTTTGTTTTGATATATTAAAACAGGTTTTGTTGTGTTTGTTCTGAATTTGAATTGTTTTTAATTGTGCTCATGAACTGGGACAAGGCTAGTTTGACAGAGACATAGATACTGGAAAGCCAGCCTACCACAGTGTGCCACGAGCAGAAGTAGCGAAAGGTAGACGACGACCGCGACTCAACTATGTGGCATTGCATGTAGATCATCCAGACAGGAGACGAGAGAAGCTCTCATGTCTTTTTTTTCCTACACTCTACACCTGTACACATACAGTCCATCATCCTATATGTGTCCTACCTAACCCAACACACCTTGTTCCTACACATTCACTCCTACACAATTACTCCAGTCAGCAGCATAGACACTGGGACAGGGAACGCCTCCTCCGCCTCTCCATTTACTCTCAGGACTTTTAATTTTTTATTTTATTTCTGTTAATCTTTTATTATTTATTGGTTTATTACATTTAGATGACTTTTGTCTTGCTCTGAGCATTGGGCCCACTTCTTCAGCAGTGGTACTCCGGGCTGGTATCTAGAAAAGAGCATCACACCCGGTGTGTGACAAAAAACTTGCCAGATCTTTTCTGCCAAGAAACCAGACATACTGGCAATTTACCTATCTATTCCTTTAACAAACATGGGCCTTGGTAACATGTGGAAGAACCATGCACAGACACAACAGCTTCGCACCTCCTCCTCATGCTGGTCACCAGAAGCTGTTACCCTCTTAGTGCAGCAGTCAAAGTTGCATTCTCTGGATATTGTCCTTACTTTTATACAATGATCCAACTGCTGTAGGCAGAACAAGGAGTCATTGCTGAAAATGACATTCTTCCACATGTCCAGGTTTCACTGCACATTTTGTAGACACTAGAACCATTTGGAGATGGTTAAGCTCACTCAAATTATTGCTTAAACTTAACTAAACTTTTTTTTTCTTTTTTTATGTTTGAAACATTAGATTTTAGTTGCACCATGACATCCAGATCAGTCAAACGTGGGAGGGAACAAACATCTAGAGATCGCCATGGCAGGGTCCATGCTTACAGGTACTGTTATTTACATTTTATTTATTTATTTTATAATGTGTTAAAAAATGCATGACATCAATCAGTTTAGTCTTTAAACAGGTGTTTGGAAAAAGCTTTGCAGTAATGTAACATGCAGTTTCAAGCTATACACTGTAAACATTGCGACAAAGTAATATCCAACGAGATAAAAGGAAAAAAAAGCAATTATTTCTCCCAATACCTCCTGTACTAAACGTTTTCTGGTGTGTTTTACCTTTTTAGTACTAAATGTTTGGGCTTATCTCCAAACGTTGCAATATTTATCTAAGTTTCACATTAAAATGACGAATGGGCTGCTGAAGCTCTTGCAGTGTCAGGCTCCCAAGGCAGTGAGTCTGTTTATTTCCCAGAGTGCAGTTTGTAAAGGAAATTGGTTTATACTTATGAGCCATTGATCTACAGAGAACAGTATAGTTTGTCATTCACTGGGTCTCTGGGATGGAAGATGGAGAGATAGGAGAGAGTCCAGGGTGAGATGGCTCTAGATAGGTTCCTTTTGCCATGGCTATCAGTGTTGTCTGGAAAGACATGCTGTTAGAGAGGAAATTAATGGCTCACAACTGGACGGATTTACCAGCAACATCAAATGAACTGGTAGGTGCTCAGGTCCATAAAATGAGCCAAATTGTTGTTTAAATGTGGATGGAAAGTATTAGTTTGAAAGTATTTTAGTTACCGGTGTATGCGGGTATTTCCCTATCTTTAATCGAGAACGTAATTGTCTGATTTGGCAAGATTTTATGCTCAAATATCATATTGCTCTCTTACAAAACTCTGCTCTCACATAGGGTTATTCCTATTCCCAAGTTTAGTGTTCAAGCTTGGTGTCTTTCCCTCACACTCAGTTGCAGTGTCTACACTCTCAAAACTTGTGCTATGGGATATTTTTCCTCTCTCTTAGGTTGCTGACTGAGCTGGCTGTCAAACGTCCTCCAGCCAATAGAATACTAGACAATTGCTGATCTAGCAAATTGGTACCACCTTCTTCAGGGTGCGCTCGTTTTGCTTGACATAGTGCACTCAGAAACTCGGTACTTAGCTGAGATCATCAGTAAACACGTATAGATAACCCAACCCAGCAATCTCTAGTAAACATAGGTTTTTTTATTATGCTTTTCTTTGATATTTGCATATATGCACATATATATATATATATATATTTTTTTTTTTTTTTTTTTTTCAATAAAAGAAAAACACAGTGAGTTGATAACTCACAGTAAAAGTGCTCATTTAATAACTAATGGTACCTTCACCAGTGTTTTTCCATCCAGGTCCTCAGGACTGACTGCCCTGAATGTTTTAAAGGTAATCCTACTTTAACACACCTGGATGAGATAGATGGCTCGTTAGCAGGCTTGTGAACTTGATGAAGAAGTTCACTAATCTGAATCAGGTGTGTTGGTGAAGGAACACATGCAGGGCAGTGGCTCTTGAAGACCTGGAATGAGAAACACTGACTTATACAAACATACAGTATGCTAAGTATTCAGCTAAGGAAATCACAAATTGAGACATAAATATTCTGCTTTTATGGTACTATAGAAATAACCTATAATTAGCATGCATACACAGCTGATCATCATTCCTATAGGTTTGTTAAATATGTATGCGCGCACCCTGAAGAGGGCGGTGATGATTTACTTGGTCAGCATTTATCTAGTACTCCATTAGCTGGAGGATGTTTGACAGCAGCTCAGTGAAAAGTGTTGATATTGATGTTTTCTAAAGATTTACCATTTCAGAATTGTCAGGTAATATGAAGCCTTTTAAAGAAAAGTGTATTTGATTGAAATTGTATGATAAGCTTTTGAAGCTTGGTGTTTATATATACGAACCAAAGCTTTCTGAAATTGTTATTTTTATACACAGGAGAACAATTTAGCAATGACTTTATGTAGCATATATTTTTTAACACCTTTACAAAGATGTTGGACAGAAACTATTTAAGATGTTATTTTAGCAGTATTTCTATGACCACACCGTGTATGAAGCACATTTCGGAGTATGTTAAAAAACATGAGCTGTATCCTGTTGCTGGTAATAAAACTTCAATAGTAATGTGACATGTATTTCAATAAAATCACAGGTAATGCAAGCACAAATATAGAAACAATATATTTTTTTTATGAATGTTTGATATTTCATGCCAAAAAAAAAGGTAAGGAAAAAAATTCTGAATCAAAATGAAGACAGATTTTTTTTTTTTTTTCTTTGAGGTGGGTGAATTATACACAGCATTAAACACCAAACTTAAAAATAAATGATTGAATTATTTTCCATTATGGACCTGGACTGTTTATGTTTGTCCCACATTTGTTTCTGCTCATGTAGTTGATGAATAATGATCTTCTTGTCGTTCCTTAGGCCCTGTTTACACAACAAAAAATATTTAAAACAAATGTTTTTCCTTTGTGTTAAAAAAAACAACAACAACAACAACAGCAAAAGAAAAAGCATTTTCACAACAGGGAAATGAAAACTATGTCCACGCAGAAATAAACACAAAGGGGATCAGAAACGATGTAGTGCACAGATCAGGCCTCTAGTGGCAGTGAAACTTTACAACAACACACCCAGATGTGCACCGCGTCCTCATAAACCTAATCCTCATAACCTAGATGACAAGAAAAACTGTCTGTCCAACATTTTGGAGTATTTTAACATAAGTGAAAGATGTATCAAAGTAAGGAAAAATAAATAAGTAAAAATGATCTTAACTGAATAGTCCATCATAGTCCTCCTAACACCTCATTTAATAGACTTATTATTAAATGTCTTTAGATCTTCAGAGCCCTTGAGTCTCAATCTGTAAATAATCTGAGTTACCTTAGCTTGGTGTAGGTGTTTGAGCTTGAACTATCTGTATCTACCTTCTTTTTCTTCATCATCAGCATTCTCCCCTACCTCTTTTCTTTTTTTTAATATCATCCAGGCACCGCCAAGTCTTTGTTTTTTGTTCTGCACTTAGTTTAAATTTCACTCCTCATTCTGCTGCACTTTTTTCCAGGTAGGGCAGTGGGCCGTAAATGATACCATGCAGGCTTCAGTATGCATGCAGCCAATGGATGTATGATTCATGTAGTGAAAGCTCTGCCAGGACAAACATTCAGAATGAATAGTTTCATTCATCATATGCCAAACTGTCCAGTAAGTTTTCATTTATTCACGGCAAAATTAATTTCAATCTGCATTTGGCTGGACTGCGGGTGTTAATTTAACGTCTTGTAAAGACATGAACATAAAACAACCTAGGAAAAACAGAATAATTCTACTTTCTCTGATGACCTCGGTTCTGCAATCATGACAAGTTCAGAGAAAAGTACCACAGCAATGAGCTTGGTAAACTCAGAAAAAAGAACCATAATGCAAGTTAAAAAAAAAAAAAAGGCAGTAAATCTGAAACATTTTTAAGGTAATCTCATACCAGAGTGACCATCCATGGAAATAGTATAACTATGTTTTTAGGAAAGAAAAATAAAAATCATAAGAAGGAAACAAGGTCTGTTGAAGTTGATGTTTTTTGTTAAATTTGGTCCTTTCTTAGTTTTTTTCTACCCTTACAACAGCAGGCTTAACTCGTTCTCTAATAAGTGTGAAGTCATTGTCTGAAATATGTGTGAAATACACTTTCTCTCTCACCTGACATTCTTTCTTTGTAAGGATTCCCTTTTTACATGCAAGACATAAGAGTGTGTTTTGTGAGTACTAAGGTGATTTTTTATTTATAAAAGAAAGAAACGAGTCAGAATCTAGCACCAGCTGTGTTAGTCTGGTGATTTCCAGACCCACAAAGCACAAAATGCAGGTTTGTTATACAACAACCTGGTACTCAGGGGTTAGGTCTTCAAAAACTTCAGATTCAGCACTGGCTAAAATTTCATGACAATCTTGCAAGCCTGTGACTTTGTTATGTTGACAAATCTGACCACAGGCAGACACAAAAGAAGCTATATTGCTCACAACCGCCTCTGAGGTTGTTTATACTGCAGCGGGAGTCTGCAGGAGTGCATTTTGCCATGATAACATTCATTTTCTTAATAACACACAGATTACACAAGCCAACACAATACCTACCATGCTATTGCAGCTGGTAACAAGAATTCTTGGACTGGAAATATGTGTGTGTGTTCAAAACACACACACGCACACACACACACACACACAAACACACATGTTATCTCTCTGTAACAGCACACCCAAGTAGGAGGATGACAGTTTGAGGGTGTACAAAAAAGTGTTTTTTCTTTAGCTTTCACCTACAGTCCCCATACTCTTATGACCCTGAGGTCTTGTGGAGCTGAACAGCATACAATAAAATAAGAAAATAAATATGTACAGGGAAGCAATGAAAATGTACTCTTCTGTATCTTAGTCATAAAAAAATGAGTCCATGCTGATGACTCTTGAGTTTAAAATAATTAATTGCATCATTTTTCTTTGAGTAAACATCAATAATGGGGCCTATAGACCCAGACAAGGGTTAACCTGATAAATGCCCTATTTTCAGAAGCAGTGCAGCCCTTTGAAGAAGACTGCAGCGCTTTTGATGCCCAAGCTCCCATATCTGCATTCACAATTTGTATATCATCACATACTTAAGCTTCAGAAGAGCAATTCATCCTAATGGAAGTAATTATGCAGAAATTATAACCTGTCTGGTTGAAAGAGTAAAAATGAGCATGCATGCGACTGTAATAAGCGCTTCCTACACAATCAATACGTCTATCTGTGTACGATAACTTAACCACTGTGCTCAGTGCTCTTAACCACAGCTGAGAGGAAGGCAATAGACTGACATTTCCATAATCTTATACGTACACTCAGTTTGACCTTGTGTTACTTAATACCCAGCACAGCTCAACACTTGAAAGAACTCCTATCTCCATTTTGATGAATTTCAGAGGGGGAAGTGGATTCATCCCTTTTCCCTGTGGAAATCCAGAAGGTTAAAATCTACCCACTTGATATTTAATGTATCATACTGAATTTCATGTCACTGATGATAAAGATATCCTTTTGGTAGAATTACTAAGTTCAGACTGTTTTACATATACAGAATTTAGTGCACCGTTGCAGCATTTTAGGGCTTTACAATTAATCTTCTCCCTAAATATTCATTTTAACATGGAGCAATTCAGTAGCAGTTCTTATAAAAGTGCTACACAGGCAGGAAAATGGCAAGGTGGATAGGTGATCCTGGTCATTTCTATAAGAAAGAACCTAACACGAAATAATCTTTAGCAGCACATGCTTTACTTAGTTTTTTTAGGTTTATCTTAAAATGTTCGTTGAGTGTCCAAAACAAATTGATAGAGCAAAGCTGCCATCCCACTCCAGACATTGCTCTTGCTTTTTTCTTACTTAAATTGCTTTTCAAATATATGATAGACTGACCTCTTATAGGTCATGCAGGCTGTATTAATAATGAGCACAAAGACCATACATTTAGGTAAGATTTACTCAAGCATGGAGCTCATTAATATAAAGAGAAATGCTGTCAAGACAATTCATATATATTTATATATACCAGATCATGGTTAATTGGAGCTGAGGATATCTTTACTGTCACTGGTTTGAACTATGACCCTGGCATTTTGAGAGAGAACAATCTCTGAACCGAAACCAAAACCTTTTAGGTGGGGTTATGAAGTGTTTTAAAGAGCTTCATAATGAGTGATTGGGTATAAAAAGCTTAGGGACCAGGGTACCACTAAACCCCCAACCCTGACTGATATAACATAGTTAAATTATTCATTTGAAGTAATAGTCTTGCTGATGAAATATTCATTATTCAGTAATGAGGGATGTATTGATTTAAATAGCAGCACTTTGTTGAGAGCTCCTGCTTCAGCAAGTGAAAAAAGCACAAAGAATCAAAGGTACTCTGCAGATCATCATTTTCTATTTTATCAGCACTGAACACTTGTACTGATTACTAATTAGGGTCTCTTGTGTGGAAACTATTTGGTGGAAATCACAGTACGTTCATACAATAGATTAGATATCAGCACTTTCTGATAATGAAAACATTGTTACTCTTTATTGCATCACTTCACTGTGAACTTCATTTGCCTGAAGCATAAAATTGTGCAGACTACTCAGTGACCACTTGTTAAGGCTGAATTATATTTTCAGCAGAATTATTCATTACCTCTATGAAGTGAATTTGCAAAGGTTCTTTGTTTTGCTTAAACAAACATACTTTTATTTTGGAGACTAAGGAGAGTAGTCACACCACTTTCCTATCTTGATTGTATTTGCTCCACATCTTCAAAAGAGGAAGCACATTCTTTCAGTACAGTTTTCTTCAGGAGATTTTAAGATATTATTGTGGCAGTAAATATTGTTTCACCTTATGTGACATGATGGCACTGTGTATAAATGAGGTGTTGCTGTAGGGCTATTTCACAAGTCATTTCTATGCATTCTAAGCATTTAAGATGTCATTCCTATGACACCGGATGTCAGTTCTCAAGGGGACATGACATACAAAACACAAGCAAATGACAGCTACAAAAACAAAGAAACAACACAAAAAAATCCAATAAAAACATTTAAGCTGTCTTGTTGTTATCAACGTTTTATTTAATCTGTCCTGCCTGAGGGGACAACAGAGGTGACTACAAACCATACTCATTGGTTCCTCACTTCCCCTCCACAACCCAAAATAGTATTTCTCTGGATTCAAATACAGTTTTGCTAATAGGTACACAGCTATAACAAGCTGTACCACTGCTACTAAGACAGCTTGGTGGTTCTATAAAACCAAATGTAATTAGCATTTGTGGATAGAAGACTTCTGTTAGCTCTAAAAACTGTTCATGAAAAGACACATCATCTTTTGTCTTTTAAAAATGTAAGTAGATAATTGAATGTTTTGGGGACACTGGAGACCCAGGTCTTGCTGTTAATCTTTTGTTTTGTGTGTATAATTTTGTGATTTTTATGTCTCAATGTCTTGCCATCATTGTTGATCTTTTTGTTTGACATTCTTACATTACACTGCAGCATTTCTGGCATTTTCTTTTCAACTGTGCAAAATGTAACTGCTCTCATTTTTCCTGTGTCCAGATCTGTGAGTAGCTAAGTTATTTAGGCTCTCAAATTATGTTTTTTACTTGGAGAAAATGGAGAAAATGCAAGCCAGTGTAATGTAATACATTCACCAAGATAGGTTGGAATATGTTTCATGTGTGCATTGATCAGGAAAAATCTGCTCTGTGAAAGAGATCTGTTCCTATTCTTTAAACAAAAGGAGTGCATTGTATTGTTACACATATATGTGACATAAACTGTATGCATGGAGGATGCTCAGGTTAAACAGATGACAATGTTTTGTGAGCCAGAGCTTAACCAGTGTACCAGAAACTGTTCTGCTGGGAAAACTTGTCTATTGGGAATAAAAAATGTGATAAAAACAGAAAGCAAACCATTGATCTCACTCGTTGTACTTCCTTTTTCTTCAACTTTCAACAGCATTACATTCACATGAAAACTTATTCAAGGCTTAGCTTTTTACAGGCGTGTGGTTTTGTGTTTACAGTGTTTGAAATTTGAGTTTTCTGTCACAATAAATCTCTTGTTTTTTTTTTGTTTTCACATGAAGGAAGGGCAATAAACAGATCACAATGAAAAACACAACATGAAAAGCTTTGTTTCGTGCTGTGAAGGGAGCGTAAACAGTGTTACTGTGGACTTACATCCTGATAGTAGCTTTGATCTTTATGCACTACGGCTGTCATTATAAACGAGTCCTGTCAAGAAATTGCTGTTTGTGTGGAACACAATGCTGGACAGATTGTCAGTCACTTTACAGAAGGGAACAATTGCCTTAGGATAACATTGTTTAGAGAAGCGGGACATATAGGATCACATGGAATTGTAGCCTCAGGTGCCAAACTTGGAAGTTATTGATGAAAAGACACACCATTTGTCTTAAGGAGGCTCCAGCCTACGTCTTTTCCATGGCATGAATTGCTGATTAAACATGACATATTCAGAGGGTTGAACAGGGCCTTTGAGAATGATGGCATAATCATAGGCAAGTAAGAAAATGTATCCCTGCTGGCCAGCATGAATTAAAATGAAATTCTACTGCATCTCTTTATTCAGCTCACAGCGTGAAAATTGAGACTTACATTCAGGAGCAGATGATTAAAAACAATCACAATAGACTTAAATGCAGAAGAATGATTTCTGTAATGATATTTTGTTTGCTAATTGCCCTTCTTTGTGTCCATCAAGAAATATCATTAATGCATGAAATGGTAATGATAGCTCATTCCCACCTCTTCTGAGACTGTGCTGAAAGCAGCCTGAATTGTGCAGTACAAATATTGTGCTCTTCTGCTTTTATATTGTTTGAGCAGATGCTTGCCTCAGACTGAATCAAAGTCAAGTTAGTTCATTCTTCACCTTCTGTGCACCTCAAATTCATTATTCTGAATGTGTTTAAGTTGTGTGGGTGTGCCTTACACATATATATCCAAGAATTAGGTCCTGACTTTCATCACAGCAGATTAGATTAGATAAGGATTTCTGATGATTGTGGTCTAATGTCAATACCATGGGTATGGTATTTTTTTATTTTTGTATTAAGTTTATGTTCAGAATCACTGAAAAGGCTAAAATAATTTTTTAACAAGCATTTCTTGTAACGTCTATTAAAGGTTGTCAGCTGTTATGTCAGTTGTGTTTGTGTGTTTGTGTTAGACCATTATGTAAAGATGGATTTCTTCATTAGATTTGAATATTTTATAGGGTCAGTTTTGACGACAGCTTATTGCCACTGGAAAATGAAAACAGTAAATCAGGATGAAGAAACCATCTTGAGCTGATTACAGCCTTTTGGGAGAAAAACAAGGGAGAAACACAGACCTTGGCTAATTTGATTGGCATCTATTTTGATGGCTGCTGAAGTGTCCAGGTGCCCTCTTATCTAATTCTCTGATCGGCTGGGAGGCTGGAGTCTATAATAGCCTCGTTATGGAGGCTTGTTAAATTCATTATGAAAGAAGGAAGCAGGGGTGTCAGTGGGGGCAAGAGCTCAGTTGTTCTGACATTCTTCAGGCACAGACTCTGCAGGGGCAAAAGTGTGTCTCATTTTCATTAGATTTCATTAGGAAACACCTCTCTTTTCACAAGCCCTTTAAAAGATGAAATGCTATTTTGCACGTTTGCTGTCCTCCACCCACACAAAGCCATTTTTAAGACAGTGCTGCAGCAGAAATGGAAAAAAAGAAAACAATAAAACAGAGATGGAAATGGTTTTACTGTTAAGGGCAAAATGTTAATTAAGGTTATTATATTTAGACTAAATAAATGTATGGGAGTGACACATCCACCAACATTGTATTACTGAATACAAAGCACTGTCAATCTGCACCTTTTCAGACACTACATAAATGATCTCGGCTCCAAACCCAAGAAGAGGGCATGCTTTCTTGCTTTTATTAAATGTTTTTTTACTTATTCCAATAAAAATACACGTAATCATATGCTTGCATGACAGAAATATATTTTATTGGTCTTAGATCTCTTTGCAACTGTCTAAATGTTGGTGAAGGTATTTTGTTTCGATTGCAACTGAACTCATTTATGCCTCTTATTAGTTTTGTGTAAATAACTGATATGAAATCAAGCATTTGAAAAATGATAGAAAGGTCAAGTGCTTATTTGAAAAAAATATGCATAAATATACTTTTTTTATTTTTATTTTTTTAAACTACCAAAGCCATATTGTTTCTGAAATAGTATTTTGTGATGGTCCATGGTAGCTGCTTTGATGCTGATGTTGTCAAACTTTAAATACATGGGTGAGTTTTTGATCAGTAACAATTTTTAAAAAATATTCAGGTGACTTGATTTAAATTGATTTGCAGCTGCTACGTGAAATGTCTTTCAAATTGCTATGCTTTTATAAAGAAATACTCTGCTGCAGAGTTAACTAGGTAACCAGGGGCCTATTAAAATAGCAATGATGATACATATCTAATTTAAATCCTTAATTTTTTGCTTTCAGCCTTTTTCCTGCCAGAACAAGTGTTGTTTTTCCATGTTAGACACCAGCATCTCATACAACCCTTCTCCTTTTTTCTGCCTCTTTTTTAAGAGGCAGAAAGAAGCCTGTTTTTTTCTCGGAAATGTTTCTTGGTGTTCGTATATGCTCTGCTATTTCTCTGTCCTGCCCTTCAACCACATACTGATAAATATCAATCAATCTACAGCGGAACACAGTCTGACTCTTCAACCCAGCCTCCTCTTCTTTAGCTCAAGCAATCAGCTGATTGTTCTTCAGCTTCTAAACCATTCCAAAGTCTCAGCACAGACTTACTGAAATGTCAACCAAATTAGCAGCAGACTACCTACTAGCATCCAAGAAACAAAGGCATCCTCAACCACAGAATTGCTACCACCTGTAGGTATCAGCTGTGTAAGACAAAACAACACTAATGGCCTTCTGAACAATTCCTGGCAAGCTGTTAATGTCAAATGTTTTTAAGTCAAAAAGCACTAACACTGCTGCTTGTTGATGCTTTTTTCCTCCCAGCCTTTTGCGTGCAACCTGATGACTATACTTTACTGCCATTTGGGGTTTGTTTGTGGTTCCCCCTGCATGTTATTTACTGTGTTATTTCTTTGGTTCCATGCTGTTTTGCTCTGTTGCCTCAAAAGGAAGCCATTCTGCCAAGTCAAATTGTGTTTATTTCAATGTTTCCAGCACTGCATAAATGTTACTGACAGGTAAAACTGTTGTAGCCCTGCAACATATTAAAGAGGCTGCCTTTCTAAAGATTTGGTAAAAACTACTTGTGCATTACTATTATTATGGTTGCCCCCCTGGATTGATTATATCTTTATTGCAAAATTAATGTTATATGACATCCATAGTTCTGGAAGGCGACACAATGAGGTCCCTGGCTTACAATTTACATGAAGTGATTATATTATTGTGTAAAGATGAAAAAAAAAAAGAAAATATCCAAGTCTTTGTCTCCTGCTCTATAATATTCCCAAGTTTGCTATAGCTGTCCGTCATGGCAGGGGCTTACAGTAAGTAAAGGTTGTTTTGTGGGATAGACTCTTCCAATCAGCCGGTAAAGTGCAGCAATTACTGAACAGTATTCTGCTCTCAGATTCTGTGGTAGCATTGTAAGCTTTTACAGCCATTCCCACATGCAATGAGAGAGAGGTTGAATTTTAAGAGAACCTTTAAAGTCACATCTACATAGATTTGAATATGTTTCTCCAAAATGCTGCTGTGGTTCTAAGTTACACATATGAAAGGGGCATTCTTATTTCACTGCAACCCTGGCATGTTCCAGAAAGCTGCAGGTGAAAGCCCAAATTATTGTTCCTGACGTCTTGTGGATATATTTTGGCCACTATGGCCAGGTATTTTTTTTTTGGTGTATTTCTGACAAGCAGCTGTGTGTACTACTAATCTGTGGGGCTGTTTGCTATGAAACTGTACTTTAAGCTAATTGCAACCCAGTGCATTGCAATATAAGGTAGTTACAAGAATATAACAGCGTGTAACAGGCACATTTACTATTGATGTTAGTCTCTCTTTGGTCTTCATTATTTATTTATGAATATGTAAACATGAGCAGTTTTACTGAAAATTCAGCTTATAAACATACTTAAAAGCTTTTCTTTTTGTGTGCAGCACAGGCCTATTTTAATGTAGTTGAGCATAAACGAGCAGGGGTTATCCAGCTTCCACTTATATTTTCTGGGTGTCCAGTTTTCAGAGCTATGACTTCTGTCAGACTACTACTGAATTTATATGGTCTACATAAAACAACTTTTATTTATTTATTCATGAAACCTCTCAACTGGAAAAGTTTCACGCACACGTTCTCCGCAGTTTTGACGCAGAGAATGAGGTAAAGACGAGGTTATAACACAAAGTTATTATGCTTATCAATTTTCTCATAATTCCGAGCAAATGAGTGTGACGTGATTACCAGGTAACTCTGACTACTCTGCGCTGCAGCTCCCTCCTCCCCCTCGCTCTCCTGTTGCTTATTGTCTGAGAGAGTGGATAACGATAACAAGCAAGTGTGGGGAACGCAACGCAAATCCCATGTAAACATATCTGAGGCTCAGATAGAGCAAAACCCTAGACGGATGCATCTTTTACCTTTTAAAGCAGTGGTGCACCATGATATGTGTTTTTTGAGCTGTGAACAACATAGAATTACTTAATTGTGTTGAAAACCACCTATACTGTTGATAAAATTTTAATTTTTTAATTTCTTTAAAAAATGGGATTTTGTGGGTCAATAATACCCACTACAGGGTAAAACCAGGTTTTGTTTTTGTGATGTAGAGCCGTTCTGGTGCTTCTCTACGTTACAGTATATTTTTAAAAAGCTTTCCTCGCCTTGCAAACAGAAAATCGCACCCACCAACGCATATACAGATGTGAACATATTTGGTGTAGATTTTTCCTAGTTTCAGACTTCTTTTCTTTCACAGAGTTTCTGATGGAATATTCCTTCAATGGGACGGATTTGAGCTTTTGGGGGGTGTAAAACTAACACCAGACTTTATTCTTAACCTGCTGATCATCATCTGGTGACAGACAGCAGCTTACATAGTAGCAGCGGCAACTCATTGCAGCACTTCCTGCAGCTGCCACAACCTGAGACGAGTCTCCACAGCTTTCCAGTCTGCTGGAGTTGTTGACAGGCCAGCGCAACAGCGCTAACGGCTCAGACTGATACGGTTCAGGACCACCTCGTTCTTGTGTAGCTGAGGAGATTCTGGAGGGGAAAAGTCTTCCACCTCAAAGACCGCTCTGTGGTGTAGGTGCTTTGTGAATCTCGCTTTGCATCACTAGTGGCCGCTGTGCTGCTGTCAGTCAGTCATATCGGCCTGTGTATCCCATCTCGCCCACTCTCCCTGATCACCCCACATCTCGCACCCCAACCCCTGCAGTTTCAGGATTTTTTAATTTCCTGATAACCTATCATGTACAGATTTACTTCAAGACCATGGTTCAATGATGGGGGAGCTAAGGGGAGCTCTTGAAAAGCAGATGAGGTCCCCTAAAAACATTCACCTAATACACCCAGGGGGAGCTTTAAAAATAGTCCACTTTCACTTTTGGGTTATATTAAGATTTTCCATAAGGTTCCTGATGTTTAAAAACAATAAAAATATTAATGTATGTTGTTAATTAATTTATTTAATACAAATAAATAATTAAATATTTTAAATTAATTACATTTTCTGAAAAACATAGGTGATCCATTCGGTTCCCTTCAGCACCGTGGACTGCAGCATTGTTTGTGCTATGAGCTGCTCAAACAGCGACCGCTTCATTTGCTGCTTTTTGTGGTTGTTATATGAGATGTTTCTATTTGTATCAACTGCATAAGGTAGTAGCAGAATGTTTGTGGCAGTAACCATGTTTTTGAGCTTGCTGCCATGTAATGACTTGTGAAGTCACGGTACGTGCCCAAAAATAAGGCTCCCCTGAAAATCCCTGTGTAATTCGAGCCCTGCTCCAGACATACTAAATACTGACATGAGACTGAAATGAAAAATAAGTAAAGAATTTTTAAAAACTCATGGAGTGAATGATGAAGAAGCTATGTGGGTCTTGGTTCCCCTTTAAAGCAAGTGGGCTCCTCTGAAAACACTCACCTGAGATACTAAGAGGGAGCTCTAAAAATAATCCACTTTCAGGTTATTTCTTATTTATCTTTCCATAAGGTTCCTGATGTTTCTCCGATTATATTGAATTATTTCATGTATGTTTGTTTATCAAAGTAGTACCTTTATTCATCATAAGTCTTTATGTTGCTTGTTGCTTGTCTATGATCTGTTTTCATTCTATAAATGATCATTATATATGACAGACCTCAGCAAGAATAGCTGCAGCTTCTCGTTGTCGCTGATCATAATGAAAGAAAGAAAGCAAGAAAGAAAGAAAGAAAGAAAGAAAGAAAGAAAGAAAGAAAGAAAGAAAGAAAATGATTAAAGTAGTAAATATAAAAATGAGATGATTTTGTATTGATTCATTTTGTATTGATTGCTTCTATGGCATCCATGCCTGGTGGAGCTGCATTCTAATTATTGGATTTAAATAGCTACCCCTAGCCCTCAATGGCAGTGTGTTATTGAATGGATCAGTAGCAAGTCTGCACATGTGAAAACCTGTAATTAAAAACTATTTTACAGCTTACATAGGAGAGGCTAATAATCAGGATTGACCTGTAACATCAGTGTATTTTCTGATTTTAATAATGGTGCAAGTGTGTTTGGGAACTATGGTGTAGGCGATCCATTCCATTTCAATGATCCTGACTGACTGTGGACAGTGGAATTGTTTGTTTGTTTGTTTGTTTGTTGTGTGTTGTGAGCCACCCCAGTGGTGACCAGTTAATTTTCTGACTTTTTGTGGTTGTTAAAATAACTTTCTGACCATTATTCAATTTTCATTTTTTGTTGTAATCTATGACTAACTGTTGAAAAAAGGTAGAAAGAAAGAGATGGTATGTATGAGGTGCTGAAGTATAAGATGGAAAAACAATTTTCTGGCTGGAAAAAGGCAGAAAGCCAAAGAAATCCAGATTTAAATTGTACCTATATGAGATGTTTGTGATTGTATTAGCTGCATACATTAGTAGCGAAATGCATTTTAGCAGTAACCCCGTAACTGTAATGCTGTGCACTAGTATATATGTGTGTGCATGTGACTTGGGAAGTTGCGGCCCCTACGAAATTCAAACCACGATTCATCTAAATTCATTGTGTTGTCAAAAGACCAGGTTCCCATGACCTCACTGTGTTTCAGTAGAATAACACGTGAAGAAAGAAAAAAATTTTAAATTCTCATATATGAAATTATATTGCACAGTTTTAAGGTTTTGAATCCATTAAAAGAAATATTTGGTTCAAACAGGAAAGGATTTTAACCATTTCTGGTCAGATACTGAATTTCTCTCAATAGTTTTGCTGAATGAAATCTGTTCACCTTGAATCTGTTGGTACTGCGGGGATCTTCAACACTGCTAAGTTAAAAAAAAAAGAGAGAAAAAAGAAAGTGTGACACACCATCCTATTTTTAGATTTGAGGCAAAACGTGTTTGAAGCATTTTTTATAGTCATGGCTACAACATCTTCTATCACAGTAAGGTTTTTCCAGTTGGATTAGTCTCATGATTTCTTTCAGCATCTTCAGTGGAAAATGACCATGAATCTACTATACAATATTGCACTGGAAATAAGAAAATTCTATTAAAAAAATGTCTTAGAAGAAAGAGCAAGGTGCAGTTTTCAAGCTCTTGTGCAATGTTCTTTTCCCAGTTGGGGAATTACATGAAAAGTATCCAAGAGCTTGACAAACACACTTTAATGGCCATCAGAACCAGGTGTTTTTGTTTGTGTTTTCACTTCATGCTTTAAAATACAGGCACCTGAGTCTGGACAGACTTGGTTGTAAACTGCAGTTTGACTGACTACACAAAACCACAGAGCAGTAATTGTAGTTGTTAAAGAAAATGAAGGCAACAAACAGAGAGAATAGCAGAAAAAGGTTAATGAGATTAGGGATAGAAATATAACTCTTGACAACACTTTACGCTGCATATTATTAAACCTTGCTGTGATTCACTCTGTAATTAAGAAAGGAGGTGGACTGCATGGTTGCTCTGTGCTTTAAAATGTCATTATTAAGCCTCCAACTGCCTCAAAAGTATCTTATGGGGAATGCCTCCCAAAATTTAAGTCTGTATATGGCATTAAATCAGCCTCAAGTAAATGTCAGTTATTTCCTCTTCACCGTTTGTCCTCAGTAGCCCTACGCCCTCAAACAGCCACTACCCACAGCTTAGTCAGAATCTCTGCAGCTGTTTTCTTTTTTTATGTCTTCAGGAGGACTTGATTTCCTTCCTTAATGCTTTTATAACCCTGCCACTGTCTCCAGGCAACTCAAAGGCTGTTGAGCTCGTTAAGCCTCTATCCCCTGAAGAGGCTGAGTTCCTTTAAGATTTTATTCACTTCTAGAACATGTGCGTGTTTCTGCAGAAGATCAGATGATATTCACACACCACACACTTTGAGAATAATTAGAGCATTTATAGTTTTAGGTAACCCAAGCCCTCATTAAATTGCTGGTAATGTGGGTAGTTGAAGCAGTTGGTTTTGACACTCCTGTGAAGTCAAAAATGTGAGCAGTGAGACAGTGTGTGGCTGTGTCTTATGCTTCTCGTTTTATTTCCGTTAAGGTAAGATGTAAAGCAATGTGAAAGTTTTTTTTTAATATGCAAAATGGTCATGACTATTTTATTTCATATTTAATTTATGATCTATTTAAATCTAATTTTATCTGTTCTTTCTTAGCCATTTATATAACAGAATTATCAACCTGTTGTACTCTTTTTGTCCCTTGAGCTTGACATTGTCTACCCTGTAACTGATTTCTAATGGAGGGCTGGGGGGTGAGGGGTCAATTTTCTCAAACCAATCCCTGGAGGCTACCACACCCCCCTGAATCGAGCACACTATTTCAGGTAGGCACTAAGGTGTTGCCATGCCAACATACTTGCTTTTCCTGAGTTTCAAGAGTGGAGTGAACTGTATTGTCTAAATTGTCACAAAGAAACGTCAAGATCATATAAGCAAGGATGAATTCATGAACACTAAATGACAAGACAAACAAATCACAGATAAAAAAAAAAGAAAAAAAAAAAGAAAGAAAACTAGTTGCCCCTGTAAATTGAATAATTTGGTCCATGCAGTAAAGACTAGATAAATGGGCGAGTTAAAAGTTTAGATTGTTTACTCATTTTCAGGTGGATTTTGTCAGGATGCAACTGACCCATCACATCCCAAATAAACTATACTAAATATCCATTTATGTATGACGCAGAACATGGATACTCAGATGGACGGACGGTTTTGTCAGTCTTCTGCGTTGGTTACGAGCATAATTTGTAATCTGTTGCTTGACACAGAAAACGGAGCATTACCACCGGAAATCACGAGGACAGTGCTGAGCAGAATAGCTGACATGGGAGCAGCGAAAGAAACAAAACAGAGAGAAAAAAGCAGAATAAGAATAAAGACGAAGACAACAACTGTAAAAAAAAGCACAAGCTTTTGAAGAAAGGTTATACAAGTGTATAGGGTGTGTTGGGCGGTTCAAAATAACTTTTTAGAGATGCATTACTGCTGCCAGCCGATGTCTGAAACTGTCAGATCGTGGCAGTGAACTCTGCGCAGCCCACTATTGGAGGAATTGACCTAAAAAAACATGGCAAGACTCACAAAAGTATGTGAATGACGAAGTATGATAACGTATGAAAAGGAGGTCCCTATTTACGTACATAATGGAGTATAAATGGGGCTTATGACTTGAGTTTGATTAGCTGAATTATAAGCATGTGAAACCAGGGTTTAGGAAACAGATTTTCTAACAAAGCGGTTCCCAAACTATTTCAGCAGGGTCCCCTTTTCATCAACAAGCCTCCACATCCCACTACACTTACTAAATGCACCCCAACACTTGGAACAAAATGTAGGAAGAAATCTTCCATGAAATAGCATTGCTTGACAGAAAAATAGTCTTTAATGTTTTGGCTGCTACTTCATTAATTATCAAAAAACCATTTCAGTGATGGAAGGAATTACCAATCCCTCTGCTATAGTGTGGGGCTTTTTAGACCGGGAAAGTCCACACGCTACATTATAACAGGTAAGTTGAGTATTTGATCAGACAGATGCTGCTTTAGTAAAACAAATCTGCTATTTATGACAGTTCAGTAGTTTATTTGTTTCTCTCCACCCATTTCTTCAAGTACTAAAGAGGCATGTTGGTATGCTGCTTCTATAACACTGAAAAAATGAACTAAAACATAAAGACAACTGAAGACTGAACACAAACAAAATGCCTTCAAGAAGAAAATCCTATTCTGTCGATAACAAACAGCAGATAGTAAAAAATATGCAACCGAGAACAGGAGCAGTAGTTCGCAGAGTTATGACACTAAGGCTGAGGAATTCAATGGATTCAGTGATGTAGAATGAGATCAGGAGCTTGTTAAACTTGCTTACTGTTAACTTGCTTGTTGGAGTTGCTGGCTTGTTATGTTAACTTAACCTATTCAGCCTTGTTTGTTTTTTTTTTCCTCATAACAAATTTTATGACTGATGCAACTTATACTCTGGAGCAACTTATAGTCCAGGAAATACGGTAGTTAGCATTCAAGGTATATTACTTACGGCTGTAATAAACAGAGTGACAGTTTCAAATTGGAAACCAAATTTAGGGGAAGTCGGCGCAAGCAAAGTTTATGGTTTTTACCATGTATGAGAAATAAGTGGGAGAGAGAAACATATTTCTTTTCAGCTGTAGTGATATTCATTTATATCATTGGCTGTTTTTTTTAAAAAATAAGATGTTTTGAATTTTACTGGACACACACTTCACGATGGGACCTGATAACAGCTTGACAAAAGTTATTTTCTGTGACAGTGCCAGACATATGAATCTCCCCATGAGAAAGGGAAAAATGGCGGGGTAGGGAGCAGACAAAAGCAGAGGGTGGAATAATCAAACAAATGGCTCCAAAATAACAGGAAACCACAATTTTAGGTTTTCTAGAAAACGAATCATCTTACAGTTAGAGTGACAGGTATTTTTTGCAATATATATATAAATCAGACTGTTGTAAGTGCAAAGTAAATTTAAAACAGCAACAACAACAAAAAACAGGAACCATAGCAGTCCTTTGGTGGAAAAAACAGTTTAGCCACCAGTGAAAAGATAGCTGATAACACAAATTTCTAACCTAATTCTGGATTAAGAAAATGTGTGATCGAATTTATAGGAACCAAATATTTGTTTTATTTCCTTTTTTGTCAAATGATGGTGCTGTGGGCCCGTGTAAATAGTGGGGGTGGTAACAGGTAAAGTTCAGGTGTCGATGGGCATACAGACTTTTGACCGTTGTGGTCGAGTGTATACAAACGCTGTTATAATGTAACCTGTAGGAGCACAAGAGTTTGGACAATGTTTGTAATTCATCTACCGAGAAGCAATAAACTGGTGAAGTTGCAAGCATGACTGGTTTGATTTGCACACCCAAATGTCATAAACAAAGCAGCCACGGACTGACACCTCACCAGCACAGCACTGGGCTGGCTGTTATAGAATTGTTAGGAGAGTCAAGCATCAAGACTGCGTGACTATAGAAAATTGATAATACAAAAGTGTGAACTAGTGGCAAATGGCTTCTTCTTGCAAACACTGATAAAGAAAAGAGACAAAACTGAATATTTTGACTAAAAAAGAGAAAACATTTTAGAGGTAGAAGTTCGGTAATTTTGTTTTTGTGATTGAGTCTTTGGAATGCCTGTATGAGCTACTGCATATCATTTTGGACAAAAAAAAAAAAAAAAAAAGAAACAACCTTGAAAGTGAAGTCCTAGAAAAACAACACGAATCCACAGCTAAAGTTTTTCTGGGAAATGTTGACTTTCAGATAAGCAAGAATAAACACTTCAGCACATGGTGAAGTAAAAATATAACATAACTTACCATTTTATAGAGTATTAAAATGCAAAATATCAGCATCACCTGCTGTATATGTCCTGCTTGTAATGTCTAATTTCTATTCAGGAGCTGGGGAGAGTCTGACATGCCATTTGGACCACAACTAGTTGTTAAAATAGCAGTAATGATGCACATTGTTATTTGGAATTATGTCACATAGCACAAACAAAAGTTGTTTTTTTAATCCAGCATGCTTTAAATGCACAAATTAGAAGTTTGATAAGTTGGCATTATCACAAGGTGCAACAAGCGGGTGTGGTAAAAGAAGCTTTATTGTTGTGAACGAAAATAACAATGGATCAGGTGGCAAACACAAACCAGTGCTGGAGGTAGCGAAACTGCTGAAAGAAATAAAACCTGGGAAATTATAACAAAGGAAAGTCCCACCAGAAAAAACATAAGAAACTATAGGGACTTGAATTGGCGTCTTACTCACAATTATCCAAACAAATGAAGCAGTTCCAATAAACTTAAAACAGTATTCTAAACCCAAAACAATTTACACTATCCTATCCCAACACATGCTAACCTTATTCTAATAACACAGTAACCAAACAATCTAAAATGGGAAAACAAAAGGAACCTAAAGACCAGCCAAAAGAGCTGAGCACAAGCTAATTCCAAAACCAAACTTAAATCCGAGGCTACTCATTTAACTCTACAAACAAATCACACAGTCAGGTTTAACCCTGCTGAAACCACACACTAAGCTATACAATATTTGCCACCACCAGGCCACAGAATGCACACACAGTCACCAAGCCACCAGTAAAACGCCGAGCTGAGGGGGAAACTGTCTGAGCCAAACAGCTTCTCCCTCTGTTTGTTGCTTAAACACACTAGCACACTGTTCGTAAGTATATGAGTCTATTTGCTACAAGATTTGCAGTAAACACACAGCTCTTCTAGTTACAGCAGAGTGTGCTTCACCTGTGCTGGGTAAAGTAAAGGGGGTTAACACTGAAGCTAGCTGCAGCTTTTGCCCACGAGTTAGAGGCGATTCTTGGGTCTCTGGGGGCCCCAAGCAAAATTTCACAGGAGCCTCCTCCAACCAGCATTCATTGTTGTTTTATTAAGATATTGTATACTTTTAAAAATGACAATAAAATGTCAGAAAATGTTATCTTTAAAGGTATTTTTGTTACATTAAATTCCTTAATTCTTAAAGCAAAAAATTCTCGAATTACAACTTTTAAATGTTCTTTGATGGCTTTGGCTTCTTCTACTGACTTTTACTATTTTCGTTTAATTAGGGGACAATAATATTTAATAGTTCCAATACAGAAAATAAACTATCTCCTGAAACTTGCATTGTGACCCTTTAGGATTATATTTACAGCTAATACAGCACATACACAAATAGTTTTCAGAAGCATAAATCCTACTGCACATGGGAAATAAAATGTAAACGCCACTTGCACAAAATAATTTTCATTTATGAACTTTAGTAATACAAATTAGATTTCTTGCCTTTAAATTCTATAATTTAACATCCTTATCCAAATATCTGTTTTTAATTTTAGCTTCCTGACATTTAGGCAGTCATCTAGAGGACAGACTGAGCTGTTCTGAGCTAAATTAGCTTGTGAATTATCTGCACTACTTACTGCTGCCTCTTCTTTACTCTTCCTGCTTTTTCTATCTCTCTTTTGTCTCTGCTAGATAGGACACCTATCATTTTTATAAACTAGCTTTTTTTCTGTTTAGATGCACTGGTACTCTCAGCAAAACTGAGAGGTGCAGGTGGGGCCCCTTTAGGGACTTCTGTAGTGGTCAGCCACTGTCATTGCAAATTCTCCACATTGTCACTGCTCTGTCTTGATTCAAAGCTGGTTGGCCCTTAGAGGCCCCCTTCTTGCTTGGGCCCCCCCAAGCATTTGCCTGGTTTGCCTGTTGGCAAGTGGCCTCTGCTAGGAATAAACACTCAGGTATGGAACACACACATACAAATAACATCTCACATATTTTACAATTTCTCTTTGGAAATAGTATTTTTTCATTTCATTATTGATGACATCACTACTGATCGACTAATTGATTTTGAAAAGCCTGGCTAGTCGACTTCAAAAAACATAAAATGTCACCTAAAATGCCCATCCTTAATTTAAACCTATATTCTGTGTCTGCTAGTCTTCTTTTAAAGCAATAAAAATATTTATCAAATGTTTCAGTTCTGTTGTCAAAGACAAATTAAATTTGTATTTAAGAGCAGGATTAGGTCAAAACTTTGTCACTGCCAGGAGGATGGCATATTAATTTGCTATTCAGTATCACAGGATGTAATCGCTTACAAAAAATAATAATAAAATAAAACAGCCACTAATATCAAGTTTGATATGTTATGCTGGATTTATACTCGCACAGCATTTGATGTGCACCCAGCGCGGTTACACGGATGTACTCCCTTGTGATTGGTTTTTAAAAACAACACAATAGATCAAGTTTATGAGAGACTGATCAAGGAAGTTAGAAAATATGTGCATCTGTATGATTCCACCTCCGGGCACTATAAAGATGGTCAAATGAACTTAAACTCATGAAAGGAGATTACCAGAGTCGTCAGTTTGAAGGTCACAGAATGCAGCAAATGCTGGAAAAACCTCTGCGACAAATATGTTCAGGTCAAAAGGAAAATGGTTGGAAGAAGTGGGGATGCTGGCAGGCATAAGACTACGTTCTTTTTTCTTTGTTTTTATTGTTGCTGGCTCCACAGAGTCCAATCTCGACAAAGAACACATAAGTAATATTACTTACTCACTTACGGGGGATCTTTAATTGAGCTCTCCACGTTTGATAAATAACATCATTTTGCCACAGAAGCATGCCAGCCTCAGAGTTGAAATAGTTTGTCCATCTGTACAGCTAGGGCTGGACAATAATTCAATATCAATATATATCGCAATATACTTTTATTCAATAACGATATGATATGAGTTTTGAACACATTTCTGATATTTTGATATACATACAGTATATGATTACAGCGTTTCACTGACTCCTCACGTCCTGCAGCAGCTGCTGCATCAGAGCAGGACATGAACTCTGTTTAACCACCAGGCTGGAAATGAAACATACAAAGCTGCTGCTGGCTGATCCTGCGCTGGCTTACTGTCAGATGTTAACGTCTATTAATGAAGAGTGTGAACAAAAATATTCAAAAAGTTCAAAAGTATTGACATGTTCCAGACTAATTAAAATATAATTTTAAATTAAAATATAATTAAAAAAAAAAACAAATTACACTTAATAAAAGTAAACTAAAAAACAAAGAAAATATTGACTGAAGAATTTGGTTTTATTGTGTTTTGCTGATCAGGAAACAGTGCATCTGAAGCATTTCCACTCATGGAAGATGCTGAGTCAGAAGATGAAGCATCAGTTGTTGCTCATTCTTTTTTCTGTTTATTGTAGCAATTTTGAGCACTTTTATTTTTAAACCTAGTTGAAGCACCGTTGTTTAAATCTATAAGAATAACATAAATCTATGTTGTAGTTTAAAGTTAAAGATACTAATATTGAGAAAAGTAAAAGTTTTATTTGATGGTGATTTCAAATTTCTTGGTTTGAAGGCTAATTTAGCCTTGCTAAATTCAAATTAAAGGTAAACATTAGTTTATTGTGCAGTGTTTTTTTTCTAAAATGTTATACTGGAGGAGTTTCATAGACTTGGCAAATAATTTTTAGTTTTACAGGCCTCTGTTATGGGCATTTATGGCAGTTTTTCTGAGGCTTTTATATTGTTTATATCGATATAATTATTTTGTATCGACTGAAATTAAGAAATATATTGTAATTAAAAGTTTTGTCCATATCGTCCAGCCCTACGTACAGCAAGGGCTGCTCTGGTGAAACGTACCCTGGAAAGCTGGTAGGTCTTCCAATGGACTGTCACTTGCAACCACTCTCTGCTTTTCCCCAGCTTTTTTCTATTATTTCTACATGCTTCCATGAGCGTGTGAAGACACTGCACCATGTTGGCCGCCATTGTAGTTGTACAACAGGAAATGCCTACCGGAGCTGAAGCGAACCACTGAAAGAACTCCATTCTGTTGATTTTACCAGCCAATAGCAGCCCTGCTGCCGCCTTCAAATTAGGAAGAGGAACTGCAACACAACGCCATACCTCTACGCTCGAGTGCGAGAGCACATTTCACCAGTGTCGTTAAGCCATCACCAAACTTACGCAGACACTGCACAAGTATAAATCCAGCCTACTACACAGAGCTTATGGTGGTCCCACAGTAACCAAACTTACACAGAAGCTGCTCGCGTATGAATCCAGCTTTAGTCAGACATCTGCACTTATATTAATGGGCCATACCTCATTCATGAAAAAATGTTATATTTTTTATATAATCCTCAGAAATACAGTATATCTCATTTCCAGCCAGCATAATGTTATTTTGCCAGATTTATACCCAAATGCTCAGATGCCAAATACATTTTCTTTTCTTTATAGAGAGCAACATTTTATTTGATTTAAGTCATGTTTTTTTTTAGATTTATTTAGCAGTTTTTTCATGCAGGTTAAACATGTCCATTTTCAAACATATTATTACCCTCAGCTTCTTCTGAATGACTGTGTGATCTTTGCAGCTTTTTCTTTTTTTATTCTATATAAACTTAAGCATCTGCTGCCACAGCCCTTCCTTTAATCTCACAGAGCGACATCAGAGACACAGAAGACCCTGCATATTTTTGTAGGTTTATTATCTTCAGTCGTTTGTGATGTTTGCTTGCTTGGTTTGTGTATTGCTCTTGGAATATTAAACACAGAATATGTTGTGAGAATTGATGGTCCTCATTTTTTTATTTGCAAAACTGAGGGACAAAATTACAGCAATACAGCAAAGTGTCTCTTTGATTCTGACAGCTCAGAAAATCAAAGTTCATTCCAGTTCACAGATGTGTGAGTGACAATGTGATTAACCAAATATATAATTCCACATAAAGTAATTTTTTCTTAAACAGACAGGCCGCATCTGCTTCCTCAAACACAGTTGCATATTTTTCTGCATTTCAATAATGCAATACAAGCCATTAGACATGGGCAATTGAGTGGAGTTGTCACATATAAGAATACACATGGTGTTGATGGAGAAAAATACAAGTGTCTATTCCCAAAAGACACACAAAAAAAATGAGTCCTGTTTTGGCTCCACAGCTTGATGGTACGAGATGCTATTTGGGAAGATAGCATCTTACAGTCTTGGTGATAACACAAAAGTACTGGAGTGCACAAGATATTGCCTGATATTTTCCTCTATAACAATAACAACTCACACTATTTTTGATCAAAGCTTTGCATTAACAAACAAGCCAAATAGGGCAGTCACTGGTTGCATTTTCTCGTGACCGCATCTGAATTACCAACAAGTGATGCAGAATGCACAGGGGAAATGCAGAGAAATATAAAATTGTTATCACAGCAGAAATCACATGCAATCACTGTTGCTATTTTATCAGGAGCCCGCTTCTAAAGGTTTGCAGTGACAACCCCACCAGCGCAATTCAGATTATTTATATTCACTGAGAAAAATATATTCAGATATATTTGGGGTTGTACAGGCCACGACTCATTTTCACACTCACTATCATGTATTTTAATTTATACATTCCTCTTACACACACATTTTGAAACATAAATTGTCACCTTTTTTGGTTTTCTTGGTTTTTATTGCTTTCAGGAAGTTCTTCCCTGTAGTACACATGTGTAGTCATATCAGGAAACTACATCTGGACAAGCTTGTAATACAATACAGTAAAATGGTGCTTAAATTCACATTCATCATAATTTCTTTTCTTGGGATGTTTTTTTGAAGAAAAAAAGAGATATACAGAATAATTTTTAAAATTTCTTGGGGTGTATTGAACAAATACAAAGAGAACCTGCAGGCTATTTTATTCATTGGAGGCTGCTTTGAGAACTTTGTAATCACATTTTATCTGGATTTCTGTCAATCACAAGATTAGATGAAGATTCAAGAAACAGAAAAGTAGTTGGGATGTTAGAGGCTACATTTGGATGTCTACAGTATTTGCTTCTTGAATATGAATCTAGACAAAGCATCAGATCTCAGGACAGAGAGGCTTGAGGTCATGAGAACTTGAGATCACATTTGTATTCTAAGGTGGCATGTTACACAGAGTCAGCAAGAAACTGACCCTGTTGGGCAATCCTTTCTAACTAAATTTCAGAAAGCGTGTTTTCATGCATGCTGATCATAACAAAAATCAGCATAACTCACCTCTCTTGATCAGAATGTAATTTTGATCTAAATGAGTGTGAAAAACCAGAATCTTTAGTGAAGCATTTTATCCAGTCATACAAATATGTTTATGTTCCAAATATTTTGTGTCCTATATGTTGAATTCTCATAGTAAAATACATTAAGATGAAACTGAGGATGACAGTGACTTTAATCTTAAGTAAATACTTCATGTTTTAGGCTGGCTAAATCAACAAATTGCCAAGATATCCAGAAAAATATTCTGTCTGGATATATACTGCAGCTTGCAAATCTTTTTAATACTTTCATATTTTATCACCAACTTTAAAGTCACAAACCTTCCTTAGACAGCCTGATGTGATTTTGTAGCCAGGCTCCACTGAATCAAACATATTTCTTAATAAAAGGCTGTGTGTCCCCACACCTTTCCCAGGGCTGTGCCGTCTGTCACCCAAACAGAGCGTGTCCATCTGTCCTTTCCCATTTAAGCTGTGTTGTTCTCACCGCTGCAGAGCCCTTCAGTGTTAACGCGGGGATGGTTGACAGCTGTTTGTTGATTCAGTGCCACGGCTTATTTCCTCTGCCTGTTTGTTTGGATGTCAGCATTCAACGACATCAGTGGTTGAGTCAGAGCATTTCTGTTTCAAGATCTATTCCTGACACAGATACCACATAGTTGGTCATTTAGCAAAATGTCTGACCAACAGTAGAGTGGACCAGTACTGTGAAGGAACCCTCTTGGAACACAGTTTCAGTGCATTGTTTTGTTAAGGTTGTCAAAATAATCTTACTATGGATGTTCTCATCTGAAAGGCTTCTTTAGTTCAAACCAGTAAGTGGGGAGTTTTGGCCCATAAGCATTAAGGAAGATTAACATGTTAAGGACTGTTGCGATCACATGGTGTCTAATATGTAAGTGGTTGTGAGACCTCCTGAGGAGGAGAGTCGAGGCTGCATTGTAGGTGCTTGGAAGGGAATACCTGAGGCCACCTCCTCTGTTCAGAGATATTTGTTTTTCCCAGTTTAACTTAGATGTCTTTCTTGGCGCCGTTCTCAAACCATCTGTCTCCAAAATTTGTACATTACTGTCCTCAAAAGAGTATTCTTTATTTTTGAGATGCAGGTGGAACACCAAATCTTGACCCCTAGAGCTGGCTCTCCTGTGCTGTACCATGTGTTTATGAAATGGTTGTTTGGTCTCTCCCCTATAAGGTCTGAGCACCCTTTGCTGCACTCCACTGCTTACACAATGCCATTCAGTTTTTGTTGAGGCTTTATTTGTGCAGCATCATTGTGGTGACATTTGTTTATGAGCACATGTAGTTTTATTTTCAAATGTCTATATTGCATTAATGCAATCAAATGAGAGCATTAATCCACAAGTGGCTGTGCTTACAGCTGATAAAATTAAAAGGTTAATATATAAATTATGTTACTCTATGCAGTTATTTTGTTGCTTTGTTTTTCATTTTTTTAGCATGATCTGACATGCAGAAAGATTTCTGTTATTTTGCTAAGTCTTAAAAAGTAAAAGATCTGATTTAGAAATGGCTTAATGAGATTACACTTCTTTCTTTTTTTACATTTTATGAGAGAAAATGTTTTTTTTAATCTTGTACCGCTTTAAAAAAAATAACAAAAATGAGAAAAGGAATGGAGTACTCTGTTTATATGGGGTCTCACAAGGTTCAGTATTAGGCTCTCTTTGTTTTCTCTATATCTGCTCCTGCTTGGTTCTATACTCAGTAAACATAGTATTTTTTCTGTTATGCAAATAAAACTTGGATGTCTTCACAAAAGAACCACTCTGTCTCTGTCACTCTGTTCCTTTGTTTCTCCTAAACATAAAGGATTGGATGGCTTGTTACTTTTTAAATATTAATTAAGATAAAACTGAAGCTCTAGGTGTTCTGTATGTAGCGTTCAGTCTGTCCACATAGTGCTCCACAAATGCTAAGAGAACACGACTGCATGAGAAAGGCAAGAGTGATTCTGATATTCTGTTTATAAAATTATTTTAGACAAGCTTAAGCTTTAACAAATTAATCTTTGTCTTAGACAATAGTATCACAAATCTAAAACCTCAGCTTTCTTTAATGCCCCAAAACTTTATACCTGGAAGTGTAGAAAACAAAAAACAAAACAAACAAAAAATGTCCTCTTACTCTACATAAAAGCTTTAGAAAACTTCACTTTTGCATGCCCCTCAAGCCCCCTTTCCTTCTGTTGTTGACATCAAGCTCTATGAGAAGATGATGACACTTAAATAGTTTAAAAGGTGGAGCCCGAAGTTAACTTCATGTAACCTTGAGGAGAACTAGCAGATAGGGACTTCAATGAAGAGGCCACAACAGTGTGGGTCACACACATGCCATTTATTTTACAATAACTAAAACTTTAAGAACACAGACAAGGAAGGACAAGATGATAGAAAGCCATGTTATGGCTGGGTTACATTCATATTTTTTTTCTGAGGGTTTTTATGGAAAATATCTCCAGCTGTTTGTATTCACATAAACAGCTTATTGCACAAGACAGTGAGTTATGCTATAAATCCTGCATTAGTGTAGAGAAGCAGGCAGGATAAAAAGGTCCAATAACTGACTAAATGATAGAATGTGCAGGAAATGGTCTAAGCAACTTTGCGTGTGATTTGCTGTTTGATAGCAGAGAATTCCAACATAGACCCCACACAGAGACATTTACTCACCATAGTGCTGTCAGTTTAATCAGAGCAGTGCTACGGGCAAAACATATGCCCAAAGACACCTTATTGTCATTAGAGGTGACAGTAAAATGACAAGATTTTCTTCAAGCTGACAGCCAGCAAACACAGTTCAGTACCACAGTGATATAAAGAGGGCATCTTAAACCAGACAACTAGTCAAATCTTAAAATGGATGGCCCACCACAGCAAAACATCATTCCAGTTTCCACTCTGTCAACTCAAAGAGAACGAGAAGAAATCATAGTGGGGATGTCATCACCATTGCACAGTGGGAACTTTGCCAAAGGGATAAAGGTCTTTATTGCAGCACAGTCACAGCAGGGAGACATTTTGCATAAACTGCATGAATCTATGGGATCTTGCTGTATGGGGGATGTACAGGCTGCTTCGTCGAGGTTTTTCTTTGGCTCTAGCTGTGCGTTATATTAATGACACAGCACATCTAAACATTTCTAACAAAACAAACAAGGAAACACCATGGTGAATGTCATTATCTGATGGCGGACCTCAAGGCTGATCCTGATAAATCCAGGACCTACATTCAGACAAATTCATTCTGCCGCCATGTGGCTGCCTTTTTATTTACATCTCTATACTCTCTCTGTGAAGTAAAAGTCAGAAACAGCTAAAATGATGCAGACTGTACTGTCTAACCTGCTCTCAGCTCATTGGTCAGTCAATAAAGCCCCGTGCTAGTTGGCTGTTGTTTCTTGTAACAGCAATAAAAATTGAACATTTTTCTATTTTCTTGTGTCATGTCGCAAGCCCCTGTGTGCACATCTATGTGAACAAGCATGACATTTCACATGCACGAATGTCACCTGTTGCTTGGCTGGAGGAGGGCAGCGATTTTTGCCTAATCGTGCCACAGAAAATGAATTTAGAAGAAGTGCTGTCGCCTTCTGGCTGTCAACCCCATAACACCTTCCTTAAAGTATAACCAAAACACGACTCAGAAACAAAGGAAGAGAAAAGCAGTCATCCAACAGTTTGTGTTCTTGCTTCTTAGCAGTGCTTCATAATATCATTTAAACTGAAATTTAATTAACAAAACAAAAACATGTAGCTCTAAACAAAGAGCCATCCCTGCTTTGTTTTTATGCTAGGACGCACGGGAAATTACTTCTTTCTTTTGGATCGGTTAGGTTGGTAACCCAACGGAAGGGTCCCAAAAAAGTAGGATGGGTCGGGTCAGATACTGGGTTATCATTTCCAGTTTTTGTGTGTGGAAACACAAAAAATGCATCCCGACCTACACCTGTTGGTGGAAACAGGGCTTAACCAAGCTTTCTTTAAGGGAACTTTCCTTTGTCTAAGAAGGGAGGTTCCTGCAAGTTCTGAATTGCTTCTTGATCTTCTAGGATCACAGCAGGAAGAGGCGTGATCCCATCAGAGTTCTGGCTGGAGGAGAGGCAGAAATGGGGGGAGTCCTTGAGCTTATCCTGAAGTTGGAGAAAGTTGTTGGTAGTGGCAACCTGGAAAGGAAGTTTGTTTCTTTTCTTTGTTCCTTTTCACAGTAGTAGTGCAAGTTTTAATCCACAAATGCTTGTTTCTGTGGTGTTCCTACATCTTCAACTTATAGAACTACAGACATCATTAAATAAAGTAAAAGTGTATTCAGTTTAGCCAAAAAACCCAAAGAAAAACCATAAAAAAACAAAAAACTCATTGTCAGTCTGAATATCTATTTTGCATGAAAAAAAAATCTAATATATGTAATATATATATGTATGTAATATACGTTTTCTTTTCCACATAAAGCTCTTGCTGCAATTTTACACCAAAGAGGATTCAATCATTTGTTTTTAGAAGTTTTGTAAAAGTATCATTTGATATCAAACTGGTAAGGGGGCAACAAAGGCTTGAGAAAATTAAAGGGAACACAGCGTGTCTTCTCCATCAGCACAGCTTGTCTGTCATACACCTTGATGCAGCTGCGCTTCTGGCAGAAAGAAGAACCACTCCCTAAAGCCACAGATCTTATTTGTTGTGACAGGCCTCCATTGTATTTAGAGGAATGTTAAAATTACATTTACAAATTACAAATTACATTTAAAAAGAACAAAAACCCTTAGGCTCTAAATGACTTCATTTAAGTTGCTAATTTGTTTTAAAGAGAGTAGATAATAAAAACCTTGTTGGGAATTGTGTTTGCTGCATTTTAAGAACCACCAACTACATAATTTCACCACACACTTTTTTTTTCATTAAAGATGGTTTATTCTTCATAAGTATTAGTTTTGCCATGCTGTTAAACTAATTACTTTCCAGTTGTATTCTGCTTCCAGTGCTTGAAAATGCAACAAGATGGTTAGGATGTTTGTGTGGTTAACAATAGATTCCCCACTGTATTCCTCTCTTGTGATAAAACACTTTCTATCTTGTGCTGATCTCTTCCCTTCCCTTAAAAGACTCAGCCAAGGTCTGTTCTGTCCTTCATTTCCACTTATATTGTGGAGCTTCAGCCAGTTGTATTTTTATTATAATATATATATATATATATATATATATGTATATAATCACACATGCTTTAGGTGCTCAATTAAAACAAACTTAATTACTAATTTGACCCTAACCCAAACTTAAATAAAACCAAAAGCCAGAGTAAACTGCTTTGCAACTTAGGTTAATCTTTATTGAATAAATAATACAATTTATGGTATGCACAGTTGTGTAAATAAGAACTAATATTTCAGACAGTTATTGCTCCTAATGTTAAAATATTCCATTAAAGCTGACCTGATGTCCCTTTCGGCTGTATTCACCACCTGTAGCCAGCTCCTACACAGCAGTTTTGGACCGGGATACATATTCGATCATGTGTGTTTTTTTTAAAAAAAGGATGGCTGCGGTCCGATCACCGATATACAGGGAGGACTCTGGGGTCACATGGAAGTTTTGCACAAACAGCTACGTGGTAAATCCAGAACAATGGAATCCCACCAGAATCTTAACAACAGGCAGCCACTGCATCAGAATCCACATCTAATAAGTGAAAAATCCCAAAGGGAAATTGCAGACCGGTCATGAATGTCATTACATTTGTACCATGTAATCGATGTAAGCATAGTCAGTGCTAAGTTGGACTACATATTGTAGCTAACGGTTAAAAACCATTGTAACATAACTGAATAATTACATCTCTCTTTAAACGTTGTCACTGTTCTCTGCACTTGATAATCAAATGTTCACGGACAGCCATGAACACATGACTTGTCCATCTGTAGGAGTCTAGGCAAGTTTGGGAGGACAGTAAAGCAGGGCTCCATGACAATTTTTGCCTGAGCGGCACTTCCTCCTTTCTTCACCTCAAGGCAGACATATTCAGTTACGTTTTAGACGATGTAATGACGCAGCACCGACTTGGCTCTGCCTTTGTAAACCGAACAGGTTCATTGGAAGCTCCAGCTAAGCACTAGCTCTACCACCAGCACTGAAGGGGCCATGGTGTCGTGTCCTTATAGTTGTCAGTGTCTTTTTTATCTGGCACGCCATCTGTCACACATACCTGACATGTTTTGAGGGTAATCATTCCATCTTCAGCAGATCCAGTGTGACTGGATGGAAAGTGATGTAATTATCGGCTGATGTTCACATGGGCGTGGTCCACCTGCCAAATTTGATAGGTGACCAAACCGAAGACTAGAGAACAGATACTGTGAAGTAAATAAAACATGTAAAACGGTTGATCGATTTTAACTTTGAATACAGACTTTATCTGAAAATGTGTGCTCATTCAAACTATTTTTTTTAATAACCAAACATGTCAAAGCCACTAATCATATGCTGCTTTATCTTTTGGAGCATACATGCAACTAAAGTTTTTTGTGTAAAAGAAAAAAGAAAAAACAAACAAACAAACTTGAACTGTGGATTAAATTGACATTTGAACAAGTTTGAGTGAATTATCTTTATTTCTTCTCTTGAAACATCCCTCCCTCCCTTATAATATGTATGTGCAGATACCTTCCATGTAAATAGAGGGGCCACATCTCTATTTGTCTCATATTTTTTTTTTTTTAAGAATGTTATTGGAGAATTTACTGCAGTTTTTTTTTTTTTTTTTCATTTTAAATATCATCAAACATGTTCTTGTTTACACCAAAGTTAAGCAGTTTTACATTTGTTCTCTTAATGTACCAAAAAAGAACTAAACCGTGACCTTAAAACCAAAGTAGTTACCGAAACGTGAGTTGACTTTGTTGTGTGATGAACTGAATTTAACTGAATTGTGAAATTTTGAACCGATGTGGATTCAGATGTTAAATGTAATATTAAAACTTTTGGCCAATAATTAGCACTGCTTATTTTTTGTCAGTCAAACTCCTGTTAATGCCATGGAAACAACTAAATGAGGGGTTTAAAAACGGAATTGTGGAAATTTCAGCCCGTTTGACCACTTTTTTTTTTATACAAATTTTTCAAAACAAGCTTTAAGATAACTTTTAACAAAGAAATGTATTTCTTATTTCTGCAAAAAGAATGGAAAAAGAAACTGTTCTTGAGTCAATGAGTGAACAGTGCTTGTGTCCCAATTTCCTTTTTTTTATTTATTTATTTTTTTCTAACAGGAGAAGAGAGCTTAAGTGGATTAATGGGGTAGATTTTAGTTCTTTTTTTTCTTTTTTTGTCATAGTGAGAACAGTCCTGTTTTGTAGTCATTATAAACATAGAATTCCTTTATTGTTTTTATGAAACACCTACTCCTAAATCCTTCCTATTATAGGGGTATAAATGATATAACAGGGAAAGAGAAGTTCCCCTCCTCTCACAAATGGAGAATGAATGGTTTTTTTATTATTATTATTTTTTTCTTTTGCACTTTTTTCAAGCTATGTCTAAAACACTTCAGACATTTTCTGTCCCCAAGTGTTGTACAAGTACTAGTGGACATACAGTCTGAATTAATAAAAGCATGTTATTAATGCTGTTAATAATCATGTTATTAATTGAGGCTTAATTCAGGCTGTGTGGCTACTTGTACTGTTTTCTCAGCAATTTTAACAACACCATTTAGCTAATTGTCTTTTTACATCTTACTCCAGCAGATTGTGGGATATGGAAATAATTTATTGTTTACTAAAGCTGCTGTATCCTGGTACTATATGCTAAATGTTACAGAAACAAGTTAGTAAAATACTTTAGTTTCCAGCAACATAATAAACAGAGCTAGATTTGCTTACATCTCCAGAGGCCTGATGCTTCACAGTGTCCATCCAGTCGTTGTGGAGCCACCAAAGCCCCAGTGCTCCAGCAAGGAAAGGGGGACTCATACCCAACTCTGCTCCAGTCCCCATAGATGCCCTGCATGTTGTAAGTGTTGCATATTATTTTTTGCTTTAGTATGCACTAATATGTGAATAACAACTGTTACATTTCTTTAAGTACAATGCAATTAGATGCAAAATAAATAAATAAAATTGCACTGTGGGAACTGCAAATGGACATCTGCAGTGAAATGACAGAACAACCAGATGATTCTGTTTTATTTATTTATTTCTATTATTGTAGCTGTTGGTTTTACACAAACATGATATTTACAAGAGGGAGAATTACTCTGGACATTTTTGGCAGTAACAAATCCCTCTTTCCTCCTCATTTTTGTCTCTTTCCCTGTTTCTTCTTCCAGCTTACTCCCAGCTGAAGAATCGTGTTTGTGTTGGTTTTGTCTTTTTGACTTTAGAGACTACATCTGTGATCTCACTTTACAAGCTTATGTTGAGTAATGATGAATAAATAACATCTTGAATCTTGTCAATGTCGAAACATTTTTTCTATCAGGAAGATATCTTTTCCCATTTAATTCAAGTTTAAAACATCCAAAATGAACCCAACAACCCAATTGTCAGGAAGTCTACATGGGATAAATTTTGCATGATAATGACATTTAGATAATTTTGGTGCTAAGCAAAAAAGTGCTTAGAGTATCATTATCAATAGTGAAATATAAACATGGGAAACACGAGCTGTTGTTAAATGGGGTATGTAAGGGTAGAGACACACTTCTCCAAATATTTTACCATCATAAGTGTGGGTACAATTTAATTACATGAAAGTGTTGCAGTAACAAGCACACACAGTACTATGAGATGGACAGTCCTGCAGGCAGTCAGGGTCTAAAGGGGACTGAGTATGCAGGTTGAAAGTCAGCCAGTCTCAGGCCGTCTTTCAACTTCAAAACTGCTCATTGTACAAAATGTCACAACTAGAGGGGGGGAGGACTCTCAGGAGAGCTTAGAAAGGGATAAGAAGAGACCACTGTTCAGCTGCTGTCTGAGTAATACTTTTGTTTTGAATAGAAATTTCATGAAGGATGCTTTGAGGCAGGTCAGCAAAGTCTTTTAAGTGTCAAAGAGCAGACGTGGGATGTAACATTGCACCTCATCTATTTGTTCAAGGATGCTTTGTAATTTAGATTTTCCTTAACTAAAACCATGTCACTAAGCTAATGCTCTAATGCCAGTTTCACTTTAGAATGTGAGATAACTTACATTTGTGAACCCACCTCTTTCCAGATAGTATGTAGGATAGGCTCCACCCTTCAGCAACCTTAAGCCGTGTAAGGTGGGAATTTAAAACGGATAGATGAGCTTTTAATAAGGTAAAAGCTGTATTTCATGCTTTGGACAAATTTGCTGTAGCTATAATAATTTCTCCACTGTGTTGATTCCACACAAAAACTAATTTCTACACAGTCACCTTTTCACCTTTTAAAAGTATTTGGGGTGGTTTTAGATTTGTATGTGCCTCCAAAATTTAACAAACAATTCAAGAACTTAAATTCTTCTGCTGAAAAAAAGAGGGAAACCAGTGCTTCAGAATTGCTTTAAGTATTTACAGATAGAAAATGCCAAGGTTTCAAAAGTCATTTTACATTTCTTTAAAGTCCACATTCAAAACATCCTGTCAGTGAACTCAAGGTCCTCTTAACTTATTAAAAAAAAAAGTCAGCTAAGTTTCAAAAGTAAAGAGAAGTATACATGTGGCAACTGTAATAAATTAACAATTATTATGTTTTTAGCAACAATCTGCAAGTGGCTACAATAGCTGAAAATATTCCGTTCTGTTTGCAGTTATCAACAGTTTAATGCATGTTTGATTTAATAAGTTCTGGTAATGTTGCTGAACACTTACAAGCTTTATTGATTGATTCTCCAGCCTGGGGAGAACATCTTTTTTGTTTGTGATTAAACTCCATAAAATAATATAATTTTACCTTGTCATTGCAGATGTAAACAGATTACTAGGGTATGGTACATACAGTGCCAAGCACAATTTGTAGCCACTGGCAGTTGTGCATAAAAAACAAAGAGCACCATGATGTATGTATCGATTTTGCTGTAAAGAACACACTCAGAGGGAGTATTTAAACGAAAGGTCAGGAGAAATTAGATGGGACTTTCTCATTATAATACAGACATTACCCATTATGTCCACTTGTGATGCGTATCCTTAGTCACCTTTAGTCTCAAGAGAAATGTACTTTGGGTTCTGAATGCTTGCAGCTCAAGGACACCTGCTCTTGCTTACTTATGACATCAGGTAGTTACAGTTCTAACAATCACAATGTACACAAGAATGTTTCTGGTGGAAAATTCAAACAGCACAAGAATAATAAAACAAGGTCTGGCGCAAATGTAAAGACAGACATGATTGTAAAGGCGAAAAAGGGGGGATTACTGCTGCCTGCTTAGTGAGACCGCTTTTTGAAATATAAAAATACAGCAAAGTCTCATCCCTTGATGGGGATAATTATACTGCTTTTTCTTCAATCAGCTTTCCAGCTCAGTATGAGACCCAGGAGTCGAACTTGGATAAATCTTTCATAGCCTTTCAGCTGCTTTCAGTTCCAGCTAGTGAGAAGCTGACATTAGAGGAACAGGACTCTTGCTAACCCAAATAAACAACATCACTGTGCACAGCTCAACAAGAGGACACAACACAGAATGTGCAGCACCTCTCTGATAATGTTTCCATGAAGAGACAGGATCCTCTAACCATTTTGTGCCATGGCAACGCTCTTGTTTGTCTGTGATCTTTTAGTCTCCCCTAACCCTGCAGTCTCTCAGCAGGTTGCCAGATTACCTCAAGAGAGTGCATATACTGTAGGTGCTAGATGCGACTACTGTCAAAAGAGAGAGGAAAGTGCTAAAACTCTCAACACCTACAGAAATACACTGTCTACAAATGCTAGGAGAAAGTTAAAACATGAACTATAGTGCACTAAGGCTTGAAAAACATATTGCATCAGTAAAAGTCAGAAACTGATACCAGTTCCACATCAAAAGGGGCATATCTTTTATCCAAAGTTTGCGTCCACAGTCAAATCAGTCCGCCTTAATGGAGGCAAGTATTATGAAGCTTGAAGCACAAGTAAGAAAAAAGCAAGATACAACAATGCTAAAAGAGTTGTTGTATGTCACATCTGCTCATTACAAGATTACAAAATGTGAGATTTAATGATATCTAATTTTGGTTACAGAACAGACAGCTACTGTCATCTTCTTTATTATTATCATTACTATCAATTACTAAAGATGACCATTCTGGATCCAAATTATCCTAAAAGCATCTTTGTGGGATCAGAACCTCTTAAGCAAACATTTTTGTTAACTAAATGGAACATAGCAAAACAAACAAACAAAAAAGATGTAGATTGGTGCTACAAAGACTTCTTGACATCACAGCTTGTGTGCATTTCTTTCAACCCTCTTGATAAGCACAGGCTACTTAGAGGTTATGGATTTAATTAACTAAAAAATGGCACATTAACAAATGCACTTAATTACCCATGCACACTAAGTACTGTGCATCAAAATGTCTATCTCTTCAAAGGTTTTTTTTCAGCTTCTTTTCATTAAACAAAGTGAGTCACGGTCTTATGGTGGACTCATTTCAGTATGCATGCACATACCATGCAAACAGCTGAAGGGACTTTTGCATTGTTTGTTATTGTGTGAATTATTGCCCATTTAATTCTTGAACTGTTGTTTAAATCAGATTATGCACAGTGACTCTCATTTGTTGTGACATTTTCCCTTGTACTATGCATAGACTGGAGAGTGTTGCCATAATGTGTTGCCATGTGGGAAGAGTCATGAAGCCAGAGGCTACCAGCCGAGCCAGTCGAAGCCAAAGTCAGAGCTGTGTCCGCCCTTCACATGCACTCACAATACACACATCAAGATGCCTATAGTACATTTTCAGCCACTGACTTTCATTGCAAATGAGTGTTCTGTCAATGTTTCCAGGCGAAGAACACTGCTCACATAAAAGGGAGTTTGCATCAAGTGTTTTACAGATTTATTAGAAGTAATGAAAGCTGTGATCTATTTTCTCTTTATTCCCCTGATGTTTTTGCCTAAGAAGCACGTTTTATCCCAAAAATTTATGTCTATATACAGTAGCTTGTGCCTATGGTGCATGAAGAGAGGGTTTTACTCCTACAGGGGCCAGGCCTTTGGCAGGCTCACTAATGGGATATGGTCCACAGCTCCACCTGTTCCAATGAATTTCTCTCCATGGATCTGCGAGACATGTGCGAGGCTGCAGTAGGTAGGTAATGGGGAGGTAGTGGTTTGTGAGACAGAAGCGATCATCCCTGATTTCATGGATATTATTCCATCAGCGAAATCAAACATCACCGCTACTCACTCTCTGAGGAAATGCAAGGTGGTGGCAGCCAGAAGTTGAAAATTAAAGAAAGATGGGAACCAAGCAAAAGAGAACTTGACAGCCCAACTTGTCGTCCTTTTCCATAAGATGTGGCTGTGACAGCTATGATTTTTTTTTTTTTTTTCTTTTTTTTGTATCACAATAGAGTGACAGTGTAGAAAATTCTTCTGGCTATTCCATTTCAGATGGATATCCCTGCACATTAAGCAAACGATATATGTACAAACAGCACTTGACAGGTTATTATTTAAGATATTAAGATAGGAGATGTTGCACGCATACAAACTCAATAGTACAACCTCACTGTCTTTCAAATCCATGAGGGGATTCATGTCAGTATACACAATTAAGTACAAATCTATCTTGATAACTGTCAAAAGCCAGATGGAGAGTGGACGCAGTGAAACACAATCATGCACCACCTCACAGTTTAGGTTCACTGGCATTTCTAATCTTCATCTACTGTTAATTTTGCAAAATGAAAATGTGCTCCTTTGAACAGTGATACTGCAGACCGTTATGAGAAGCAGAATACATTAAAAATGTGCATTAATATTGGAGAAGGCTCCCAAGCTGCTTCCATCTTATCCTTCACATCTTCTAATTACTTAAGATTTTATATTTGTTTTTATATTTCATGCATGCGGGCATGCACATGTGTGTTACCCTGGGGCACTTGTCTGCTAAAAGAGTTCTTAACTCGCAGAACTGTGTGACAGGTGGCCCTGCTGACCTCTTGTGTGTGCTCACTACAAGTGCTCTCTTGGGTGAAAACCTGTCACATTCACTTACACGAGGGAACAATTCCAAAGCGACCCTTCTTTCTTTAGACAACATCCTTCACTATTCTTTTGAAACTGGACCATTTCAGCAGTCTCACCACTCTAGCTTTGTAGTTCAACCTTTTTAGTTTCTCAGCAGCATGCACTAATAGAGTAAAGCTGTGCACAGAAGCATCCTCTAGAAACCATGATAAATAGATAAATAAATACATAATCTCATCTAAATTTAGAAGTGAGGTAGAAGAAAGTACTGAAATGTGGAGAAAACAACTCCTACAGGTTCCTGTCTCTTTTGGCTTGTTTTAGTTTTGACCATGGATATGCATTTGTGTGCCTAGACTGGAGAAAACTACTGTATGAAAAAACCCTTTTTTGTTAGCCTTAGCTGTAAGAGCTGTGAGAGCAAAGAAAAATTCTTCTTTGTGCTTTCAACTTGGCAGCTGAAATGTGCGGGGAAGAAAATGTCATTTTTGTTTAGCATCAACTTTATGTCGCCATAGGGAAATTCTCTATACTATGCATCCTCTCCAGAATATTTGCTATAGGCTTGCAATAATAGACTCTGGAATCGGGCTTAAACAAACAAAAAGAGCCTCTGCATTTCTGAAGCTACTAATTATATTTTGTGATTAAACAGAAGGAAATGATTATTTTACTGGACTACTGAGTCTGCTGAGTGTTTGCTGGAATGAAGTTAAATGCAAATGAAAAACTAATCATTGCTTACATTAAAGGATTAGTGGAACATTTTTGGAAACATTAACTTACCTGGTGAGGGTTAGACACGTTTTTCAAAGCTATGTTTAAAAAGTTATAGGCTAAACCACACCTTGCACACATAAGAGGGGTGTAAATCTGTTTATTTTCTCTTATTGTTTGCAGTAAGAGAGAATGTGGAGGAGCTTCTCTTGTGCTGGCATCCTTTTGCATGATGAATGGCACCGTCCACCCTCCATGGTTATAATTTGTTTTTTTTAACAAACTTACATATTGCATTACTTAACAGTGCTGCAAACCAGTAACTCAACATTGAGCAGATTTATCACCAGCCTCAGTTGGTTATTGTGCAGGGATAGGTGGTGAATAAAGAGCACAGTCCAAGAGAAGCTTGTATTCTATGCTGATACAATTACTGGATGGATACATAACCAAAACCATTTTGAGTTTATAAAGCTTTTCATGTTTGCATAGCATTTTTACCTGACTGCAAAGCTTTAGTATGAATTCTGTGGTATAGGTATGATTTTTTTACAGTGCAATCATCCTGTTAATAGGAAAGTAAAACTGATTCAATGGGAAATCACTTCAAATAGCCGGCAGAGAGCTCATGCTGTGCCAGTATATCCACCATTAAGTTAATGTTGTCTATTGCCACCAAAACTCTCACCCAGACTGTGAAGCTGTGGGTTGTGGTAGAATCTGCTGATGGCTGGGGTCTCTGTGTGTTTCAAAACACAAGTGCGCCATCCAGAGGTACAACTCAGCAGCTGCATCAGTTTCAGCTGATTCTCCAAGCATCCAGAAATGTGACGTAAAAAGAAAGAAAGAAAGAAAGAAAGAAAGAAAGAAAGAAAGAAAGAAAGAAAGAAAGAAAGAAATGAAAAGACTATTATCTTTGTTGTGCATCAGTCACCCCACTCACTTAAAATTCTTTTTTTTTATTGTGTGTTTTACTGCTATTTTAGCAAATGCAAAAAGATGAAAATAAATAAACAAATTTTTTAAACTTCTGTCATAACTAAAACCAGTTTTCTCTCTTTTTATACTCATGTCGTCTATCCTTATCTTTAGACTTTTTTCACATGTGAAATTTACTGAGACATGTCAAACAATACATTTTAATCAACCCTTGAGATTATAACACTAGAGCTTCAGTTTTTCTTTCACCACAATTCTTCTAACCTTGGATTTTCTGTTTTACAGGGAAATTAACGTATTTCCAAAAGGAACAAGTGGTGAGGTTGAACATGTGTTCCTTCTCTACTAAAAGAGTCTTTGAGTATGACAAGAGTTTACCAAAATGACAGCTATGATAAGATGTGCTTTATTCCAGGGCAATCAGTGGGTGCCCTTAGCGTAGCCGTTTTGTGCTCTGTTCCCTCTACCCATCAGTGTGGTGGATTATTAAACATAACAGACCACTGAGTGTTTGAAATGATTAAAAAGAAAGGCACAGGGTTTGATCATATGATATGATTAACCAATAAGAAGTGTATTCGGTTTTTTACTGTTTTTTTTTTCTTTGTTTGTTCTGTTTTTGTTTTTTTTTTGTTTTTGTTTTTTTTTCTCAGTCTACATAAATAGTGTTCAAATGCTGCGTTATAGCCAACAGTTTATTTCACACTTTAATATATGTTTGGATGTAATTTAGACAGACTCTAAAGCAGCTAAAAGCTTATGTGGCAGATAGATTTAAATAGCATGCACCATATGCATGATCTAATAAAAATAAAAGCAAAATTGAGCTACACTTTTTGCATCTTTCAGATTACACATATCCAGTTTTTATGCAGGCTTTGTGCTTAATTTCCCTGTCAAAAAGAAAGTGACAATGTTAACGTTAACTGAGTAAAAAAAAATCTTTACAGATAAAATTGGAGGGATTGCCCTTTAATTTATGTATTTTAATTATAGATTCAGCTTTTGGTGTCTTTGCTGCCTGACTGTCTTGGAACAACTGTTAACTGTTGACCTGTAGCACACCATTTTATCAGTCGTTGCGGCTCTCGTAGGCCACCAGGCGGCTCTCTATTAACAAGGTGACAAATGAAGTGGGGAAGTTATATGTTTCTCTCTGTAGGCCTATCTCCAACAGAAGCATATTTTTGGTAGATGAAAATGAATAAAAAGTTTCCACTAAGCTGGTGAATAAGTGTTATGAGACGATGAATGAAACGAGCAGAATGGAAATGGAGAGCTTAGCAAAAAAGCCAAAGAAGCAACATTCAATAGCTCTTCACCAGAGGCTTATTTATCAGTGGAAGGGTTATGACAGCTGCTTAGTTCAACACTGAATCAAAATCTTTAATTTACTTAGTGAGAACGTAAACTACTAGCTTAAGTCTGTCTTTTTTTTTTCATTTCCTATTTATTTGTAACACATGTGTTCTGTTGGAGCTCTGTTAGAAAGACTTGACAACATCATACACACTAAACGGAGGACCAAATGGAAAAGCAATAAAATGCAGACAAAAGCCTCCATTGATGAAAGCACAGTCAAAAGTTAATGGCTTCAGGTTTTGTCCAGTATGATTTGTGCCTTTCTAGCTAGCTTGAATATTTTTCTGTGAATCGGGAGCTTTGCCTTCTATAATTTTCCTTTATAGATTTGCCCCTCAGAAATCCTTTAAACCAGACATAAGCAGAACAACTGAGAGCATGGTAAGGTTATGCTCTGGTCAGTGATGACTGATGTGATTTCTGATTTCAGAGGAAATGAAGATGAAGCACAGAATGGCATTTCTTTAAAATACATCTTTTTTAAAAAATGTTTAAAGGCATTACTTTCTATGCTATACTGATCAATATAATTATTAAGTTTGCAACATCTAATTTTACTCCTGGATGAGCAACATTCTGAAGAAGGCTGAAGAGGACACAAAACATTCATCACCTTTGATGTGGGATATTGGTCTGAGGTACGACTGCATGATATATGGCTACGTATTTGCCATTAAAAAGAAAAAAAAAAAGTTTGATTTGTTTGGTGATTTATTTTGATTAATTCTTCAAAGTGATCATCAGCTTAATGAGACCCTATAACTCAGATTTACATTTGGGCATTATTCACAGTCATTTGTCTCTGATACATGGGCTGACCTTGGCCCAACCAAGAGCATCTTGGCATGGATCAATTCATAGTGAGGCAAACTCTATAGCTCATGATAATAATGTATTGATCAGACTGCCCAGTGCAGGAATGGTCCGTGGAGGTCTTGGGGAATTGCTGAGTGTAGCACCAGTGGTGAAAAGTGGACTAAGGGCTCCCTGTTGAGACGTGCAGGTTTTTTTTTTTTTTCTTTAAGCTCAGCCGTATCTCTACACTTGCAGCACTGACAGCAGACTGTAAACTCAAAATGAGCCCTATGGACGAACACCTTGCGGAAAAGTTGGTTTATGATCAAAAATTCAGTTTGAATGTTTTTCCTGTAAACATTTTCTTTTCCCTCTCATACTGATGCCGGCAGACATTCTATTTCCTTCACTTTGGGTGTTGATGCTAATGTTTTGCAGCATCTGTAGGATGCTCCTGTGGATTTCAACCTGACAACCTGCCTCCATGAAGGCTTGGTAATGAGACAGACTGTCTTCATTCTGTCTACACATGTCAGAATGACACATACATGGATGTTTTTGGAGCTTGTGCAATCTGTAGTTGTCTTTTAACATTGTTTGATGAGTATAAACACCAAATACTAATAGAAACATATAGACATGTATCCCTACATCCATTTGTGTCATATGGAGAGACAGCTTTGTCTGCTATATGTTCACCAGTTAGTTTCTAATTTAGCCTGTATAAATTTGCTGCAGCACCAGCTGGAAATTAAGTTGACACATTTCTGTTTGCTGTTAGTTTGTGAAGTGTTATTTAGTTCTTTTGATTAGAAAAAAATCCCATATTTGTAGCTTTTGGGCTTATTGTTTCCTTTTCTTTTGTTGCAGGTTTGGCCTTCATGTTGTGGTTTCTCTTCACAATGCTAATTAAAACTGCTCATAGATTCATACTTTTAGTATTCGTCCACCTACTAAATCTAAGTGAAGGTCACCAGGAGGGCTGGAGCCTGTTCCAGTTGCTAATAGACAAGAGGCAGGACACACGAGACAGGGCCTGTCCATCACAGGGGCTGCAGAGAGACAAATAAGACAAACAACCACATATGTTCACACTCAATCCTAGGGCAATTTTAGAATCAGCAGCTAACCTAACATGCATGTTTTTGGACTGCGGGAGGGAGTCGGAGTACCCAGAGTGAACCCATACGTTCATGAGGAGAACATGCAAAGTCCACACAAACTCCAACTGGGGTTCATACTATAACAACTTTATTTACAAACACACAAGGACAGCTGAAACGAAGGGCTGTACATCAGTGATAAATAAAGTGTAAAAACACAAGACATTAAACAAATAAAACATTTCAGACCAAGAACTTTCTTGCTGTAAGGCATCACACCCCTGAATGCATGCACAGCCTAAATAGAAAAATCTAAATTATGTGATATTTGTTAGGAAAAATGTAAGAGATTCCAGGATGAGAGGATCAGAAGAAGTAAAACTGGCTGTAAATTTTTATTGTATCAACCACTTTGTACTAAATGTTGTTAGTATGAAGAGTATTTCATAAACATGATTTTGTTAGCATCATGGTTAGACTATTATGTTGCTATAAAGGACTGTAGATGTTTAGGATGTATAGGATATGGGAAAGTGCTAAGCGCAACCCGGATATAAATGATATTTTATTTAGATGTAAAAACAGAAGAAGACATATGAAAGGGTTTTATGAACTCAACGTTTACTCAACAGGCATCTTTTACCATGTTATTATTATTTTCATTGTTACAAAACTCAAGTAGAAATTTGGGGGAAAGGGGATAAAACTATTTTTAAGCATGCGTGTGTGTCTGTGGTTTAACATGTATTTCAAAATGTTTGCAGCCTTGAGGCTGCTTTGAAATAAAGGCATTCCAGCAGCGTCCGGTAAAGCTGCACTTTGTCCAAATTAGTCCTAAAAGACAGAAAGTATTTTAATAAAACACTTCCAAAAACAGCATGTGGGTACTTACTATTGATGCTATACCTACTAACCTGTTTCATTTGTGATTTTTTTTATCTTTTTGTTTTTAATATCATTTCTATTTCATTCCACAAAGAAATACTCGAACTAGTTACCATCAAGTTTCCTCATTGAACCATTACAAAAAAATGAAAAAGAAGAAGATTGAAGATAAGACCGGAGTAAACTAAATGATGGTGTTGTAACCACAGATTATTAAGCAGGTGGAAGCAATTAGTGGAGCAGACAAGGTAGACAGATGGTACATTAAATAAAAAAAGGTAAGATAACTTCAAATAGTCCAAATATTAGGAGCAAAACAAAGGGCAGGTAACAAAACCTGGGATTCTTCCCTGTACTCAGAAAGACAAGAAATCAACGCTGGAAGGGTTGACTACCAGGTGCACTGTACTAACATGACAATGGAAGAAAGTGTTAGGGTTCCTGTCTGTCTCCCCTGTGTGTGTGTTCCTGGATTGCCCTAGTGTGTGTGCGTCTGGCTCCCTCTGTCTGTCTTGTGCGTCATGTCTGTTCCCAGCCAGGAGAATTACAACAGCAACAATTACCTCACCTGGGCTGATCTTCACACCAGGACCTCATCCACCAATCAACCACCACAATACTTAAACACCGGACCTTTCTTCATTCCTCGCCGGATCGTCCAGTTACTTACCTGGTATATCGTGGCCTCCCTAGTTCTCTACCTTTATCCAACTCGTGTCTCATAACCCTGTCTTGTGTCTAGATTCCTGGTTCTCCAGATTCTGTCAGCCCTGCCTGCCACACCAACCTCCTGGATGTTTCCCTCCTGCTCTGATTCACTTCCTTCTCCAGCTCAAGCCGTCTCTACACAACACTAACCATTCTCTGCTGTTTTGGTTGCTCAGCGTTTGTATCTTGGGGTCCAGAAATCATTCCTGCCTGACTCACCGCAACAGAAAGAAAGCATAATAGTATGCAGGGAATGTTAAGGTAATGAACAAGTCAAGCAAAGGTGTGCAACAATCCACAAACAAATTAAGAGTAAAACAAATGGAGAAAGGATAACTAACGCATAGCCACATTTTTTTTTACTGTATGCCATTAGTAAGTACATTAGTACATTATAAGTCATGTGGCAGAACATATTCTTTCTTTCTCTTAGGAATAACTTTATATAAATGCCATTACATAGATAATATTCAGGATTGAAAAATCATGTGAATTATTACAAGTGTTTATGTGCTGGAAAAAATATCAATATTTAATAACATCTAACTTAACATTATGCTCCGCTTCATACTGAATCATTTCTTTGGAACGGACCCAGACGGCAGCTGTAACATTTCATTCAAAGAACTCAAATTCCTTCATGTAACAAGAGGCTGAAAACACTTCTTTCTATGACACTGCGAACAGTTAAAATCTATGGAAGCCCAAAAATGTGTTAAAAATAATAATAAATAGGTCTCTCATTTCATTAGATTTACTCTGTCTCAAAGTTATTTTCTCAAAATAATGACTTATCTCACATTTTTCTAAGATAAGCTGCTACCTAAAAAATGTTTATGTATCTCCAAATAATGAGATACTAATTGATCATTTGTTATTGTTTTCAGTAGTAATTTAGAAATGACAAATCATTATTTTATTCTATTAACTTAGTGGTTCAAAACTTGGAGAAGAAATTAATTTAGCTGCTATTTATATGAACTTATCAAATTAACCTGTTAGCTGTTGGACCTCTATATCAGCGGCCTTTAGGATGTGGAACCTTGTATGAGTAACTAAGAGTCTAGTTTATATTCTGCTCTTAAGTTCTTTAATTATTCTGTAAGATTACATAAAGACAGCAACCATGATAACTGCAGGACATAGCATGGCTGTCCGCTTTGGACTGCTTCACTTATAATTCGTCCAACTTGTGCATGTTTCTATTATTAGTTCTGAAATGCCTATTTGTCCTTTTCATAGCTGTGTTTTTGTGAACTATTTCCCGTATAGTTTAGCCTTCATCATTTATTGGGCAACTGTGTGCTGCATCCAAAAATACATGCTAATATTTCGTTGGACCACCTTTGACTTCGATTCCTTTAGCATTCGCTGTGGCATTGTTTTGATAAGCTTCTGCAATGTCACACGATTTATTTCCATCCAATGTTGCATTAATATTTCACTAATATCTTATAGTGATAGTGAGTGTGACCACTTTGCAAAGCCTTCTCCAGCACATCCCAAAGATTCTCAATGGGGTTCAGGTCTGGACCCTGTGGTGGCCAATACATGTGTGAAAATGATGTCTCATGCTCCCTGAACCACAATTTGAGCCCAAGGAATTCTGGCATTGTCATCTTGGAATATGCCCGTGCCATCTGGGAAGAAAAAAAAATCCATTGATGGAATAACCTGCTCATTCAGTATAATCAGGTAGTCAGCTGACCTCATTCTTTGGGCACATAATGTTGCTGACCTAGACCTGACCAATTGCATCTCCAGATCATAGCACTGCTCCCACAGGCTTGTACAGTAGGCACTAGGCATTAAGGCTGCATCACTTCATCTACCTTCTGATGCTCCCATCACTCTGGATCACAGGATAAATCTGGACTCATCAGACCACATGACCTTCTTCCATTGCTCTAGAGTCCAATCTTTATGCTTCATAGCAAATTGAAGCTTTTTTCTCCAGTTTTTTTTTTTTTTTCTTATGGATACACAACTGTTCAGTCCCAATCACTTGAATTAATTTCACATTGTACAAGTGGAATAGCTCTTAAGTTCACTATTAAACATTTAAGTGACTGCCGATCACCATCATTCAGGCATTTTTCCGACCACATTTCCCCACTATCCTTTCAGTTTTTAATAATGCATTGGTCAGTTCTTAACCCAATTTTAGTAGTTTCTGTAACCTCCTTAGATGTTTTCTCTTCTTGATGCATGCCAATGATTTGACCCTTCTTAAACAGGCTAAAGTCTTTTCCATGGCTGCAGGATGTGTCTTTCAACATAGTTGTTAAAGAAATGAGAAGCTACTCAATGCATCAGCTTAGGTTAAATAATGTAGTGTCTAGGGGTTGGTGACCTTCAAACATCCGATGTGAGGATGCTCCCAGGAAAAAGATCCTGCTGACACGGACTTGAAACAAAAAGGTTTTTTTTTTTGGTTTTTTTTTATCAGGCCTGCATCTGAATTACAGCTTTGGTATACTAGAGTCTGGAGAGAGCTTAAGCCAGGATAGAGAAATATCTGCTTCATTTTTAACCCTGCATATCTTATAAAGTGCTATGTCACCTCGCACATGTCTGGTCTCCTTCTGAATCTCCTGCCAGAAAGGGGCTCAGCTTATGAAAGAGCCCATTTTAAACTTGCAACTCTGCTCTTTAGACTCGCCACGGCAGACAGTGGCTCGAAGGCTGACAGTCAAATATCAAATAGCCTTACATAGCAGTGATACTCGCAGGCACACGAATAGGCTGAAGCAACTGTCTGCATCTGTTGTTAACAGTCAAACTAAGGTCACTAAAACAGATCCTGGTATCTTCATGATTTTATGAATCTCTTAGGGTGCAGACACCACAATAACTTATTGCTGGCAGATGGATAATCGCCCAGGCAGTATTTATCCAATAGCAGGCTTGTACCTATTTGTTTATTTAAATCCAGGTGGCAACTTTTTCTTCTCTTTTTTTTTTGGCCAAGCAGTGTATTTTAATAAGTTAACTTATGTTTTAAAACTGCTGTACCTCACATTCTGTCCAATTTAACCAACCAGTGTATTCAATTCACCACATATTCTTATAGTTGGAATCAAAGACGTATCAACTCACAGAAGTTTCTTTCCTCATTTTGGGCCATTTAACCCTAAAACTGGGGTTAAAAAAATAACATTTTTATATGACAAATAATAAATTATTCTTGAAAGTGATTCTCAATGTTATGCTGTGATGGCTTTATTTTTATACCACTGGGAGACTAAGCCTCCATGAGAAACCCTAAAAATGAGTGTTTACACATGCCTTTGCCTTTGCACAACACTGAATAATTTGTCCCCCTGTAATCTGCCAGACATCTGCTGAAATCAAAAAGACAGCAGTACTTAGCAGTGCAGGGTTGCTGTGAATACAAGATATTTATGATCTTTGTTCACTGGACAGCACAATGATTAACTGATGAAACACAAACTGGTCAGAGAACAGTGCAAGCAGAACACACACAGAACACACACTGGGACTGAACATGTACTCAGTTCAACAACGTAATGGACTCAAGTGATAAATGATACCTCAAAAAAAGACTGATTGAAAATTTTAAAGCCATTGTTTATGTCTTTTACACCTTCTAAAATATTCAAAGTAGTACTTAAACTGGTTAAATTGCTTGTTTGTCATTTTTCAACTGAGTGATTACACTGAAGAGTGTCTGAGGTGATGGAAGCTGGATCTCTGCTGGCTGGTATTATTTAACTGGAGCCTTCTTTGTCTGCTTTTATGTGTATATTATGTTACTTATTTATTCATTTTTTAGGCTACACCACAGTAATAATAGTGGAAAATTCTTACTGACTCTCTTCGAGGTGAAGAGAATTGGAGGAGACAGAATAAGGGACACAGAGGAAGGAGGGGGCCTTAGAAATTAAATCCTCTGCAGGTGATCATGACCATTGTTGAAGATGATGTGATCCTCCTGAAAAGGCATGTGGTATTGTCACATGGCCAGAGTGTTATCCAATATTAAAATCAGATAAACCCATAACTAAAAAAAATACAAAAAGAGAGGAAAAATGTTATTCAGTAGGCTGCATATTTCTCAGATGTTAATTATCATATTAGTTTATATAACTCATTTTAAAAGTACACCTCCAATTTTTAGGACATTTTGGACATTTATTTTCTGTGATTTATTAACTCAAATGATTTATTCTTTTCCACATTAGAAACATTGCAGAAGCGGCAGCCGTTCAGTACAGTTCTGAATCCCGGACAGAAAACAATTAACTATGTGTTCTAACACTGGCTCTGTGAGTAGAGGCCAAGCCCCCAAAACTATCAATGGTTGCACTTGTTCATGTAAATGTGCATGTTGGTGCTCTGCAAATTAAGATGACCCACTCTAACAATGTGATGATTGCATGCTACTTGTAAATAGAACAATTATTTCACTGTTTACCATCCCCTGTAGTGTGATGATTGGCTGTTAAAAACAGACAATTTTAATGGATGGCCACTCAGCACTGGCTCCTAAACATTCTTGAACTCCATTGAAATGTATTGATATTTCTCATCAAATACCACCGTAAATGGTGTGCAAGAAATCATTTTTAAATCATTTCACAGATAAATTTGATATTAGATTAATGTTTTTGTCCAATTAGTTGTCAAATTAGACTTATTAACAATGACTATGACTAGCTGAATGGCAGACTGGAGGTTTCAGTACAGTTCAGAAACCAACAAATACCAAATGCAATGCAAGTGGCCTCATTAACTGTTTATCTGGTCCTTGCATGAAACTGGTTACAATTAAGCTTGAGAATGTTCTTGAATTACTGGGTCATGATTTCCAGATAGACAATAGTTTTTCTGAGTTTTTTTTTTTTTTTTTTTTACTTGTCTTTTAGTGCTGCAAACCAGGGACTATTTTTAGATAAGGCAGACATTTCTCACACCAAAACAATCTGCATGGATAAATAGCAGAAAAGGCTAGAGGGGGTGGGGGATGGGGGTGAGACCAAAGCTGATGATGGGGAAAAAAAATGGATGTCCTCATTGAAAGATAGAACACTGTAGCAAGTTTTAACAGCAACAGTGGCAGGTTTATTGTTGATGTTGATGGGCAAGTTGGACTGGATTATATATGAAAAAGTATAAACATTTTACCTTATCTTCATCATAACATAACTAGATTTCAAAGAATACACTAGCTTTTCGGTCTGCATCTCTATTGCTACAGTAATGCCTTTTGCTCAAGTTAGCCCAAGTAGAAAATCTGACTATGCTCTCTGGTGATTGAATAGGACTAATGAAGCTTACATGGAATGTGCCCTCTCCCCTCAGCAGCAAACAGAGGGATCTTTTCAAGTTGTTTTTGTCTGTCAGCAGTGTAATCTAAAGGTCCTCCGACCAACTCTCAGATATAGACAGAAAAACAGAGGCAAGAGGACTTACAAGAAAAGAAAATATATACATTAATTTTGTGTCTCAATTCAATTAAATATATTTTCAGGAAAATATATGTACTTGAAAACTGAGTGCACACACTTAATGTTTGGCATCTAGTGCTGTTACGTGTGTTCGCCTGCACTCAGGAAGAACAGAAATGATAACTCCACAGGGAAATCAAGTAAGGGCTTTCAGGTGGGGCTGAGAAGCAACAGGGATGACGTAGCATGAAATATAACTAAAGCATAATAATCAGGGCACAGGTGTTGCATTGACATGTCTTATTACTGAATGTGCATAACAAAGAGCTGACCGAATTAAGTGTGTATTTAAAATGTGATGACTGGACTGTATGAGTGCATATGTGGAGATTTATTTATTTATTTGTTTGTTTATTTGTTGATTTATTCATTCATTCGTTTATTAATCCTTTTGTATTTGTTTAACATTTTCCAGGAGACTTAACCGACAACAGACCACAGTAACCTTAGTGGTGAAAAGCTGATGGCTTTTTGCTCTGTGATGACTTGTTTACACCTGGTACTTTAACCCTTTAACACCTAATCCGTTGCAGGCAGCAAAATACCACTGGTAACAACAATTATACCATGTTGATACATATATATATATATATATGTATATGTGTGTGTGTGTGTGTATGTATCAAACATCATATATGTATTATGTATGAGCATGACCACCAGACTTTTCACTTGCCATGTTCTATTTTTTTCTGAGTTTCAAGGCCACAAATTAGTCTTCAAAAGCAGACTGTTCTTCTTGCCTCATTTACTTCAAAAAGAATAAACCCTTTCACGAGTCCTATCTTTCAGAAGGCATCCACTAATTTGGCACCTTGTCAGGCCTATAGATTATATAACACAGTGGGATTCTCTTCACTGTGGCATGTAGGAAACTTGGCATGGTGCAGTGATAGCAAAGGGAGGAGCTTGTGCCTAACAAAGCATGGCAGTATTAATCTGCAAGGAAAACATGTTTGCTTCAGTCAGTCTTTGGTACGTCCCTGGGGTTACAGCTGGGCTGAATATGTAAAGTTGTCAAGTTTGCAATTGTATTAAGTGTGCAGCTGGATATAGCTTACACATCCATGTTTGATCTTGTGTCATAGTAAATGTTTAATTTGTTTCAACAACTTGATTGTATGCTGCTGTGTGTGTGTGGGTAGCACAAATAAATGGCCAACAAAAGTGTGCACACCTGTGACCACAGCAACAAACGGGATTAGACATGTATCCTTCAGTTGGAGTCACATTTATGTACGTTATATAAGGTTATAAACAACTCATGAGTCCCACAAATTTCTTAATTATTACAATGACCATAAACAAGCATCAGTCACATGACTAATATTAGGAATAATTGGGAAGCAACCATTCTTCCAGCATAGACATGTTTCTGGAGTTGTATGCATGACTATTATCATCCTTGTCCATTTAATCATCGATTAAACAATAGTAATAAATAAGGATTCTGACCAAGGACGAACTTATTTTTGTGGCAAGCTTAGACTTCATAAATCAATCACTTCAAAAGTTGACAAAAAAATTCCAAAGAATGTAGGCAAACCCAAATGATCAAATTACTTTTATACACATTAAACTGCTTTACTTGGAGTTACAATGTGTTATCTAGAGGGCAGTTTCCTAATCAAACAAAGCTCATACTGTATCAACAAACATTAATTGACTCAACTGTAATTTAAGTACATGCAAATCAGAAGAATTAAGGCAAGATTTTAATTAGTAAACGAAGGGACTCCTCTGATGTGTGTGATGCCTGGAGGAGCTTTTGAAACAGGATCCAGGAAAAGAATTCCTCATGATACCAGTAACAGTTTTAAACGATTTCTGTATCTCATCAATATTCAAGTGTGTATAGTGTGCAGATTTAAATTTCAATGTAAAATGAGCAAGCCTAGTGGCCATATTTACTATTGTAAATAAAACTACATGAATGCATAATTGTACATTTTTGCATGGTTAGTTTTTGATCTCAAAAGAAAAAAAAGAAAAAGAAAAATCTCTCCTCGATGAATATCACTTCTGTGGTCTTGTTTATAAGCGGACATGTAAGAGGATACTCACTGGCATGAGAGTGATGATGTGTGTCAACATCATATCCTCTTGTCATTCCAGAGCAGCATGTCTTTACATCCAAACTGAGATGGCAAAATCTCAGAAATGCTTCACTCCTTTAATTTATGGTACCGCAGGAAGGGTCACATTACTGTAACACTGAGGTGCAGTTGTTTGCAGCATGTATTCATTATATCTTTACAACACTTCATGTTGCAATTCTAGAAGGCAATGTCTGCCACCTTCATGCCCATCCTAAATAGAAAAGGTGGAGCATCTAGAGAAAAGGTTAACTATTATGCAACTCTTGTGCCTGAAACACAACAAACAAGTCACGTATTTATCAAAATGTGCAGCTGAGATTTTATACTTGTAAGTGTGATAAGTGAGTACATGAGCTGGAACATTAGTAGAAATATTTCTGCTCACATAGAGAAGAAATTGATGATAATGTGTATTGCTGTAACTGAAAACTGAGATTTCAATACAGAATAATAGAATGGAAATAAACAAACAAAGGTAGAAAGAAAGAAAAGAAAAAACAGCACTATTTTTCTTTTGACCTTCTTGCTGCTTGATGGGGAACAGAAACTCTAGCATTAAGTAAGTTTCTGACAAATATTAACACATTTATTGATATATAAGAACTTCAGGCAGCATTCTGTCATAGTAAGGTAACAAACATGTCCAGTGAATGCATCATTAAATTTGGTCTCACAAAATCTTGTAGTTACTAATTATATCCTCATCTGAGATCTATATTTTTTTTATCCTTTAGGAGTCAATGCAACATATGAGTGTATGAAAAATGTATAGAAGTGCATCAGTCTTTTTAAGTTACAAACTTAAGCCATTTAATAAAATTTTATGGGAATAAAAAGAAAAAAAATCTTACCCAAACATATTGAAATAAGTCTTGGTTCATTATGTGCAGTAATTTGCGATGCAAGTACCAAACAAGAATTCTTCCCTCAATTATCCCAAAGTCACCTCTGCAGCACAAATCCATTTCTTTCAGAAGGATGAAAATATGTTTGTCGTTTACCACTCATCTTAGCTCAGTTTTTCATAGAAAGTCAGGTTCAGTGTGCCTCCAGCTATTCAGCTTCCTGTACTGTTGTCATAATGTGAAACTTTACAAAAACTAACATGCATGTATATGGGCTGTAGGATGAAACCAAGAGAAAACACTTATTGGTCCAGGGAGAATATGCAAATTCATTTTAAACTGTTTTATTATTTCAAGTGTGTGTTTAGTTTGCGCCTGTGCACACGAGCTAGAACAAACAAAATAGATTTTAATGCAATTATATATAAGACACTTGTAAAATCAATCAGACTTATCCTGTAGTGCTGTTAAAATAATTTTTAAAAATTTCTAAGTAAACTACAAAACATCAGCACAATTTAACTCTAAGTCTGGAAAATTATTAAATTCTTGTATTAACTTTTACCCTAAAGTGATAATGTAGATGTTTATATCTCCACAAAGAATTCTATGTGCTGTCTATATTTTGTTATCAATGATAAATATGATCTTTCAGACAGGAAATGGAAGTCAGTTTTAAAAAATGATATTCTAATAAGGTGACTTTACTACACCGTGCTTACTAATTAGAGCGTCGGCTGGGGCGGGGGTAGAATAGTGGCCTTTATGTGTGGAATTTGCATGCTCTCCCTGTGTATGTGTGGGTTGTCTGCAGGTAGAATATTAAATAATGTAAACATGTTAATCTGAATTATCTCATATGTAACTGAATCACTTTAAAAAACAAAAGTAACAGCAAAGCATAAAGATATATTGATACAGCCAAACTCCTTCTAAAGCTGATGGTCGCTTTCCTGGCTTTTTGCTCATCTGACAAAATCACCCTTCAAATGACTTAAAGAAAAGGTCTTACATGTACAATGATCTCTCACAGAGAAAGTTAGGAGCAGCAGATATCAAATGTTTTTTCACACGTGACAGCTCCACTGTGTCAGGCTTTCTTTCTTCTGTGGATAACTTGATTATCCTGCCATACATGTATACTGGAACAAGGATGGTGGTCGCGTTAAACAGTCAGGTTGAACACCTACTGTAGTTCCACCCAGTTGTTCATACTGAAGAAAGATATATAATTTATTTAGTGATAAGTTATGGTTTACAGTCATTCAGTCTCACATCCAACACAACCTGGTAACTTGACATTAAACCCCCAAAAAAAATAAAATAAAATTGGTAAAACAGTTTTAAAATGCTTAACAAACTGAAATGTTCAATTGAGATCTTAAAAAATTGTGCTTGAAGACTGAATTAAATCTTAATCTCTGATATATATTTAGCATATTTTATGATGTTGCGACAACCCCACCATCATTTTTTGTATACTGAAATTCTCTAGCTGTTTTGTTATGACTTCATGCTTCATAATAACAGGATAAGTTGAAAAGGTCTTCAGGTTTTTAAAGGTACACAATTTGTGCTGAATATGAGGATCTGTTCTGTCTGATATTGTCTGTAATTGTTGTGTTAATTCTAGCAGGTTTTTAAAGCTCTCATATGACAAAGATGCTGAGTGTGATTGACACATGGTGGGGTCACACTTTGACTCCTCCCCCTGAGCAGCCTCTTTAATTCCTGTGAGAGGATGCTTGGGTAGTAACAGTCCCAGGGCACAATGCGTGGCTCATGTTCATCTGACAGACGTGCTCTCTGCTCCACTGCTGCGTTCATTCAACCTGCTGCTCTTCTGTAAGTACTGCAGGTCAGGATCATTACAATTTCTAAAGAACAGTGTGATGAAGGGAGAGTTGTCTCCACTGGTTTAATTAATCACCAGGACTTATGAATGAAAACATATCGTACACAACGGGGACAGAAAGAGGCAGGACACATCATTGTATTAGGTAAGTTTTAGCTTTTGAAAATAAATGTTATTAATGCAAGTCTGCTGCAAAAGAAGTTTGCAATGCTTTCTAAACTGAATTGAAAAGTTTTTCTAACTGTTCAGGAACTGATTGATATATTATTTCATGCAAATTATGCATTAGGTATTTTAAGTTGTGGATTCCTACCACGTCCTGATTGAGTTAAATATTGTTGCATGCTTTGACATGTTGGTATGATCATTTGCCCTCATACACAATGCTTACAGAATGCTCTGTATGGCATTTTGTCATGGAAAGTCACTAGCTTAAAGTCCTAGAGGAGGTTTAAATGTCTTGCCCAAAGGCTGCTGTTCTGATATATTCTGCTGGTTCAATACATTCTCAGCGACATGCACACACCAGGAATATATAAATAGTCTAATAATTTCTCTCATTTTTCTTTTTGCCAGGAGGATCCTGTCCTGGTGTGACTGTCGGAGCATAATGGTGGCTTTTAAAGGGATCTGGACCAAAGACTTCTGGAGGGCTGTGTCTGGAGAATATTTGGCCACCCTCCTCTTTGTCCTTCTCGGCCTGGGCTCCACTATCAACTGGCCTGCAGGGGAGGAGAAGTCTCCCCCAGCTGACCTGGTCCTCATCTCTCTGTGCTTTGGCCTCAGCATTGCCACTATGGTGCAGTGTTTTGGTCACATCAGTGGTGGACACATCAACCCAGCTGTTACTGCAGCTATGGTTGTAACTAGAAAACTGAGCCTGGCAAAGGCTGTGTTCTATGTGGTGGCTCAGTGCCTGGGAGCTATTACCGGAGCTGGGATTCTCCACTTAGTCACACCTGCTGCTGTTAGAGGATCCCTTGGAGTAACCACGGTAACAACTTAACCATCTCCAATTTTAATGCTGTGCAAACATATGAGATAAGTTCTCCTTTTGTTCATAAGAAAAATCTTTCTTTTAAGGTGAACTCTAACATCTCAGTGGGACATGCCCTTGTTGTGGAGCTCCTCATCACATTTGAACTGGTCCTTACTGTTTTTGCAACCTGTGATCCCAAACGTACAGACCTAGGTGGCTCTGCAAGCCTGGCCATTGGCTTTGCTGTGGCTATAGGTCATTTATTTGCAGTAAGTAACTTCCAGTGTTTAAGTTACATAAAAATGTAACAGCATCTATGAGCAGTGATGCATTGAAAGAGAGATATAATAAGTTGGAAACATAGAAATTTCATAACAGTAAATCAGCCATACAAACCTCCCACAAGCTCAAAAACATTAGCTAACTCCAGTAGCAGTGAAACACAGATTTAAAGATATATCAGTCACTCATAATACTTCCAACATTAAAAACCACAGAACAAGACTAGTTCTAAGATCAATCATGTTTAGCTGAGTGAGTACATGTGCTTCAAGCATGTATTTTTCAATGTGTGATACTGTACTCTTCTCAGTAATTCACACCCACAAGTACAGATCTTTATTGGAGGCTGCCATCGCATGGCAACCGATCTCCAGGGGCTTCCTGAGCCCTGCAGTGCAAATGAATGCACAGGGAAATAGATGTTATCTCTCACACTGCTCTACTGAGCTCTGCTTAGGTGTGTTTCGCCAGTGTATACGTAATAAACATATAATACAGCTTTTATAAACCGTATATCAAAAGATTACAGTGAGCCAAATAAGAAGAATCGTACACCAATGTGCATGTCTGTTGTTAAGATGTACTTTTAATGTTTCATCTTTTAGACTAAAGCAGTGCTGTTATTTGTCTTAGATTCCTTACACAGGAGCCAGCATGAACCCAGCTCGTTCCTTTGGACCTGCCATGGTCACACTTAACTTTGAGAACCACTGGGTAAGATAAGAAGAAACATTCAAAAGTTTTTTATGGCCAAAAGATAACTTAGTTATTCCCTACAGTGAGCGCTTTGTATAAGAAATGAGTTAACTAGTACAAATATTATGTCATGGTTTTGTCACATTCCATGAAATACATAGCAGTTAATCTTATAGATTTATTTGAAATGTGCAATATATTTTAGTAGACATCAGCATCTATAATATAGATGATGCAAGTCAAAGCAAATCCATAACTGATTTTAATTGGATTAAATATTCATTTTAAAAATTCATTAACCATTTGTAATTTCATGCAAGAAATTAACTGATGGGGAAATAAAAAGTAGCCAAATGTTTACCTCATGCTTCATAATAAGATGCCACAACAGAAGGTGTTAGGAGCATGAGTCCTTTTCTGTATCCAGGTGATAATTTTTCATGAGCTATTTGTAGACAGCACGATGTCACGTTGAGTGTGTGTATGTGTGCAGCACACTTTAGTCATTTGTATGTTTCAAGTGGTTTAACAATTTTTTTTACTCCCCTGTCCAATATCTTAATTTGAACTTTCAATTGTGCACCCAGCATAACAAATATTCTGACTGCATACTGATGTTTTTATTAGAATCAGATCACAATTTACTGAACTCCTGACTTCAGTCTTAAATTTGCATATCAGAACTAGTGTCAACATTAGAACTAGAAATATGTCTTGTTATCTAATATAATTCAAAGTATCCCTGATTCCTGGTTGATATTTTACAATTTAACTAAGACTATATAAAGGAGTAGCCTCTGCTTGACAAATGCTTTCATGTCTCTCATGAGACAGCTGACTAATTAAAGGTGTTTCCCTCACTGTTATTGGTAGGTATACTGGCTCGGTCCCATCCTGGGAGGCATCTTGGCTGCAGGTTTGTATGAGTACCTGTACTGCCCTGACCCTGAGATAAAGAAGGGACTAAAACGAGTCTTTAAAAAAGACCAATCAGGGAAATACAAGGAGGTGGACACTGAGGACCTCGCCATCAAGCCAGGTTCATTCCATAGCATCAATCTAGAGAAAGCTGAGAAAAAGGATCATTTCCAGGACTCGACAGGAGAAGTGCTGTCCTCTGTATGACTATCACGTGCACTGGAAATGGAGACCAATTTGTAGAAGAGAGGGACAATCAAACTTTGGAGAACCCATCTTGAGTCTGACCCCTTCCCCAGAGGTGTTGCTCTCAAAGCAGAAAATTCTGTCAATGACACAACAGAGTAGTATTACTTTTAGTGTCATAAAGCTAATACGATATTATGGCTCAATTCCACAAACATCTGCAACCCGTTCAATACTCTTCCCGAGAACCTCGCTGAATGATTTCACAGCAGTGTTGTCATGCAGTGCACATTGCATGCTGCAGAATGACAGCTTGCAATACATTGTGTTAAGGAGATATGTGTAGGGTCAACCAATTATGTGGGGTCATCACGCTGAATTGGAGAAGTGAGGAAGAAAATGCAGCCTTGTTATTTTTGGATTAGTGTCACATTTGGTCTGCTCTCTGTATTTATAATAAAAGGAGAGATTGTCCTTGTGAACATTAATCACATTACAGATTCCAAGCAATGTAAAGAGGCTATGGCAAGTTCTAATAACAAAGTTGCATCACAGTGCGCTCCGTTTTCAGTGCACTAATCAGGGAAACAACTTGTTTATTTTATGGAAACACTGTGTTTTTCTTTTTGTGTTTGGTTTTTGATCCATTTCCCCTTTGCTGTCTGTTGCAATAAAATGATGTTGCTATTGTTTGGTGAAAATTGTGCACTTAGTTCTTCATTGTAGATTTCGATTTTGTTGTTTTCTTTTCTTTTCCTCTGTAACACATCCTATTTCTCTGTGTGATCTGCTGTAAACTGTGCTTCAGTATCTAATTTATTGATAGAGCATTTGGCTGATCTCTGTCATTGATTTTAATGTTGCAAAACAGTTGTGGTCACCAATTGGAAGCATAATAAAATATGTAAATATATACTCGTTTGTAATAACAATAATGCTTTTCTGAGTATTACCTAAGGATTTTAGATTATTTGTGTTTGATTTTTCTTAATCAGTATGTTCCATCACACTAAAGGGAGAGCTGCAGAAACTGAGTGTAGCATCCACATTGTGATAAGAATCAAATGACTTCATGATTTTTCTCTTTGGTCACTTGCAGCAGGTGCTAGGCATTTTGGGAAGAGAGGTTCAGAGCAGTGATGGATTATATCATCTATCTCTGGATTAGACCTCCCTATTGTTTATATAAATGTCCATTTTGTCTGCTCTTTGCAAGTTATGTCTCTGAGAATAGTCCCATGCAATGTTATTTGCTCATAACAAGGCAAAGGGAATGACACCACTTTATAACAAATAGAGGCAATCTGTATTGTGTACACTTAATTTCCTTTGCTGAAAATAAAGGAGTTCTGTACTGTGGAAGACCCTGCTGCAAGTGACATATGTGACTCAGATATATTTCTTTTACAAGGTTAGTTTACATGAACATGCCAGATGCTAATCAAATTTGTATTTATTCCCACATGGACCAACTTTTCTCCAGCTTGAGTGCACTTTATATGTGTGACAATAGCCTCACCTAAAGGCCAGGCTGTGAACTACTTACTTTTTAGAAGTTCTCCTGTTTGATTTTGTCCAGGGGAGGGCAGCCATGAGCCTTGAATGGGCAAGTACTACTACAGGCTCGAGTAGACACATGTCAGTATTATTCAAAGGTCTATGCTGCATTTCATTTGAAATGTGTCCAGGTCATTAATTCAGAACTACACAGGAGGATTAAGTGTTGCATCGCCTCCATAACAAAGAGCCAGCAGCCAAATAGGAGCATAAGCAACTTTTTTTTTTTTTGGTCACTTTATATTCTTTGCACTTTTTACATTTTTTTGTAAATGTTGTTTTGGAAAGTGCAGGGATATTTTCACTCAACCTGTCATGATTAAGTTGTGTTCCAGTACTTTTCTGTACATAAGCTTAAAGTGTTTCAGTGTTGCTGCAGCACCTTCCTTTACCTCAATATTGCCTGGGGGCCTTAAGGCTTCAGTGGCTAGAGGCCAGCATTCTATCAGCTCCTTTTAATCATCTTTATAGCCCAGATAAATGAGTGCATAAATCTGGTGTTCCTTGTTTTTGTGATTTTTCACTGGAATCTCTCAAATTAGATTTGCTAGTGTGCTCATCTGGAGATTACAGGTAGGAGGACACGTGACATTTGCAGTCCATTTTCCATATATGGAAAATACTCTCAGACACTTAACATGGTTTCTTTATTAATCAATTAAGGTATTTACTCTTTACTAGAGAATGTCATAGCTTTCACAATCTTGCATAAATGAGAGAGTTGTACAGTGGCATTCAAAGCATGAGATTGTGAGATTGCATCAGATGCAGTGCATGCAGTGGGTGTTTATAAACTTCCAAAGGGTTGTTACAGACACCTCATTTAGGAAAAACAAATAAAAAGTGGCAGAAAATAATGGGAAAACTTTGTAATTTTTCTTTGATTGTTAACATCTTGAATAGCTAAGCAGCAAGCTGTTGAACAGAAAACTCATAAGGCATGAAAAATGCTCATTGCTGTTGCCTCCTCGAATATTCACATTGATTGCCAAAACCAACAATAACTATGTGATGGTATTATTGCTGTAACTAGAGATTCACAATTACATGATATTAATGCCAGTAAAGTCTAATCTATATCATCAGACAGATTTATAAGGGTTAAAAAAAACTAATATTTGTTTAACATAACAGAGAGGGCAAAAAGATAAAACACATACCTTAAAGATCATTAGCAATTAATATTTGGGGATTCATGAAGAAAAACAGCGTTAAACACTTGTTTAATAATTCATACTATAAACAAGAAAGTCTCCCACTTCCTTAATAATTTAAACGTAAGCTAATGTTGATTTATTCAGGAAGGTCTCTGCCACCAGCACTGCCTGGAGTGCCCAAATTTGAATTAAAGTAGGACAGTAGCAGGCGAGTCTGTAATAACATTTGTATAATTTTATTATTGCTCTGGGCTCAGTTCATTTCCTCCTCCAGTAGCTGCGTGAAATTGTTTGATTCTGGAAACTGCCTTGAGTCTGCGGCTCTGGGGTTGGAGGGTGGTACAGGAACAGGAAGGCATGCGACACTCTCCGTCTGATGCTGTCAGACACATAAACACAGACCTTGTACACACACACAGGCATATGCAGAGAGTAAGAGATAAATAACTTTGTTATTCTGGGTTTTGTAATACTGTTACATTGGCTCACTTAATAACTCAAGCTGTCTTGAGAATATGATTGATATTTTCACTCACCTTGTCACTCATGATAAATATTTTACAGCATTTATCTGCAATAGCTGGAAAGAGGAATACCTCATTGATTATGTTATAACATTATGAAAATATGAGTTTGTGTTTTTATCCCTTTCCAGTAAGGAAATTTTTTATTTTTTTGCTAAATTTCAGTCAGGTTAAGAGAGATTGTTGCTTTGCAAAGAGCTACTTTAATGACATCGGACCTTGTTTTTATAACTTTACAGCAAACTAAGTTTAATTGTGTTTGTGTCATGAGGAAGAATTAAATTCTGTAATAGTTTGAGGGGGTTTACACAGCTATCTAGTCTTATCATGTGATTTCCGGTTTGTAGCCATATACCATATTGTGATTTTGTTTACCAATGATGGGACTATCATTTCCAAAATGGTAATTTACAAAACTCTGATTACTCTAACACAAACAATCAAGTTTGGGAGGTATTAGCTCATGTAACACACACCTGAGACCCCGGTGGCTTTGACAGGAAGGGAGGGTGGAGAAGTTCTGATTGGTTTCCTCAAGGCTCTGCTTCCAACTTCCCACCCGCGCACATTCCCTCACTGCTCCTCATCCTCCCCCTTCAATTCCTTTATGCAGAACAGCCCAAACTGCAGTTTGATGAAACACATTTGTTTGACTTAACTCTTGCCTCACCATCACGGCTAAATCTCAAAGGCCTGTCGGTGTAATGTGGCCCAACAGCAATTGGGTTAATGAGAGGATATATGTACAAGTGTGGGACTTGACCTGAGGAGCTGTTTTCCATTTGGGTTTGGTCTGCTCATGTTATTAGGGAAACCTTTATTATTGTTGCCCTCTAGTGGGAACCATATAATAGGATTACATTTTATTAGCGCCTCCCAGCATTACCCAGGCAGCCCCCACCTCTTGTCTCTGTTCCCCCTTATAGTTGTGTCACTGACTCCTGTGTCCACTGTAGGTGGGATGGGTGCGTTTAGGGCTCAAAGGGGAGCCAACAAGTAGGGAAACAAGCCTTGTTGTTGTTCAGAAACAAATTATGACACTTGTCAATGCTAAATCTTGATTTTTGGTCAAAGAGCTCCTTAAACAATTTAATCAGGATGATAGACTTTATCATGTGTCAACTGTAATAACCGTAGTGTAACAACAAGGCAGAACATGAACATATATACACAAATTTCAGAGTTTGCATGGTTCATGTTTGTTTTAGAAGGACATGAACAAAAACACATCTTTGTACTGACACTTGCTTCTTGTCTTTGCTACTACTAACTAAATAACAGAGCTCCGTGGTCATGGAATTACCGCCATTACTTTGTAGCCCTCCAAGGCCATACTGGTATGACTAGCACTACACTACAGCAACAGAGACATTCTCCAAAGCTAAATTTCATTGTGCCAAAGATAATATTTGATGAACAGTTCTGGCCTGAAACTGTACAACCCTGCAGGGCAGACTGAGTCAGAATCTGGAACAGCTTCAGCACTTTCCCTTATCCATCCCACTCCCTTACATAACCACAGGCCATTAGAGGGGTGTGGCGGCAGTTATTAACAAAGTCTCAGGCAAAACCTACATCACTCTGTTTGCAAGGCCCAATGAGCAGTGGTTTTTCACAATACTTAACTACTTGCATATTATGTGACACAATAAATTGTTCAATGCCCATCCCTGAAAAGTTTTTCTCCATACAGTATATTGCTACAGCAATGCTTGTTGCCCTCTGTTTTAGGGGTTTGTTCTAACTTGTTGTCTTCTAAAGAAACAAGAGGTTAGCACAACCAAAAATCCAACAATCCAAGCCAGCAATCATCAAAAAATCTGCAGGTCTGGAGTGTCACTGAACACCCATCTCTAATGTATTTTAAATGTGTCTTTGTCCTTTTTCATCTAACTTTACCTGGTGTTGCATCTAACAGTGATAGAGCTCCGTCTAATTAACTCTTGGTGAATGTGTCTAAATGGAACTCGTTGCAAATGCTATTTTGGTTGCCCGGATTCTGGTGATGTGAGGAGACCCAGTGGGGCCTCTAGTTACCATTGGTTTTCCATGTAAGGTTTGGTGTAAAAGACCCCAAAGGTACCTCTCCTAAAATGTTTAATCTGGTCTGATGAGGTAGCTGCTCATTCTTTGTTTTAGGTGTGCCAAATTAGCCACAAGGCAGGTATTACACAAATGTGTTGCATGATGATGGCATCAAGTAGTGGAGGAAGAGCCAGCAATACAAATAAGACACTGCAGTAACACGTTCAAGGTATGGGAAAATCCATTCAGCCAAAACATTTAAGCAAATGTTACCTTTAATATAACAATGACAAAAGTAGTCTATGCATGAAATTTGCACTCTATCTTTAAACTTATCTAGACTGCTGTCTGCTTTTAATTATTTAGATCTAGTTCTTTTGTATGATTTTATATATTTTTTGTGGTCTTTGAAACCTTTTTAATTATCTTTTAACAGAAATAGTTTCTGCATTGTTTGTTTCTGTGTTTACATGTTCTTTCTTTTTATGTAAATCACACTGTATTGCTTTTATGTACAAAATGCACTATATAAATAAATTTGCCTCTTTCATTCAATGATGCAAAATTCCAGCTTAAATCACTTGCTTGAAGTTACATGTTAGCATGTTTATAATATATAACTCATGTATTTTCTGTTTGTTTGGAGTGCTGGTTGCTCAAGTCCTTATATATGACTGCTTGTGTATGTGATGCAATATGGAGGTGACCTGTAGAGGCAGTGTAGGGATAAATTCACCATCCTTATTTCAGGGAACTTACAGTACGGGGTGTCTCCAAGTGTATTGTTTAATTCCTGAAAACTCAGAAATTCTGTATGAAATTCTGTATGTAGAAAACATTTGTTTTCTTTTTTCCTAGTGAAATTCTGCTGCAACAGGAACTATAGCCACACAGGCAAGTCAGCGCTATAAGGGCAAAAGGGACAGAATTTCTGCCAAAAGTGAGCTTTCTCCATCTTAAGGGTCAAAAACTGCTGTCCACATAGTAACTATATGAACAGTGAGGTAGATTTTATCACTTGCCTTCATCTCTGTAAGGCACAAGATGGCTTTGTCATTCATCTTTGATAGGAAGTAGGAAGGCTGACGGTTTTTTCAAGGGACATTGTGTAAAAATTACTGCCATCTAACGCTCGAAGTGTGTATCGCAATCTAACGTTGAGTGCATTCTAGCATCTCACTTTCTTAAACCCGTACTGGAACAACAGTAGCCGCCATCAGCCAAAAAGCCTCGACCGCACAGATGAAAGCGTATCATCCGATCAAGTGTTCACTCAGGTGAAGAAGTTTCCTTTGGATCATAATTGGTCAGGGGGAAAACATCTGGAGGACGAAAATTCTCTGTCAGCTATGGTTCCTCTGTGTTTAGAAGGAAGATTTGTTCTCACGTGAGGAGCGGATCTCGATGGGGAAACTGGCCTCGACACAGCACCAGCTTTTTGTCACAGCAAAAGCCAGCTTGTAGTAAGTTAAACAGTTAAAGTTATATTAGTAGTATATATATATATATACATATATATATATATATATGTATATATATATATATATATATATATATATATATATATACATATATAATACTGTAGAAAAAAGGTTTGGAGAAGCATTGTAATACACCAATGATAACACATAAATAAATGCAAATATTTTGACCAGTAAACCACAGAAAATGTTACACAATATCCCCTTTAAGTGCAGTGTACAACTCCTGTGACTCATTTTTCAATAACCATGAATGAAAATTTCCATAAGTTTGTGTTTTGATTTATTTGATGAACGAAAGACCAGTTCTTTTGTCCATGTTTAGTTGGAGGTAATTAGGTGCACACCCTTTTGTCATGTGAGACTAATTGATATACTGTAAGCAGTAACAGCACAACTGATATTCACATGATTATGGGGAATGCTAAAATGCAGTACAGCAGACGGACAAGCACAGAAGCGTCATTACATCCACAAACCAACTTATAGCTGTCACCATGAGTCATAAACTGAAATAAATCACCACACACCACTACTCACAAACGATCAAGTTATGACTGCAAAACCTTTAACCCCTTACTTATCATTTTAGTATTTAAAAAAAGAAAGAATGGCTCCTCTTTCAAAAGCTAGTCTCACTGCAAGCTGTAACTTAAATGAATCGACAGCCAAACCTCTAATTATTCCTAGTTTTTCAAAGACATTACTGCAGTCAGTTTCTCAGAATTCCAGCAGGCAGAATGAGTTTTCCAGGCTTCCTCTTTTCTCCTTCCAGAGAGAGCATTTATAACCCTGTGATGTCATTCAGGTTAGGCCATTTTCGTTTGAGGCAAACTTACATCTGCAACTAATCTGGCTAATTTGTCCACTGAAATACGATTCAACCAGCTGCCACTTGTCGGTTATAACTGCTGTAAGCTAGGTCTAAAACAAGTTAAACACTATACAGAGACACTGAAACAATAGCATTTTTGTTTTTTTCAATAACACGCTGCATTTAGGAACCTTCATTCGTTAGTTTCATCAGCAGCTGATGCATATTTTGAATACTTTAGTGAGAGAATTGCATTAGGAATGAGTTCCATTTGTGCAGAAAATGGATAACGTATGGGATTTTAAGGCCTCTGGTGTTCTCAGCCAGACTAATGGCATAAAAATGTGCATGGATCCTCAACAGTTGAAGCACGGCATATAGAGCACCAGCCAGCAACCCCCAGGGCAAATAACTTCATCACAACACTTTAATCCTGAGTTCATTTTCCTATGGGACACACTGGTCAGAAAGTGGAAAGTTTAATGAGTGGATCAGATGGGATAACTGGCCAGTCCACAAAAGCAATCTTGTTTGTCATCTATGCAAGAAGGAAAAAAAAGTAATGAGAATGGAACTCTTTTGATGAAGAAAACTGGAAAATACTTTTGTATGCTTGCATCCATCAATCTCTGGTCTCCTGATGATGGTTTCTTATTCCAGTGTTGCTCAAACTTTAAAACAAATGTGGATTCAGTTTTCTCCCTGGATGAACATTAAAATACATGGTCCATGTGTAAATATTTGTCTCATCTGGGTGTTTTCTCCATTTTTTACACATGTGTCCCTGCCTCTCATGTTGGGTAATGTTACAACAACATGCTTAGATTGATTTACTTTCATAGCTGCTGTTAAAAAACAATAAAAAGAAAGAAGAGACAAGTTGATGCTCTCAACAGTAGGGGGAGTAAGAGGTATTTCAGCAGTACATGGCATGGAAAGAACTGTTAGGAATGTACAGGAATATAATAGTCAATTCTATCTCCAGATGTGCACCAAATAGCATTCCCAAGTCAGACAGAATAATTACACATGTTGACTTAAGAATTACTTTAAACATGTAATTCTTTTACTTTGTGCATCCCCCAAGTGATTCTAAAAGCCTCAGAAGTGCCTCAATCTTCCTGAAATCATGCATGGTTGAACATTTGAAATGAGCTCGCACATCACCCCCAGGCACTGATTCAGACTTGATTGGGGCAAGGCAAGCTGCAAGTGCTTATTTATACAACTACGTCATTTGGAGGTTGTCCAAAGGGAAAGAAGCAAGAGAGATTGCAAAGGAGAAGCTAGGAAGTGAGATTTTCATTAACCACATTCCATTTATTTAATAAGTTGATTCTGTGCTAATCAACAAGTAGTCTAAGGCACAATCACTATGTATGGCATACATAAAAACAAGCAGAATAGACAGGTTGGGTGTTTGAGAGGATAAGTGGGGAGGGTGGGTAGAATCAAAGGATTCTACCAACAATCTATATAATTATCATCATCTGCTCCTTTTCCTCCCTGGCAAAGAAACACTCCATCCATTTGTAGAAATTGCCCGGGGAAACGTTACATCAAAACTAATCATAACGATTAAAATCAGCTTCCCTGCAAGAAGGGGGCGATGGGCAAGTTAAAGGCAGAGGGGTGAGGGTGTTGTAAATGCAGAAAAAAATAATTTATTTGATTTTATAAAAACATAAACTCTACAAAGACTGAGGCACCGATCCTGTGATCTCTTCTTTTGCTCGCAGTTTTATTCTGCAGATTGGTTTAGACTGGGGCAGAGACATGAGCTAATTGTATCCTGATCTTTGCCTTGAGGGGTTTCGGAGCCCTGGAGCAAGTATTCTCTGTATTTTGTTCTGTCTACCTTAGCCAAGCTATTGCATTTCTCACTGGTGTAGGAAGCGAGGCAGATCGTGGGCCAAATCGGAGGGAAAAGGTGCACAAAAAGATACTTTATGCCCTCTATGTTCAAGGTAAGATAAGATTTATTTGGTTATTTCCGAGATTGGATGGACTGGGACGTTGAGGCGCAGCTGCTTTTACGCATGTGCCAAACGATTCGAGCGGTACAGTTCTTAAAACATATTTAACCACTTCCTGGCTATTGTTCCGATGTTACTGTACAAATTTATCCCCGTGACAACCACACAGGAGGCTTTGGGTGCTCAGATTTAAACAAACCGCGGATTAGGCTGCGATCTTGTCGAGCAAACACTCCACTTATCCACCGTGTGAATTCGCTCCTGGCGCGTTTCAGCTCCGAAAACATCACAGTCTCTGTGTCGCTGCCGCTGCACAACTTTCTCTTCACTTAACTTAAACGTGAGTTTATCGTTTCTATGAGGATTTTTGTAAACTTAGTTTTGTCGTGAAACATTCCCATTTCCTGGCTGCCCCAGATCATCTAATGAAAGACGCCATTGTGGAATAATTTTGCCGCAGGCGTATTTCTCATTCTGTATGACAAGATACACACGTCAATGCAGAATTTGTGAATCATCCTTTAATACAAGCCATGTTTGTGTTAAGGGAATCATATTTATGTAAAATAAGACAAAAATAGAAGTAAATTCAGCTTTTTCCACTCACTTGGCTTTCTGACTGTACTTATTCAGCTCCCAGGTCCAGATGAGCAAATTTGTTGTTGGTAGAAGTGACAATGTGGACTTTACTCGCTTTTACGTGCATACTGTGTACAGAATATTCCCATGTGTTCATAAAGTGCACACTTTATGACATATTTTGTTGTTTTCCCAAAGGGAACAAAGGTTGTCTCTTTTGTCACTTCGTTTTGTAACTGGACTGTAGGTTTATATGTTAAAGACAAATTTGTCAACGTTTTTTGTCAATAATCATCAGCTCCTGAGACTAAATGATCAAACAGAAACAGATGTTGACTTGTCAGGACTGATCACCTGATGGCGCTGCAACAAAACCATCCCACGTTACTGTAGCCTAGCAGGGATGCCGCCTCTGTTTCCCAGTCAAACTACTCTAGATAAACACACCTTTGAGCTGGGAGAGGACAAATAAAAATAAACCAGAAAAAAAATCACATTACAAATAAATTGGAACGCCTTGGAGCGAAACGCTGTTATTATATTTCATGTCGTGGCTGTGCCACTCCCGCGCCCTGGGACAGTTAGGGTTGTGCCAGTAAACATGCACCACTGTCTGCAAATGCCTGCAGCAACACAGCGCGGATCGCACTTCCTTATTTGTGATGTCATGCTAATGAACAGCTGCAGTAGCTGCACAAAGAATTACTCTGGAGTAGAGAAGTAGCCCTATTTGAAACAAAACTTAAGGATTTTATGTGCTTATATTGCTGTTGTGCAGAGCTGAGGTGATTCATCTGAAACTTTTTTTATTAGTGCCTTTTAGTCATTTAACAGTTAATGTCCTGTCCTTAAGAATGTGAACAGAACATTGTCATGTCACATGTCAGGGCGAGAAGATGCAACACAAACATTAACAGCCTAAAATTATACAGAAATATTTACACTTTCAGAGGCAACCTACTGTACTCTTGCTTTACAGTGACATGTTGTTATACTCCATTTACAGTCCAAAGTGACCAGTGAACCAGCCTTAAAAATCTCCTCAGGCCACACTATTATGACACTTTTCTACCTGTTATTTTGTAGCCTTTACAACAGGCGGTGACTGAAGTTAACCAAAAGTCTGTAGCTGTCTGTGTGTGGACATTTGAAACTAATAGCTGCAGGCAACGGAGCAGAGACAGCCCATCCAGATTATGTAAATACCGGTCTGCCTGCCTCAAACTGAATGTTAATGCTCTGATCTGAAATGCTAATTGTGTGTTGTGCGATATGCCAAAAACAGTGAAGAGTTGCATTGTGGGACAGACAACTGAAAAGTTGGCTACATGAATATGGATAGTTTATGGAACATTAGTATATTTATCAGGCATTAACTCTAATGTGTAATCCCTGAAATTTAAAGGAAGATTTTGAAATCATAATCACTGCATTAAAATCATGTCACTGAAAGAGTAGTGATGGAAGACAACATGAGTAATGAGCAGCTCAAGTAGATGTAACGTGTCTGTTAGATTTCTTTTATTTTTATTTATTTATTGTGCATTCTGTGGTGCAACAAAAATTATACAAGTGGGTTAAACAAGCAGATGATACAAGACACTCCTGCAGCACCATTTCAAACTCAGAATGACAACAGGTAAGTATAGCAGTGTGACCACCTGGCACTGCACATCCCTGCTGATGGAGATAAAACAGCAAATGATGATGCTCACTTTTGGATTCCCATTAAATTGTGACCTTTGAACTGAATTTGTAGAAGAAAAAGATGTGATGTGAACTTCAGTCCAAGAAGATGTCCACAACATGTTTTTACTCCCACCAACTTTGAATGATTTTGTGATATAAGAGCTCATTCCCTTCAACCCCCACCTACCATGCACCCACCCACCCACCCAGCCACCAGTTCTTTTTCACTCCCTCTTCTTTTTCCCCTGCAATTTTCCATAATGCCTCACAGATTTTACACTCAATCCACCTTTGCGATGACAAGGCTTTGAGGAAATCCAATTCCACCGAGCTGTTTTCAGAACTTACTCTCCACAGGCACACACTCACTCTCACACTTTTACACAGACACACACACACACACCATCTCCACAAATTAGTCAGGGAACAAATTACCTGCATTCTGAGTGTGATCCCACGCACTTTGCCGGCTGCCTTACACAGGTCCCCTTTTGAAGAGCAGCCATGTGATTTCTCTCTCTTCTGCCCCGCAGGCCCCTTTGCCTTCTGCGAGGGATTCTGGAGTTGAATTTTAAAACTATGTATGGCTGCTGCCTGCGCTTATCAGCGCGTGCACAAGTGGCATGCAAATCAAACCAGGATCACACACCGCATTGGAGGCCTACACTCAAAGGCAAGCTTAATTGCTAATTGGGTATCTAGGTGTGAAACCCACACTGCCAATAAGAAGCAGGAATGTGGATGTTTTAAGGCCAGTGGTTGAACTAATTAATTTTAATCTGAATGTTATTAAAAATTGTGGATTCCCTGCATTTTCTGAGAAAAACAGCCCAGAAGAGTGTTGTGGAAGTAGTTTGAACTGCAGTTGGACGTGTTGTGGTCTGGTTTATACTATATAATATTATTATGAGTGTGGTTTTGCTGTGTTGATGTGGTCATTGAAGTGATGTTTTCAAACTACAGCACTTACATAACCTATCAAAAGTTAAAATAGTGTTAAATATTTCCCCACCCAGGGATAGTTTGATGTTTTAAGAGATGTGATCTGATTATGTAAGTGTTATATGACTTTGTTCACATAAATAACTTTTCAGCTGTTATGAATATTTTTTAAACACACACACACAAAAAAGAAAGAAAAACTATTGATGCTCTGAGTGTTAAAGTTGCATCAAATGAAAATGCAATTAGGTTGATATTGTGTGACTGAGAGGACCATAAGTATGAGTGACATACACATGGGAGGTGGGTATTTGGGGGCTTTTGTGTCCAGGTGGTTGAGTAGGTCGACCACAGTGTTGAGTTTGCCACTGTTTGAGCTCTGGACTTTGATAGACGGAGGGTTTAACCTGCTAAACAAAACAGCTGCTGAACAATGGGCAGCAACATGCGGTGGAGGGGGTAAAACACTTTTCCAAAGGGGGCAAAAGGCCAGCTGCGGAAGGGGCCAGATGTGCTTGCTGACCCGACCTGCATAACCACAATATTCAATTTTGTTAGGCAGGATTTGTTTCATTCTGAAAATGCGACACACATACCTGCCGCTGAAACAGCGACAGCCCAAAAGAGCCGCAGGCGCTACAATGCTAATGTTGTCGGGGGCTTTGACTTCTCGCAGCCACTGCAAAGAAGCTGCTCCGTGTGACAGCCACGGTGCCGCCGCTCTTCCTCCCGGTGTTCTCTCTCCCGCTTTTCACGCCTCTGCATATTTGGCAGGTGTGTTGTTAGAAAAAAAGCCGACCGCGTCCTATCTCCTAACCTTAAAAGTGTGTGTGAGCTGTAATGGACGAAACGGATATCATGGACTTAACGCATCAGAAAGCGAAAAAGCGACCGCGTCCAATCAGTTCCGTGGATGAGTCCGTGCACGCTTCCCTCAAACGGCTCCCGATGCGAGCGTCGGAGTGCAGGGAGCCCTCGCTGATGTTCGCTGTCAGAGGAGAGCCTCTTCCCGCAGCATCTCTCAAGCAAAATGACCATTCGGTGACTTCCTCTCCAACTACAGTTATGCCGGCGCAGGTAAAAAGAAAGAAAAAAAACAAGAAATAACTTACATCTGATGTCTGTCTGCTACTTTTTCTTGTTGGAGCGAAGTAACGGAAGCCTGAGCTTTATTGAAAGCAGTACGGAGTGTCTGCTTCCCGTCATTTTCCATAGACTGCGCACAAATTGTTACATTTTAATGTGACTGTGTCGCGCGCGCAGTCATCAGCTGCTTTTCTGCTTTATTTTTCTCTCAGATGTCTGTTATTTGTATATGAAAAATATGTGCAAACCCTGTATTCCCTGTTGATTAGGACGTTATAGCAGCGTTTTCTCCGTTTTCAATCAAGGTCTGAAACTTTTGGGGATAAAAGTAATTTTCTTCCCAGAGCTTTGCAGAAATTGTCTGCAAATGGTGTTTGTAGGTTAACATGAGACAGTTTCCCCAAATCCTATTATCAAATCAAGAGTCATTATTGCTAATTTCCAAGAGAGATTGATGTTCCAAATTAATTTGGTTTTGGAGATTATGGCCCACAGGAGTAAATGCTTGTGGATTGTGGCAACATTCAGGTCAAGGTCAGGCTGTTTTATCCTGCAGTGATAAAAGAAAAAAAAATCTTCCCTTTCTTTCTTGACTCTGGAGTGTGAAGATATATAAAGACTGCTGTGTCTAATTATAGGGTATTATATATATATATATATATATATATATATATATATATATATATATATATATTCAAAATCAAGTCTGTTGTTTTTGTTATGCTTATTTTAATTATGATTTACAGCATTAAAAATAAGAAAGTGAATCTTCCTTGAGATATTTCTTGTGTCACATCAGTTTCTCCCTTTGTGCTCCTTCAGGATAATCGTTCCAGCATGTCCAGGCCCATGATCACACGGTCACCAGTGTCTCCCTTGAGTAACCAGGGCATCCCTACACCTGCACAGCTCACTAAGTCCAATGCCCCTGTCCACATTGATGTAGGGGGGCACATGTACACCAGCAGCCTGGCCACTTTAACAAAGTTTCCAGAATCCCGGTAAGTCTCCCTTATAATGCTTTTTATATATATATATAATATATATATGAATGTGCAGTGAACATAAAGTTTGTTGTTTAAGGCCATGGATGTTTGCCATACTTTTGCTTGCATCAGGTTAGAAAATTTCACAGGGAGTTAAGTCTGTTTAACCCAGATTTGTTTGGCAGTCATAATTTCCTCAGAGTTTAATGTCAGCCTCTTTAATGCTTAATGTCATTATGTGACAGTCAAATGTCACAACTCTTTAAATCACACATTTGGATGCACTTGGAAGAGATTCTGATGTATTTCAAAACTGTGGTGTCAGTTGGTTTTTGATCAGTCAATGTACATCACAGCATGCCTCTTTGTGAAATAAAGCTCACAGTTATTTTGAGAGGTAAACAGTGTGGAGAAGATGCAAGTGCAGAATGCAGGGCACAGACAAAAGCAACTTGGTTATTCTGACAGATGTCACAGCGGCAGTAAAGAGCCACAGGGCATGGAGCCATCTGGAGGCTGGAAGGCCACACTGTCGCTCCGAGCCTGAGGCCTGAGGGTGACTGGCACCCCGCTTCAGGCAACCAAGCACCAGCTGGCCCTGACCTCTCCAGACCACCTCTGCTTTTTAATTTCTTTCTTTCTTTCTTTCTTTCTTTCTTGCTTTCTTTCTTTCTTTCTTTGTTTCTTTCTTTCTTTCTTTCTTTCTTTCTTTCTTTCTTTCTTTCTTTCTTTCTTTCTTTCTTTCTTTCTTTCTTTCTTTCTTTCCTTCTTCCTTCCTTCCTTCCTTTCTTCTTTCTTTCTTTCTGTCAAATACCCTAGTTTATGCTTTAAGTAATGTTATGAAATTTTGCTTTTAAAATAAAAAAAAGATAAAGTTGTTAATGTTGTCCTGTTGTTCCCCTATCCTCTTTGCTACCCTCCCGTTTTGCCTAACCCACCACCCCCTCCTCTCTCTGTGCAGAATTGGTCGTCTCTTTGATGGCACAGAGCCTATAGTCCTGGACAGCCTGAAGCAGCACTACTTCATTGACAGGGATGGACACATGTTCCGCTACATCCTCAACTTCCTCAGGACGTCCAAGCTCCTCATTCCAGATGACTTCAAAGTGAGTGGATGTCCATCCGACAAATTGTGAAGTCCCATCAGCCAGTCAGCAGTCCTGCAACTTAGCACACACAATCAATGCTAAGGCCGTGACATGCCTTTGGTCACTGGTCTTCCCTGAGTTGCTGAAAACAGTTGCCATGCTGGGGACAAAATATCAAGGCCCAGTCAAACAAAGCTTAATCTTTGAGTTTCCATTGAGATGTAATTTGCTTCCCTCCAATGATTACTTTTCAGATTCAGATTGTTGGCCACATGACACGTTTCTACTGCTTTGTATGTTCTTGTGCCAAGTGTCCATTCATGGTGACTCTCACTGTATGTGACATATATGCATTCCTTATTTTTGCTGGTATATGTCATTTAGTTGGTAATTACTGAACTTGCCCTGAGAGAAAACAAATAACTATATTATCTGATGGGCTGTTCACTGTGCGACTCAATCAGTGGAAAGTATTCTAGTTAAAATAAGCAAAAGGCTCAAGTTCAGACTAAGGCCAGTTTCACATTAGGTAGATTTTAAAGGAAGCATGAGAAAACTTGAGTGTGGTACAGTTTAGGTCCTGAAGTCCTGCGGGAAAAGGATCTGCTCTTTTGGTACATGCTACATCTAACTTTGGATATGTTAATCATTTTTTTAACTTGCTCATCTTGTACTTTTTCATTTTGCTCTCTAGATCATTTTTAGGGGATTTTGTTTGTTTTTCATTTATGGATCTTGTGTTCTCCAAATGATGTCCATTTTACAGGTTTTAAACCTATATGCAGCGATTTTAAAAATATTTATTGCAAAGGAAAATAACCTCACTTTTATTCTTCCTGAATCCTAAAATGTTAACACCCTACAACCTATTTTTCCCAGGACTACAGTCTGCTGTATGAGGAGGCTCGGTACTTTCAGCTGCAGCCCATGCTTGCAGAGCTGGAGCGCTGGCGCCAGGACCAGGAGTTGAGTCGGGTGTCCCGCCCCTGCGAGTGCTTGGTGGTGCGTGTTGCACCCGACCTTGGTGAGAGGATCACGCTTAGCGGAGACAAAGCCCTGATCGAAGACGTGTTTCCGGAGATTGGTGACGTCATGTGCAATTCTGTGAATGCTGGGTGGAACCATGACTCCACACATGTCATCCGCTTCCCACTGAATGGCTACTGCCACCTCAACTCTGTCCAGGTATGAATGTCTGTTTTATGAACTTTTTAGGTCTGCATTCATCAACAAGAACAAGTGATGATCTGTTCATCCAGCATCTTTTATTTCTTTTTTTTTTTTTGTGGGCTTAAAAGATCTTTGCTTCAGTCTGATTGAGACTCTTATCTTTATTTTTAATCTAACTAAATCATATGAAAACCCTTGCAGAAAAATAGATTCTTTGATGAGTTCTTCAAAGCATCAATTTATCAAGTCGTCATTGCTCAAGCCTACCACAACCATTACTTCTCTGTGATCTGACTGGAATTATAATCTTCAATTTGGCTCCAGAGTTGGTGGGTTCAGCTGTAGAAGTTTGTTTTGAATCCATCTGTTGCAACACTGGCATCTCTTCCTCTTCTTTTTCTGTACCAACCTAATTATAAAAAAGGTATAGTAAAGAAGTAGACAAATAGAGTGTCTGGCACCTTTGAACTATGGTGAAGACTGATATACAAGTCGAAACGCAGGGGAAAGTGACTGATGGTGGAGGAAAGGGGCAAGTTAGTTAAAACAGGTTGACGTACAATGATGTTCCTGCTGATTTCAAAGTCCACCCATAAAGCCTGTGAACTCCAATCATGAAAATACTGCCTTCTTGAAATAAGTCAGTAAAGGTCCGTGTAGGCTTACTGGTCTTATGATCATTGATAAAGGTGGTGATAACAGGGAATCTTCTTGCATATCTTCTTCTCAAAACAGACTTTGCACATACTCAGATGATCTAAGTTATATCTATAACTATCGTTTTCATTATCTGGCTCATACACAGTTGACATGTTTGCAGTGCATACACTTTTGGACTTGGGTAGATGAGGAAACTTTCATCACTCAGATCCACAAGGAACCTTCCAGACATGTAAACATGGAAAGCATTAATTTGCCCTTAAAGGATTTTTGGATCAGTGCTCTGTTCAGGATATGATCAAGCTTTTTAAAGGTTTCTGTCTGCTACCACTGTGTCTGTTTATAACATCAGAGAACCAAAATGGTATGGGTCTTTACCTGAGTTTACTAAGTTTAAGAGTTAATGGTTAGTGTATATTTGACATGTGCTTCCATGACTCAATAAACGGTTTGTACTGTAATAAAAACATTTAGTATGACACTTTTATAGGTCTAATGATTTCTCACTTGTACAAGATGTATATTGCACTAATATATATTCTCTAATTTTCAAACTGTTATAATCAGCACGTATTTGGCAATGCAACATTTTTGTGATTATATATTGATATTCCACTCATTCATTGATGGTAATATCCTCAGATACACATTAATAACTGATGGAGAGGATGCATTTTTGGAAAGTTTTCACAATGATTTGGATTGTGTCTCCATCTGAGGAAGTTAATTCTCCACCTCTTTCCCAAAAACACACAAACAAACCCATCTCAGAAGTGTGTGAGTCGTGGAGAGCAAGCTAGAGAATGAGCATGCTCCCTGGCAGGTTGTCCCCAGGCAGGGCCCATAATCCTGTTTGGTTATTAAAGCACGCCGGCGGTGAATGCTGTATCTGCGGCTAATGGAGGCAGGGTGGAGGGGGGGGTTGAGAGAAGGAAGGGGAGCAGAGAGAGCTGCCAGCAGTCGGAGGGACCTTTGTAGTTTTGGCGGAGGCTTGGGCCTGGGGGAGAACTGGGAAGAGAGGGGGGTTTTGCTGAGCAGCCTATACTGAGCCAAGTGGCATAGAGAAAGCCTCACTGCTCCCTGGGGCCTCTTCGATGGAATGTGATCCTACAGCCCCCCCCGGACACGTCTGTAAATGTCTGCAAGGCTGCAAGATCAGGAACAGCTACACATAAACACACACACAGAAAAACACACACATACACTAAAACAATGAAAGTGAGGCATGAGGGAAAATAAGAGGCTCTTGGTTTTGTGAAAGTCTCATCCAAATTCCCGTCACAAACCGTATGTTGCTGTAGCTTAAACCCAAAGCCACTGTTCCACTGTTGACACAGGAGCTTATAATTGGAGTTTGTTGCTTTGTTGTCAAGCATCAGAGTGACAAAACAAAGTTTAGAGGTTACATTCAAGATTTAGCATCTTAGTATGTGTTCACTCCACACATACTTTATTAGACTGGTAAAGATAAATGAGTAAGCAGTGCTTGTCTGGGATACTAACGTTGCTTTTCACATGAAGATACAAATAGCCTCTGTCATCGTCCACCTTCCATCTCATTCCCAGGTTCTAGAGCGCCTCCAACAACGTGGCTTTGAGATTGCCGGTTCCTGCGGTGGAGGCGTGGACTCATCCCAATTCAGCGAGTACGTCCTGAGAAGGGAACTGAGGAGGACAAGTCAGCGAGGACCCAATTCAAACAGGATAAAGCAGGAGCAGCTGGACTAGAAACCTCCTAAGCAGTAGGAGGTGCTAGACTTTTCTGTAGCAGCCAAAATGCTGCAGAGCTCTGTGGACTCTATTTTTCTTCATTTCCTTGTTGATGTTTCTGTTTTCTTAAACTTGAGAACCTTCTAAAGAATAAAAATGAAGTGCAACAGAAGATTTTTCCATAAGAAGATACAAGACATTTGATAAGTTTGAGATTGCAAAGACATTTGTGATTGTCTAGCCCCCATACACTAATTAAAAAAAGGATTTATATATGCTGGATTCCCAACAAAGTTTGTTTTAAAACTTGGAGCCTACATTAGGTTAAATATGATTTGTAATTTACCCATATAAGTCTTTTTGTTGATGATGTAGTGTGTTGTATAGCTTGTCATCAGTGACTTAATTTTATCGTTTCATTGGCATATTAGCTAAATTTGTTCTTTATCCCTTGTTCCAAAACGGTCATATATGTGTTGCTTACAGTACAGAATGTCTCACTTGTATTAAACCGTTAGTTTCAACAAAAAAGCATATATTTAACACTTAATATGATGTTCAACATTGTGATCCAAATGAAGTGGTTTTTACATTAATTGAGGTTATTTTAACAGTTTATGCCATAAAATGAAAATGAAATTAGTATTATAAAAATTTTAACATCACAGACCTCATGTACACAGAAAAAATAAAAACAATTAGTAAATTATTATGTCACTCCATTTGCCTCATTGGGGAGTGTGAGCTACAAACACAATGTGCTACCTTGGTACTTATTTAATTGGACCATAACTTTCCTTTGAGTCATGACTTGTAAATTTTCATTGTATATGTGTTTGTGTTTTTTACATTGAATCTTTTTAAAGCAAATTTGTTGCCTCAGACATGACTGAACAGATTAAAGCTTATTGTACTACCCACACCAAAATGACTTTCATTTGTAGCCCATATTGACATTATGTTGCATATAAGGTATTTCTAAGATTACTGACACATATACACTCCCTAGATTTTATAAGGATTGTAGCAAAACACATTAAATAAATCTCAGCTGAAGTTGTCATGTTGTCTGTTCGCTGTTTTTGCTGTCACATTAGCAGTGTATGGCTCAATAGTTTTGCAGATATGTACAGTATTTCGTTCATGAGTTGTACCTCTCTGAAGGTATTTTTACATAATGTAGCATTTTGTCTCTCTTCAACCAGAGAGGTGAATCAAACTACCAAGGCCCTATTGTACTTTGGAGTTTTTATGCTGTTGCACTACACAGTGCACTCTTTACTTACTTATATTGAATAGAGTCGACTTCTCCACGCAAGTCCTGTCAGTTGTGTTTCCACATGTTCCTGCAGGGCCAAGATCCAAAGTGAAATCCCACACTGAGCCCTGTCGTCTTGTCTCCATCCCTTTTGGCAGAATCTCCACTTTCTTCGGCTATCTGCAGTTTGTGCTATATGTCTCCCTTTCAGGCCTCTTTGCCCCAGATTTCCTTTAGAGCTAACTGCTTAAGGCCAGAGGTGCAACAGTGAGTGCCACACAACAACTCTTTGTCCTCAATCATAAAACAAAACTCAAGCATTTATGACGTTGTACCTGTCACCTGAGATAACGTGATCTGTTAAAAATCACAAGAGGGTAATTTGTGACTGAGCTAGTTAATTAAATAAACATTTTAAAAGGTGGGTTTTATTTAAAAAGGTTACAGCACTGGTTATTCCAAATAAGTTGTCATTTTTATTAGTTATTATTACCTTTCCTGCTGAGGGTTGAATGAAAAGACTGGTAAACGTTCTGTCATGTCTTTACACATTCAAAGCTACAGCCAGCACATGATCTGTCTGTTGTTCTTTCTCTTTGGTTTTTACAGCGATTTTACAAAAAAGTTGAATAAATTGTGACCGGATCAGGTAAGAAATAAAACCCCTTAAATGTGTCTTAGGTCAGCTTTTATAGGGCACTCACCTTGCCGGCTGTTCCTGACAGCTGATGCATCCCAATCAGGTCCCTAAACCACCACAAAAAGCTGTCCAACAAGCCAGAACAGCAAGTTTATCATAAACTCTCTCTTGAGGTCTGAACTTCTATTTTCATTTCAGAGTAAACTTGGACAGCCTTTTAGAAGACCTGGGAGCTGCCTGCATTCACAATGTTGTACTTTCACTCATCACCCTACAGGGCCCAATCTGAGACAGCATCTACAGGGACGTGGTGTGATGCCTGCCAGGTGACAAGGACTATTGATATCTCTTATTTCCACAGTGGAATCTCGGCATTTGTAAAAGAAATGTTATTTAAATAAATTACATAAAGGTATTTTAACTTAAAATAAAATGCTTTTAAGGTTAGTTTCAGAGAGAGAATGGGCACATATTTGGTTTTAAATTCTGTGGTCGGATACTTTTTCTGCATATAATTTAAGTTTGTAACCTGTGGGGCAGCTTGAACATAATGAGACCTTTTCCAGCACTATCTTCTCTTCACTTCCTGTATTCAGACTAACTTGAAAAGGAATTAGAGATATTCTCCTCTCAGGACACAGTCTGCTGGAGAAAAGATGAATGGTATTAAGAAACTAACTTCCAGTCCTTTAGAGGACAGGGGTTTAGAGGAGAATAAAGGAATCTGAGATCCTCCTCTTTTTGGTGGTGTTTCTGTGATCATGTCTCTCACTTGCTTTCTCTCTAGTGATTATTTCCAGTCATCAAAAGGCAGAGTAGGGCCTGGAGAAAGTGGCCATAGCCGTCGTTCCCTCACTCCTCGGGCTCTGCTTACTCACCACTAGTGAAGGTCAGTGGATGGACTCATTCACCTTATCTTCAGATCATCAGGCCTCACTCTGCTCACTTCTACAGGCCAGTGCAAGCAGAGAAAATTGTTCCTACTACATCCTGTATTAGATGCTGCCCTGTACACTGGATTTAGTCTAACTCTATTTGGAGTCTTCTTTCTTGTTCTGTGTTGATCTGTAGGTAATATTTTGTACTGTAGGTGCTTCTTACCTTTATTGAAAAAGCCTCTTAGCTATTTTATGCCAGCAAGATAATTATAAATGTAACCTATGGCATAAAAGCAAAAACACTACTCCCACATCTCTCCCTTGCCATTTCTCCCTCTCCTTCTCTTTCTTTCTTTCTCTTCCTCCCTCTTTCCCCAACCTTCAGCCTCAGGAGCTGATTTCAAATTTTCAAAGGTATCTCATAGTGAGGCTGTGAGATTGAAGGCTCATAAATACCTTTATTATAATATAATGGTCATATATTTCAACCCATTTTTTCTAGCAGAAAAATTAGTTCATTTGTGTGATGAATGCTGTCGCAGAGGCCTTAAATGTTCCTGAATGGACAAAGGCTGGTAAAATGATATGTCAGAGTACCTTTCTTTGAGTTATATTGTAGAGATTTAAACTTACATGTAAGCAAGTTTAAATACAAAAATACACAGGCTGATGTCTTTCCAAAAGCCTGTAATTATATAAGAGTACTAAAATGTGTGGAACAATCAGCCACCCTTATCATGTTAGCACATTTCAGTATTACATCATAGTACAACTCAAGCTATTAGAGAAAAGATCCAGGATAACCTTCCCACTATTAATAAAGTCTCATCTACAGCAGCTTTAGAGACGTCTTCAGAAACCTGATTTATGTTTGGATCATTTCTGTTCTGCACAGCTCTGAGTTAACCAGAATAACGGCTTCATCTAAACCTTCAACTTGTATTTTAGACCCCAACCAGACTGTTTAAATTTTTTTTTTTTTACCTTAATTAATATTCTGTACTGGATATGATCAACATATCTCTATTGACAGGGTATGTAAAGTACAAAAGTTTGGACACACTTTGCCAGTAAATGTAATAGGTCAGCGTGTCCAAATTTTTGAGTGGTAGCATACCTCAAGACTGCTGTACCTTTACTTAAAAAAAACAACAAAAAAAAACAATTCTTGATTCAGGAGTGTTAGCTTATTATAAATCCATATCCAACCTCTCCCTTATGTCTACCATTCTTGAGAAAATTGTTTCAACTCAACTATGTGCCCATTTGAGCAGAAATGATCTTTCTGAAGAGTTTCAGTCAGGATTGAGAGCTCACCATAGTTCATAGACAGCACTGTTACCAATGATCTTCTCATGGCCTCAGATAAAGGACTCCTGTCTATACTTATCTTGTTAGATTTCAGTGCTGCATTCAACACCATTGATCACAGCATTCTGATACAGAGGCTTAAATATGTTACTGGGATTACAGGAACTGCATTAGGCTGGTTTGAGTCATATTTATCTGATTGGTTTCAGACTGTTAAGGTAAATGATAAGTCTTCTTACGCACCAGGGTAAGTCATGGAGTTCCTCAGGGTTTTAAATTTGGAACAATACTTTTCACATCATACATGCCTCCTGGTAATATAAGACAGCATAGTATAAACATTCATTGCTATGCGGATGATACATATACTTCTCCATGAAGCCTGATGAAAGCAATCAGTTTGTTAGATTACAGATGTCTTAAAGTCATAAAAACCTGGATGACTGAATTTTCTCCTTCTAAACAATCTGAGGTTGTTGTTTTTGGACCTGAAAAACACAGGCTATGTAATTTATCTGGATGGCATTAATTTGGTTTCGAGCACCAGTTATTTTTGACCAGGATTTGTCCTCGCATATAAAACAGGTTTCTAGAACCGCCTTCTTCCACTTATGTAATATTATTAAAATTAGGAACATCCTGTCTCAAAGTGATGCACAAAATCTGGTCCATGCTTTTGTTACTTCAAAATTGGACTACTACAATTCCTCATTATTGGGATATCCCAAATATACCCTGAAAAAGTCTCCTTCTGATCCAAAATGCTGCAGTGTGGGTTCTGATGAGAACTAGGGGGGTTAGCCATCCCTTAGTTATGCTGCCATAGTCGTAGACTGCTGACAGACATCTCATGACTGAGCCCTTCCTTCCCTTTTCATCTCTCTGCTCTATATCTTCCATGTATAAACTTATAACAGTATTGGCGTCATTAACTTGTATTTTTCTTCTCTCAGCCGGTCTCCTTGGCTAAAGGTTGTGGTGCCTGTTAGTCTCTCTTTCCTGTACTCTCGACCTGAACCGGCAGATAGCTGCCCTCTTTGGGCCGGTTCTGCATCAGGTTTATCCTTCCTATTAAATGGGAGATTTTTTCCTTTCCATGCTCAGGATCAGGGATTGAAACGAAGTCAAGATTCACTGCAATTTGTTGGTTTTCCTATTGCTAGGCTAATATTTATTTTGAATTGACTTGTATGGATACTGATTTGATCACAATGGATTTGCTTGAATTGATTTTTCTGTAAAGTGCTCTGAGATGAAATCTATAAAGAGTTGTTGAAATATTTTGCAGAATGTGGTATGCACAGAAAACGCCAACCTGCCATAAGTAAAAATTTCATAGCAACCCATACAATTTGTGCTGAAACACTTTGTTAGAAAAAAGAAATTACAAAACTCACCCAATTCAGCTGAACAAAGCATATTTAAGTTAATTTAGTATGAATCAGAGCAGCAAAAAAAATCCACTGTGTATGTTAATACAGATTTTGCACATTAATATGTAGTATCCCGCATCACATCATATAGAAGGGCTGCACCGGTCATGTTAGCCAACATGTTGGGACAGAAAACTTTCTCTAGTGGTTTGCTGTGAGAATACACCAAGTGAATTTTAGGTAAAGCTTTACAACATCCTATGTTTTCCATTGTTTATTTATCAGTCAGGCCTTGAATTATGGCATGCTTGCAGTGAAGAATTTTAGACCTGACTATGGTCGCTGCAGGCCCCTTGGCATACACTGTACACTGAGAGGGAATCATTTATATTCTACTCCAGAGGTAACAGAAGAACATGAGATTGGGAAACAGCTCAAACACCACTCTGCTTGTGAGGCTTAAGGCAGAGAAAAGTTAAGCTGTATTTTTTTCCCAAGCACATTCAAGCAAGCTCTAATTTTCTTTTCTATTTTTGTCCAGTTTGTAAAAAAAAAAAAATCTTAAAACATACGGTATGACATTTTCAGTTCATCATGACACTTTTTTTCGCTATGTTATGGCTCAGTGGAGGTGTGATGGAATGCTGGCATTGGTAAAAAAAAAAAATCAGCAGCAATGAAATTTGACCAGTGAAGCTTCATGTGAAATGCTGAAGGTAAGTTTAACCTGCACTGAAAAAAGGCTGGGGGGCGTTTTCAGCCACTGAAATAATTACAAATGTATTCTTTGGCCAAACATCAGCAAACTTGTTCCTTTCCTCGTGCTTTTGCTTATTTATTTATTTTTTTCATTTGTACCCCCACCCACCTCCATCCCTCCCTTCTTTGGCTGAGAATTAATAAGAGATACCTCGCCTTGATTAAAAGGTCTCAGCTACACTGTGTTGCTCACCAGTAGCAAGTCTCTCCTGCACCAGCCTTTCACATCGGTAGACCTGCATGTAAGGAGTGCACTAATGATTCTGGAGCTTGCCATTCGAGGGCCACCCATCCATCATAGTGGTAAGGCCAGCGGCTTTATTATAATACAGAGGACAGACATGCTCCGAGGCTATGTGGGACACAATAGAGGTCTTTCAACAGACCTATAAATACATGATCTGTCAGAGTTGCTGTCCTAAGGGCACTCTCAGCCAGGCTCTAGCCCTGCGGTTGGCCATCACTTATGCTAAGATATGCGCCAGCCCTGGGGCTAAGGCTAAGGCTCAGTTCATTTCAGCCCCTCATCAACCACCACATTCTACCTCCAGCCATGAGAATAAATAAGAACAAGATGAAAAAAGTGATTCATTATGATGGAGAGCAAAAACCTTAACAAAACAAACAAATCGAGGGAGTGAAAATAAACACAGATAGCCAACTATTGACTCTTTGGCAGCAGCATCTGAAAGCTGTTGCTGAATTAACACACAAGGATTTTGATCCAACAAAGCAATCCAGTATATAGAAAGAATTGATCAAATAGTCTTCTTTTTTGTATTTTTGTATCATACCACAGATTTGCACAAGCATACCTAAAATTCAAGCAAGCACACTATCACACAAAATGTATGATTATAAGTGTCACTTGGAAGTGGCACACGTCTTCCTTTGATTCTTCTTCCCATATCATGTTCTGGGAGTACTGTATATTTTGAGTTCATTTCCTCCTTCTGCACCTCTTCTTGACTTATCTCAGGTGAGAATCACTTTTCACTGTTGCCTTCAAGCCAAGATCAGCAATCTGGGAGTTGGGTGTGTTCTTTTAGAGATTAGTGTGGATGGAAGCTGTTGCATGTTAGAATAATAAACAGGTGAACACTTTAACTCTGCATAATTCTCTATCTCTGGGCCACCTTAATGTATTAAAATTGTATTCTTCCTGGAGGCAGAAAACCAGCAGCAGATTATGTCCAGGGCATGGTGAGTGGAAACCCAATGACAAATCCCAACACCCTCACAACAATGATCACCTGGGATGGAGGTTGCTATTTATCACGCTTTTCACCAAATTCTGGCATTTAAGGGTGTGACTCTGGTTGTTTAAATAGTAAATAATGCTAAAGTGCTTGGTGATGTGGTTATTCCATTGACATTTTATTCCATTTACACTTCAGTGTATCTGCAATCAACACTTTTCTGCAAACACATGCTCCCACATGCACCCCCTTAGTTCTTCCTGTTGCCATCCTGTGAGTACCCACTCTTCCAGCTCCACCCCCTTACAGTTTTCAAGAGTTCCAGCCCCCTTAACACCCAAGCCAACCAGGTAGAGGTTAGTGTCTATAATGGCTGGTGTTCTCAGCTTTAGATTTTTTTTTTTTTTTTTTTTTTTTGTGGCCTCCTCCCTGCATACACACTTGCACACAGCAACATTTCCCGTGCACCAGCCTCATCCACCCTCCAGCACTCCCTCCCCAACTCTCTCCTCTTCTTCTTCTTCTTCTTCTTCTTCTTCCCCCAGATCTCTCTTTGCCACAGCTGCTGCCTCCTGGCCTCACCCAGAGCCTTCAGGAGGCTTCCCAGCTCCCTCTCCTTTTCCCTGCAGCCAAGAAGGAAAAGCAGGCAAAGGAGGAAAATAAAACTTCAGGCACACCACGCAAGGCCATCTGGGTAATCTTGTTCAAAAGGCTTGAGGTGATAGCTGCAATTTACACAGAAAAGAAAGAAAGAAAAAAGAACAGACCTAATTTCCATACCTACCAGCCTCAAGGAGATGAAATTGAATAAACTAAGAATTAGAAAAGAATTACAGTAAAACCAATACAGAATATTCAACATTAGTTCATTTTGTCCTTGTAACACCCCCTACTTCACACACATATTTCTGATTTCCTAAGAAAGAAAACATTAGAGCTGACATGAAGGTGCCATGGACAACTAACAGAAGCACACAAGTGCACTGACTTGGGCACAAACACTAAAACAGTTCCACTCAAATAAACGTGCAGACACACACACACACACACACACACACACACAGCCGTAGGGAGAAACAATATTTGTGATGAAAGCAAATCAAACTGAAATCCAACATGTTAAAGTCAAGTTGATTAGTGTGAAAATGTAAAAGCATCCTCAACTGGCATATCCCACAGTCATAAAGATATGTTAATTTGCAACTTAATGGCTGAGAGCATAATTTTGCTTATATAAACCTTGAAACATGCTGCATTTATGAAATGTGCCTTAATTTAATGAAGTAAACACCACCACAAAACAATAAATGCCCCAATTAAAGAACAGGCATGAAGAGAAGTGTCTATTTCCCAATTTGCCCCTGCAGACATATGTACCCAAGCGTGTCTGTGCATTTACCCACACGCAGAAGCATATGCATCGTGTGCAGCTCATAAACATCATGCCTTCCCTTTTACATTAGCATATGCACCGTGTTGTTTAAGATGTAGGTTATCTGGTGTGAGATCCAGGCTACGCATTTATAGCAAGATCACGAGCATGCATGCAAGTATATCTGTGTTTCTGCTGGGTAGTGTGTATGTTTGCTTGCATGCCTCACTATATCCACATGTAGGTTTACAGCTATGATGGCATGGAGTTACTGTATAATTAGTACATAATGTAGTCAGGGTTACTATTCATAATTGCATGCATGTTACTGGAACATATTGTGCATTAGAGGCAGGATGTGCCATCCTCTATTCTTTCTTCTTTCTTTTCCTGCCCCTGTGTCTGTTTGTCATCTGGCCTGCTTCGCACCCCTGGGGGGCATATCCCATCAGGCTTGCTGTGCTCCAATGTGTCCCGACAGACCTGATGTGATCTGAGTGGCTGACGGGTTTGTCCCTGCTGCCCGCTGTCTTTTCACTTCCCTGCTTCACTCACACATGTGCCTAAGTAACACACAACCTGATGCAGACTGACTGGAGTTTGCACCTCCTGCGGAAACCTTCCAATCAGTGCATGTGCAATTATGTGCCTCCACAAAAATGTTTTCAGCATGTAGGAACCGTGCACAATACATCACAACAGTAATCTTGAGCTTAATCTTGAGTTTCAGGATGATTCAAGTGTGGAACATGGTTACGTGCTTCATTTCTACTTTTAGGATTCATTTGAATGTATGCATAAATATGAACGTTCAATTATGAAGCCCCACTGGAAAGAAACAATGCCCTCTTGGTTCAGTAGCCATCTTACACACACTCAGAAGCCTGAGGGGATGCAGAAAGAGTGGGGGTTGGATACCATGAGACTAGGGCATCAAACTGGGGCTTAGAGACAGAGATATACCAACTGGAACCTTATAGCTACAGGGTGTGTGTGAATACATCTATGTATGTGTGTGTGTTCCTGTCCTCTGGTTAACACAAACTCACACATATGGAGGAAGCAAGTGTCATACTGAGGAAGGGAGAGTGCTTCATAGGGGGGGATACAGTTTGTGGAGGCTTTTTGTGCGTATGTGTGTTTGAATATAATCTAATTGCTTACTAGTGGAGGACAAAATTGTTTTGCCTGCAGGTGTAAGTATGGGTGGTGCTGATGAGAACTGGTCTGATATCTCAATCCACCAATCAGCTATGCTGGGCCACGCCACAGCTTACCTCTTAAAACCATGCTCTTTGCGCATTAACACTATACACAGATGACAGTTTTGCTAATAAAACTCAATTATTTGCTCTTAATTCATTTCAGAAAACGGACGATGACAATGAGGGTAGTTTAAATTCTCTGGCCAGCATCAACAGGGAGCATCAGGCTTTTCAAATTTAATTAAAAAAAGATCAAGGGGACTTTTATTGATATTTGTCTACATACTTCAGGCACAGCAGTATAATGCCTCAAGTTCACAGTCATTTTTTTGATCTGTGATTAAGTACCTCACCTTTAGGTTCTCAACACAAGCCAGTGTCTTGTGGCTAAAATGAACCACATCATAAAGGAAATGGCTGCAGAAATGGCTGAGGGAGGACGTGCTTGTATCCATTCAAGCAGCACGATGCACTATTTGCTTGAACTCCAGGTGAAGGCCCAAAGGTGCTTTCAATCACTAATTTCCTCTCAGCAACCACCATCACTTTAAATGATGGATGATTTCTTTAGTTTTATTGTAGTGCTCAAACTTTTCCACTTGAATAAAATTGCAGCTGTACTGCTTTAAGATGACACATAAAGTTGGCCATTTTTTGACATGATGTTTTGACAGTGTCAACTTGGAAAATTCTTCCCTCAAAAGCCCAAGGACATCGTCGCCATTTTAGGGGGGCACATGTGACCCTTGCGCTGTTTGCTTGCGATCATTCTAACTGACTCGTTGACAGAAGCGGAGGGGTTGCAAGAGGCCAGGCAGGTCAGGAGTCACTCGAGTCATGTGACGAACCCCAGGGCGTTGTTTGGAGTGACAGAGAGACCACGAAGCAGAGTTGTTGTGTAGCTGCAAGCCCACGGGTGAAAAGGAGGTCAGTGGCCACAGGAAGCAGGGAAAAAGTGCCCTGAGCTACTGCCCTTAATGAGAGCACATCCCCTGGGGTGTATATCCCAGCAGCCTAACTGCCACATGAAAAACTCCAATCTATCTGAAATGCTGGAGGCAGAAGAGAGCAGCCATTTTCATGGTCCATTCCCTAAGCCAGGAGCCATCTTGTGAGGTAAACAAACCCAAGTATAAAGATGTTCACCTTGGTGTATGGCCAAAGTTGCTCCATCATTCACTCAGTGCTCTTTGAGACCTTATATTACAATTTGTTTGCTTTCACAGACCTTGCTCAAGTCTCCGTAGGGGTCCCTTTCAAAACACTGTACATTGATTTATTAATAAAGTTTTTGTATTCCTGAGAAACAGAGACTAAAAAAGGAAAAGACCTACAGGGTGAGTAAGGAAAATACATTTGAAAATAAACTTTGAGTTACTCATTAGATTAAGAAAATAATAAGAAAATAACCCAGGGCACCGCCTAAGGAGGGAAATCTCATTAACAGGTTTTTCGATTCCTCCTTTCAATACATTTGGTAAAAGTGCCACAGTGTTCAATTATCACCTCTCACCTCCAAGACATTGGGTGGCAGGAAACCTCAGACAAACCTGCAGGGCCAGGGTGGGGCCATGTGCAGAAACCCAAACACATACACACATATGTGCGCACAGTTCCCATTCATTCCCCCCTGAGTAATGGGCTTTCTGACCATTTGTTTAATACGGTCAACAAACAAGGCAAGAGCTGGAGGGCTACTCAGATATTGCAGCTCTTGCTGAATGAGTATGAGAACATGAAACACACACATTTCCTCACAGGTTTACACATGTCTAAGTGGTCATACCCCCCCTTCTTTAAAAAAAAAAAAAAAAAAAAAGCATTTGCCTACTGAGTCTAAAATACAGTCTAAAGAAAACCTTTCATTCAGCTGGGTTTCATAAAAGCAACCACAAGCCCCACCTAAGTTTCTTCTTTCATCTGTTTCCAATCTTCCTAATGGCCTTTGGGCTACATCCTTGAGGCAAAAAACCTGGAAGCCTATATTTGCTCTGGAATCATTTACTGCGCCCTCCTCCTTCTTGAGAAATGGCAGAGTGCCTGAGGGGGGTGCAATTCAACCTACCTGGAGTGCTGTGCCTCCACCCACCCCCCTCTGGTGGTAGTCACCAACACTCATGCAGCATTAGTTTGTGCCTCACAGGCCTCCTGCTACAAAAACTGCTTGAAAAGACATCACATCAACATCAACTCGTCCATATATTAGCTAAATCTTTAAATAGCAATGGTGCTTGGTGAAAAAGAAAATGTAAAATTCCCATGTTTATTTCTGGTAACAGCACTAGCTGCAGTAAAAACTCCTGCCAGCAAACATTCCTTCCTTCGAGATCCATGCACATAAGGTGTGAAATCAAAATAAATCAGGTAGTTTGAAAAACTGCTGATTAAAAAATATATTAAAATAATAATGAAATAATTTAAGGTATACATGGTAAAGTTGGCAGGTTAAAAGCTATTAAAAGGAAATTCTGTGAAGCATTAATTGTCTCAACTACTGCTCTGATTCTGACTTATCAAAACTGGCTATAATAATGAGATGACATATTAATCTTATTAACTTTCTATCATTGTGTGATTTATATGGGTGTTGTCTTTTTGTCTACTGTTAAAGAAACAAAACTTTATAGAGGATTTTTGTGTTTAAAGAACTGAGCAACGGTTTAATGTTCTAGTAAGGTTTGAATTGTTACACATCAATTTAATCTATATGAAACCCTTAGGGAAATAGCCAGTATGATCCAAAAGAAAAAAAAGGGAATAAAAGATTAAATAACACATCATAATGTGGACAAAGATGTATGAAGAACATGCAGGCGTTCTGAAGTACAGAGAAAGACAGATTTGTAGATATGTGAACATATATTAAAAGACTGTCTCTTAGTTGGAGGCAAAAGAGAAGCCATTTCTTTTCTGGCCCTCTAGCAGCAAACCTGGCATCATTCATTTCCATTTCTGTGTTGCCTACACAACTGTTGAAACTGCAGCACATGCTTGACTTCATTCTTGGTTTCATTTTACTTTCAGTGGATAACACTCGGTGTGACAGGAAAAGAGAATAAGATTAAAAAAAATTCTTTCCTTTGAAAATGGGTTTTCAGTCTGACTACAGTGTCTGATGTTGTGCTATGTCAAAGAACAGCCGCACAAGATGTCAGAGTGGTGCTGATGCAAAGAAACTACAGTCAGAAAACTACAGAGCTGTGGCGACAACTGTGTCAGACCAGCAGTGTCGACCCACCCTCTGCCTTAGTAGGAAAAATAGCGTCAATTTCTAACCTGCAGATGAAGCCCGTGTATATTGGCTTCTTTTGCACCATTGTTGCTAGGTCTTACAAAATCAATCCCTCTTCTGTCTTCACTTCTGATCTATGAAAACTGTGTGGCAATGTGTAAATCTGTAAAAAAAAATGTGTGTCTAAATGTGCAGAGTTGAGCTACATTAGCCTCATCTTAGTCTTGCAGTTTGTCAGGACTCCTGATGCAAAAAAGCAACACAGAACGTCACACTTGAAACTTGTATGTTAATCTTTATATCCAACACAGTTGATTAATATTATATTGTACTGCACAATAAAGATGACCACAGTCTTAAATCTGCCTAAACTAACCAGGAAATTATGTTGATCCTGCTTCAGGCTGCTTTATAAGGGCCTTGTTGTTTGTTCAGATATTTATGAATGACAACAGCATTTGCTGTTACTATTTATTATTCATGTATATATCAAGAAACAACACCAAAGAACACCATGTATGTATTTAAGAGACACCAAATGCTTTAACATAGTTAACGTAGCAGTTTTGGACATCCTGGTTATGAGAATAGGAGGACATCACATGAACAAAGGCTCGCTCACCTGAACAGACACATCAGACTTTTACATAAAAGCAGTTGAAAATAAAAGTGAGTACATCTGTGGATCTAAGGCAATTTAGACCTTATTGACAGCCATTTCAGGTGCAGTTTTACCTGTTAGCTGGTTTAAAAGTGGTATACACCATCTTTCTCAAAATCGTAGTTTTTCACTCATTTTAGTTGAAATAAAAGTTGCCCAGTGATTATTAACTTAACCTTACACAAAGAAATCACATCGGTTTAAAAAAAATCACAGCTGCTTAAACCACATAAAGCTGTGCCCTAAATTCTGCATTGATTTAGCAAAGCATGAACCTAGTTTTATGCAGGATGGTGTTGCTAAAAGTGAATGTGACTATGTGAGTAAATTACATGCCATTCATAAGTGAATAACGCCATTAACATTAAAATAAAAAAAAAAAAAGAAAACTTTACCTTGCAGACTATTGCTGCTTTTATATGCACAGTATACTAAGTGTTCCTGTGTTACAGATGTGTTGTTCAGTATGGTAGGATTAGAATAATAAATATATGTATTTTAACATAACTGAGTAATGGTGTATTCATGATGGACTTTGGAAGGGAAAAAAATACAGGCATACAATGTACGCACACATGCACAGGCAAAGTTTTAGTGCTTAGTTTGATTCAGCTCTTCATTAGCCACAGGGCCCAACTCTGGTTAGCTCCAGTATTAGGCTCAATTAGAACAAGATCCAATTAGAGGGCTCCTTTCCCCTGGGGCAAGGAGAGGCAGGAAATGGAGACTGAGAAATGTATAAGTCGACAACATGCGGACACAGCCAACATAAACAAACTTACTTTGTTGATCTCTGCTGTTGCTACGCAGGAGTCCTCTGGGAGTTGAAGCCCTGCTAGTCTAAGCTATGAGATAAAACAAAATAAAAAAAAAGCCCTGCAGCAAAACATGAACTCTGTGAACACAAGGGCTCCGACACCATGAAGGGAACGTCTGGGCCCAGAAAATGAAAAGCCCACAGGCGTTTTCCATTTACAGCTAAAAATCCAGCACTAGCTTCTAGCCAGGGTTAGTATCAGACTCTCAAAATGAACACTAACACTATGGGGGAACAAATGAGTAGCTTTCTATTGTCGCTCTATTAAATCTGTCGGTTAATGGACATATAACTTACTACTGACGGAAATCAATAATGTACAATGAGATAAAAGGCAAGAGAGAAATAAAGAATAAAAGCAATAACTAGAGAAAGACAAGAAAAAAAAGGAGGTAAAAATGCAACTTGGTGATTCTCAGCTCAGTATTTCTGTCCTCCAATCTGTATGGTTAGAGGTGGTGATGGCGGCAATGTTGTGTGAGCTGTTTGGGCTTGTCCTTGCCTCAGGCCTCTTGTGTTCCTCCCCCGGGCAGCGTGCGAGGGAAATGGTGTGTGGTGCGAGGGTAAACCTTGACCTGCTTGCCAGGAGGCTGCACACGGAATGAAATGAGCACAAACAAAGCAGCAGAGAGAGAGGAGGAGGAAGAGGAGGGGTGTCAGACAGCAGAGGAGGAGGTATATGGCTAAACTTGTATCACAGCTACACTTTTTATTTTTTCCCTGTCGTCTGATCTGACTCCGTGTCACAGGCTACGCATCTTTCATCCATGACAGGACACATGCATTTCGCTGATTGGGAGCGCTCAGGTGTTGTGGGCGGCATCGTTGCACCCGGCAAAGAGGGGAATGTCAAAATGTTGCATTTTCCTTCATGCTCTGCCAAGTTATGTTTTAGGGGAAGATGGAAATCCCATTATGTCACATGCCTAACTTGGCCCCGCAAACTCTGAAATTCATTTGTGAAATTGGGTTCAGATCTTAATGAGTTGCAAAGTGGTTTTTGGCCTTACAAGTCTGCAGAGGATAGATTTGTTAAAGCATCTGAGAAAGTCTTGCTGTGCATCAGTCCTGACTTTGGGTTCACTTATAAATTACTTGCAACCAGGAAAACTAAAGTTGCAGTATTATGTTCAAAGTCGTTTAATTCTGCATACAGCAAGAGCTGCATAAGAACATTTGTTCATCTTTATCTAGTGTGGATGAAATAAATTCAGATTGTATAATCACTGAAAAGCAGCATGTTGACAGAAATGTGTACCAAATCACCTTTCGTACCTGTAAAAAGCCCAGTGAAATCCATTACATACTTTAGAGACAACTCATGAATGGAATAATTAGCACAGCGTGCTTTTCCGCCTGGCTGGAAGTCTCTCTCGATAATGAACAAAGGGAAGGAAATTAGCTTTTGTCTCATAAAGTCACAACTTCAAAGATCCCTGCCATTGCATTAATACAGCCATAGCCTGCAGCACCATAGAAGAGAATAAAATAAGCACTATCACTCAGACCCCATTCCTATCAAGGTCTTTCTTAGGACAAACACCATAAGTTTGGCTTTAATAGACACACACCAGACTGGATAAGTAAGTGAACTTAGGAGAGGAAGAGTTTTACAAATCTTTGCATGCAACACTATTTCAGGGTAGTATCTTTCCGTGCAGCTGGATGTACACTTAATCACATCAGGTCAACCCTTTGGCCCAGGGCTTCCCCAGCTGTGGTCTCGCCTAACTACTGTTCCAGTCAGCTACCCTCAGGAGTGTGAGTATTGCACTGATCTGGTGCTGGGTCATCTGGGCTGCCACTACTACTTTACAGTACAATAACAAAGGCCTTCACAGGTCCAGGGTTCATAGACTAGACACAACTGATGGTAAGGGAAACACTTTGGGTGACAATTTGAATCAACAGGTGCTTTTGTGCTTTAGATTTGAGTACAATGAGGCTGTTGAAATATTATAAATACACATATTTGGTGATGTAAAAATTGCACAATTTCAAAAGATTGGTCACTTATCTGCTCGACATATTAGCAGTAATTTGTGCAAGTGAGCTGCTAGTATCACAAAGCTAAGGGAAGCAGCACTGATGACCAGGGCATGGCAAGTGTTGTCCAAGGCACTTTCTCCAAGCCTATCTGCTCCTTTATCTGCCAGGATCAGTTGTTAGTGCTGGCAGTTTTCCTCTCCTGTCCTCTGGAGAGAGGTGGCTCTCAGCTGGAGAGAGCTGCCACAGGCTATGTCTCCATTGTGTGGAGAGACACACAGTGGTATTGAGAGACTCGGTGCAGGTGCAGAGAGGAGGGAAGAGAGTGAACACACCTGAGGGGGCTGGTTTTCTTCTTCTTCCCTTTTTTTTCTTTCAAAAGTCAGGCTTGTTTTTTGAGGGACTGTTTTAGTGCAGGGACATTTGTTGTTAGGAGGACTTATTTACTGGAGGTACACTACACTGGAGGGAGAGAAAAGCCTCTCAGTTGGAATTTTTCCTCTCTGGTTGCCAGGGATATTTGTTTAAAGAGACAGCCGGCCAAAACAAGTAGAACTTTTGGAGCTAAACTTTACAGTAAAAGGATTTACAATTAAAAGAAAAACTCTTCAATAACCTTACTTACAAGATTCTCACCAATAACATTCTTGCTTCATGGTTACATCAGACTGAAGTGAATGTATCATCTGTGAAGAATCACAATAGTTTGGCTAAAATATGAGCAAGAATAGGGATAACCTGAAGAATATGAACATTTTACTTCGTACCAAATTGTATTGCAAAAAAAAAAAGAAGAAAAGAAAAAAAAAAAAAACATATTGAATACATCAAAAATATTGGTATGTATTGATAAATTAATTGGTGAAACTTAAAAAAAATAAAAAATAAATCGTTTAAAAAAAAAAGTACAATTTCAAGGAAAGAAAAAAGACACTCCCTACGAATGAACACACAAACACACACTCACACATAAAGAATATCTGGAAAGTATTGGGAAAATGTTGACTTCATCCCAAGGAAAAATCTGATTTAAAAATATTGTAAGAAATACGAAAAAATTGGGGAAAAAAAATCTAAAAATACATTTTTATAAAGAAAGATAAACTATTAAAAAAAATCTTAATGGATATTTTTAAAATTTAACTTTTTGTTAAAGCCACATATCAGAAAAAAATATGGAAAAAAATATTTAATTTTATCCTTAAATATACCAAAATTGATTTAAAACATCTTTGAAAATATGGGGAAAAGAAAACATTACCGAGATATCTTGAAAATATGATAATTCCGTGAATTACGTGTGATGATGCACTACCTAAGGTAGTATAGGACGGTTAAGTATTGATTAAGTAAACCAAAACACTACTTAGTAAGTACTCAGTATTTCGTAGTGCAATTGAAAAACATTAAGAATTATCAATAATTATTTATTCATGAGTTGTTAAATAACACATCTTTCCTTTTATTCGTCTCACACATTTTTAGATAAAATAAGTAACTTTTTTATAGTTTAGCCACTCTTTAATTTATAGTTAAAGTTTATGTTTATCATTGTGAAGGTTTAATATTAAGAGGAAAAGCAGACTCCTGCAACAACCAGCCACTAAAACAGTCTAATGAATGTAAGGATTCAATGGAGTGAGCTACAATGAGGCATGAAACTGTCCCTGTGTGAGGTCGTATTCCTTTCTTTACTCACAGGGTTGGTGTTCCCATACAGGCAGGACACAACCTGAAGCTGATAACCTCATCTCAGACTGGGAGGTTTCTTGTGAAAGTGATCCTTTTGCTAACTGTTTGTTTAAAAACTGACAGGCTACAAGAGTCCCTGTGACAGCATCTATTCATCTCTGGGTGTCAGTTGTAGAGAGAAAGGGAACAACAGTAGGATAAAGAAACAGGAAGAGAGGAGGTAGATGATGAGAAATGGTGAGATAAAACCCAGTAAAGCATAAATGGGATACTGGTGTGCATTTACAATACGTGAGACTTACCTTTTAGCTTTGAATCATCTTCATATCATCCCAGCAGCAAATTTCAGAAATTCATCTAGCGAATGACTGAATGAGTGCTGATGTTTTCATCACTTTGGTTTTAATTATATGTCTCACTCAGCACAGTCTTCCTTCTACCCGGCTAATTTAGATTGAGATCCTTCCAGGCTTCCCCCTATCTTTCATTTCCCTCCCCTTCTTCTCTCCTCTCTGCATCACATCAGCCCCTTTGTAGAAAAAAAGAGGAAGGAAAAAAACCTTCATGTCTGTGACTTTCTTGCCCTCCAGCATACGAAGCCCTCTTTTATTTTGATCATCGCAGCACAATGGATTCATGCCATTCTGGCAACTTTATTCAGTATCAGCCCAAATTTACATACTGCTTAACAAGTTTGTGCGTGACTGTTGATGCCTCTGATCAAAGTGCTTTTGGAAATCTTTCTCATCTAATTTTTTTCCTGTCCTTCATTTCAAATGCATGGTGCAGACAGGCATCTTTAACTCAGGGGCAAAGAAAGGTAACCTTACTGCTGCACAAGCCCAAATGTCATCCAACAAGGAGGGCTCATGTCCTCGGGATAAAGATAATGTAATCTAAGCAGTATACAGTGTGTGACTGTGTGTCTTTGAGTGTGTGTATCTATGCTCGCCTCAGTGTTTGTTGGAGGCTTGGGTTTGGGGGCGTAGAGAGACAGGGGATGACAAAAGTCAAAGCAGTCATGTGTCATTTTCGGTGCTGAAGGGCTGGGACCTGCCTGCAGGGCTGTCCTCTCTGTCAGACGCACTCAGATATCTGTGCTGAACTCTCTTGCTGTCTCTTTCTTTTCCTCTCTCCATCCTTCTCTCTGTCTTTATCTAATGCACGCGCACAAACGCAGCTGCATGTTTATGCACTAACACACACAACAACTGGATGCTTAAAGAACTATACAAACAAGGTAGAACATTTCCACAGTCAATTTTTTAAACCATAAACATTCAATTTCTATAAGCAATGATTCATTTCAGCTTTCTTCATTAATCTCTCTGCCTTGACTGTATCTGCCACGAGAACAACACTGGAAGGGATGTGATTTCTTCCATGACCAGTCGTACAACATGTAACCCAACAAGTAAAGATCAGGCTGCAAATCAAGACATCAGGGGCCACACGTTGAACCAATAGCCCACAAAATTCCCATGAGGATAGAAGAAGATGCTTCACAGAACAAGTGCTGTGGCATCAGTCTGCAATATATATATATATATAGTAGTGCAAACAACAGAATTGAGAACATTAAATAACTGAGAAAGAAAAATGGATTCAAAAATACAATGAAAACAGGGTGTGGGTGGAAAGAGAGGAATCGTGGGAATGCAAGATTGCACCTCCCTCAGGCAATCAAATTATCCTATGGGCCGATGGTTCCTCCTTATGCGTCGGCTGACATTTTCCTGTAACCCCATCCAGAGTAATGCTATGTGATGTGTGTGACTGGCTTCTGCCACGGCCCAGAGAGGCCATGACGCCTTAGGGCCATTTGCTTTTGGCCTGCAGCATTCTAGGAATTGTTTATTTTAGATGTCTGCTTTTTTTTTGCCTTTCCTTTTCATTTTGCTCAATCTTTCCTCATATCTCCTGTTCTCCTTGTCTAGGCCAGTGGTATCTACTTTCAATTACAGAAGGATGCACTCTGGGTATTCTTCTGGTAGACAAAACCACTGACAGGTGACTCTTAAGGGGTAACTCTAAACCATGCCTTTAGTCTCTTCATGCAAACTGTTAGTATTCCAGCACCTTTCAGGGGACACAAAGGTAATGACAACAGAAGATGCTGTTAGTATCTGTTACTCAGCTGTATTTTACTCTTTGGGATAAAAGTGGAGGGTGTGTTCAAGAGGAAAACAGTTGAAAATCAATGTGTGCTGTGCATGTGTGCAAGAGAGTGAGATGGGGGAGAGTAAGAGATTTAAGGACAGAGGAGATAAGATGTGTGATATGAGATAATAGAGTGATATTCAAAATACACCCCTCAAGCTAGAAGTTAAAAGAGAACATTAAAAGAAAACATATTTAGATCACTTATGGATATGTAAGCCTGTACACCAATATACTCAAACTCCATACTGATACAGAGACCCCAAAGGGTATTAGTGGAGGATGGCCAGTCCACAATACACAGATAGTGTATGTATGTATGTGTGTAACCGTCGACATGTGACAAGCAGAAAAGGGACAGTGTTGAGAGCGTAGCCTTTTATGACCCAACACACTTTGACAGCTTGGTCATCGCTTGAGGACACAAGCAATGTTGCTTTTTCATCTGACAATTTCAAGCAAAACAACTCTCCCTCGATGGATTCAATTGTTCACAACGCCTTTGTGGCCGTGAGTTGAAGTACAGAGACAAAAACATGTCAGTGGCCAGTAGATTCTGCTAGCTGTTAGTGAGAGGAGTCATACTGTCAATCTGTAGGACGAGAAGTGAGAGAAATTGTAAGTGATATAATGGAAGCTGTATTTATGCAACACTGCGCTCTGCTGGTTTACAAGGTGATAACACGTTGAGTCATTTGGCAGAAAAAGTGAGCCTTAAAAAGAGGGATAATGTAACCATAGTTCCCCAGGGATGCAAGAATGTGTGCTTTCACCCTTGAAGCACCTACCTTATTTGGATCTGAAGACATTTTGCACTCAAGCATTTTAGATATACCAAAAGAGAAAGACTTTGAAATATAGCCACAGGGCAGCACATTTTAATGACAAAAATGTAGATCCTCAAAGTGAAATCTGCCTGTGACTTAAAAATCGGCAAGAGGATTGTGTTAGCACTGGAAGATGATTAAAATATTGATGTTAGATGCAACAAAATACTCTAATTAGATCAAAACATGTGGAGGTGATTCCAGTTTTTATCAGTGACTACAACATGAGAACTCACTTTGCCTAAAGTGCATGTGCATGATAGATCAAGAGATAAGCTGATGTGAGGATTGCTTTTTTAATCAGTTGTGTGCTCACATTAAAACAGTGTTTTTCTATGTGTGTGCCATTGGCTCATAAGGTGTGTGTGTGTTCATACAAAGGGTCCACTGTCGACAGCCTGCAGCAGTGTGCATTCTTGCTCGGAGAGTACATATCCTCAGGCCTTGTTCCTCCCTCAATGACCTCTGGTGAAGCCATTATTTTCTGCATTAATGATGAGCAGCAGCCAGCAATGGGAGAGATGGACTTTGTCCTGAGGCGCAGTTGTGCTGATTGTGGGCAACAACGCCAGCAAAAAAAAAAAAAAAAAGCAAGACAGAGAAAGAAAGAAAAAGAAAACTCTTCCTTCAAGCAGTTCAAAAGACTAGGGTCTTAGCAGTAAAAAATAAGCTGTTCTTGCTTTACTGACAAGATAGATCAGATAGCCTCTGTAGCAAGAGGACTGACTACCTAGAATAAACTATTCAAATACCTACAGCTTGTTTCGTCAACCTTTTTGACCACAATTAAAGCAACAACCTAATAGTAATGATGGAATAATATTAAATTCTAACATGAAGCAAATTAGTAAGATGCAAGTAGTGTGAATGAATTGGCAAAAATTGAGTTATGCAAAACCAATTTACCAGAGGTTTCATTGATTGTCTAACATCAGCCCAAACACCAACTTCTAACAACTCACAAACAAAACAAAGTGCAATCACTCTAGTCAAGGCGCATACTCAGGAAATCCTGGCTCAGGGAAGATGACTCTAAATGAAGGACTTTAGCATTCACCATTATGTCTTTGGTAGGAGTCAGAGGGAACCCCTGGGGCCATTCAGCACAGCACAGCACAACTTTTCAAAGGGCTCCAGATTAAAGTCACTGAAAGTTCCCACTGGGGTCTGAGGCCAGGATCCCATTAAGCAGCCCTACCACACCGCCGGCCATAATTGTGTCGTTGAGAATTCAGAGCAGTGGTTGCTTGATAAGCGAATTTAGGGTGAAATAAAAAAGCAGAGGCAAGAAAAAAAAGAAGAAAGACGGTGTCTCATTGGGCAACCATTAGACACTTCTTTAGTTCGCCACTAATTTGTTTTAAATGACTGAGGGAAAGGTGAGCACTTTATAAAGCAATCAAGCCACTATTTTTAGGCCTATGACAGAATGCTGATAGATGAAAACATTGCACTTTATAGCTGCATAATTTACTTCTGCTAGTGGTTTTTTTAACTGCATTTGTATATGTATATTTACCACAGCACTTCCTTTGCAGTAGGATAATCTATACAGAGTGGGGGTATTCTGTAGTTTTTCAGTCTCTCTGAACTCATTTTGACAAAATAGGTCAGTGTTAGCAGAGGCCTAATGATAATCTTACTCAGCTGTATACAATGATTCTATCTTCTAGAGCCATTTGGTGTAATAGCAATTTTTTTTTAAAAAAATGGCAAGTAAAACATACAAACAAGTCCACTTTTATTGATTATTTAGTTTCATTATGGTTCTGAATGTCATAAACATTTTATTTCTGCCATTGAGAGTCATCAACGTTTGAGCCATCTGGTAAAGAATTAAAAAAAATAAATCCTGTGAGTGTAGCAAAAGATCCAACTCCTAACTTGAGAAACTGGGGTAATGTTTGGACACACCTCTATTAGCAGGTATGTTCAAACTTAGCCAACACAACAATTTCATGTATAAGAACTTACTATTCTTTGCAGCTGGTGGACGATGACTTCAAATGTGTAAAAACATTTTAGCAACATCAGTAACTTTCAAGTTAGGAATTGGCTCTTTACAGTGAAATAAACCATGAAACTAATATTCTGAACCTATGCTATTGTCATTCAAGTGCAATAAAGATATCTTGTCAACTGCTTCAAGTGGATTTTTTCTGCTTCTTCTTCTCTGCCTCTTCTTCTTTTTCCTTCTCTATCTCAGCCACCAGAGTCTCAATTTCCTTGGACTCCAAAATCTGTAAAGAGAAAAACACACAATTATAAGATTGTACTAAAGCTAATATCAAACAGAAAAGATACATTTCCTTTATAGCATACCTTGAGTGGCTGATTCCGTCTGATAACAGCAAGTTCAATATTTTTTCCTCCTGACTGGACAACCTGTGACCCAAAAATAAGAAAGTTAACTACAATCAGCCACTGTCATTAAAAACATATCACAGAACGTAAAAATTACAAAAAATTTCATATGAAACATTGTGATAAAATGGTTTAATGGTGCATCTGTGTTCTCTAAAAAAGGTCAGGATAATTTTTTATTTGCATTGTGGGAAATATAAACAGAGCCTTGTGTCCACCAATGGCTATAGGTGCATATGGGACCGTTTGGTGTGGTGAATCCTGATCTCTGTTGAGTTTCCACAGCCAACCATAGCCTTACCCGATAGGCAGTGTATCAGCTGGATAGAGACATATCATGAACCCGAACCCGTTGGTGGAAACAGGGCTTTAGTTAGACGTTAATATCCTTCCTACTAAGTATTACGCTTCACATCTCAAGCATTTAAAAAAAAAAAAAAAAAAAAAAAAAAAAGGGAGGTTTTTTATGTCAATGAAAAATGTGTTTTCATTCAGTGTTGGTGTATCTACCTGATGAGAAAGAGTCCAAAGTGTAATATATGTTGATGCAAAGACATGTCACCTTACCTCAAGCAAAGCTTTGATGGCCAACTTGATTGCCTCGTTGTCACCAGCAATGGCTTCATCTGTGTAATTTTTCTCCAAGAACTCTCTCACGGTTTTTGCACTACGGCCAATTGCATTTGCCTGATATTTTCAACCAAGAACACAAAATTCAATCAACTTTTTTTAGGCTGACAACATATTTGCTAAACGACACCACAATTATGTGATATACACAAAAACAAAATAAATGAATTAATAAAAAATAAATAGAAGAAAAATAAACATAGGAAGTTACTGACTTTCCAGGCATGATAGGTCCCTGATGGGTCTGTCTGGTACAGCCTGGGGGTTCCATCGTAGTCAAACCCAACAATTAACGCTGAGATTCCAAATGGCCTACGCCCATTGCTTTGAGTGTAGCGCTGCAAATATGACAAATGTGTGGATTTGCTTGCATCATTACTAAAATCATAACCAGCTTGAAAAGCACTAAAAGATTTTGCCACTTGAATGGTACGATAGATGGCTTAAAATAAATAAAGGGTGAACAATAAATCAGTGGTATAGTGGTTCCATACCTGTTTCAGCGTTGCTATGTAACGTGTGATGTATTCCACTGTGACTGGATCTTCAACGGTTAGCCTGTGGCTCTGGCACTCAACCCGAGCTCTGTTTATCACAATACGGGCATCTGCTGTCAGACCTTTAAAGGATTTAAACAAAGTTAAAGGACTATGGAAAGAATCTGGATTAAAAAGGACAGTTAATTGAAGTGACAAGTATTGATACATAAGATACCAGGTAGAGCCATTATTAGTTTAAAAAGAAATATACTATTTAGATGTTTAAAAAAGTGAAAGTGTGGATACCTGCAAATGCCATGCAGACATGCTCATCCAGTGCACATATCTTGCGGACAGTCCTTTCCTCCTGCAACTTTGCAACAGATTTCTTCTCCACACCAAGGACAACAATATCTTTACCTCTGATTCCCACCTGAATAGAGTGGGGGGGATAAAAAGAACAAATAAATCGACCCAATTTAACTTTAAATTTTAGCAACAAGATTTTTCACTTCTGTACTTCATGTTCAAACCACTAAATTACACTATTACGTTATCCATATCCAAGTGACCTATAACTATCAAGGTGAATTCATACATAGTCTAAAGGTAGTTTCAAGTTAGTGTTTGCAAAAAAAAACTTAAGGTACTTACAACCAGGTGCTAAAGAATGATAATAAAGATATGACCCCACTTCTTGAATAATTGAAGTGAATGTCATTAAACGCCATTTTATTCCTAACTTTATAAAATATGTAACGTGACAACTGATAACTTATCAGTCATAAGCTTTAAATATTTGTATATATTGTGTATATATATATATATATATATATATATATATATATATATCCTATAGACAGAAAACGGTGGTTACATACACAGGTCAGCAACACGAGGCAATTCACTCCAGTTATTTTATACGTAGGGAGAAAACGAAAAATACTTAAAAAAAAAAAAAATCGGCTTTTTTTTGCAGGGAGCAAAATTTGAGCAAATGGTTTGTCTCTTTACGATGGGTCATTTACTGAGGGTCTACCGTGTGATCTCGGATCAAAACCGAAAGTACTGAGAGTGACACAGCGACAAAATGCTAACTAGAGGCGCTTTGAAAATTTTTATTAACTTCAAGTTTGCAGACCAATGTTAAGTACTGACATATTTAAAATCTAACAACATCGCAAAGCAGTTTATTGTGCGTCACGGAGATGTTAAACTACACCAACATCTAAAAAGTAGTTTTTGTTAGCCGCTAATGTGTTGGCTAACAGACAGTGGCCTGATTAGCTTTAGCATTAGTTCCATTTAACGACTTACCGCTGTGGAGCCTTTCTTTACAGCTTCTTGTGCATATTCCACTTGAAAAAGATGTCCATCAGGAGAAAATACAGTAATAGCCCTATCATATCTTGCCGCCATTGCACTGCAAGACAATTACAATCACAAAAAAAGGAGGAACCTCTGCCAAATGATTCAGCTAGTTAGCAACAAGCCTCTCACTCTGTGGGTTGAAAACAGCGCATGCGCATTACCTATGAACTTCGACTATACCAAAACGAGGTGACGTTGTAGGGCAGTTGTGATTAAAACAAAATACCATCATTTGACTTACATACATAGGAACCGAAACAGATTTTATTATTACTATTACTGTAGTGTTGTTTCTATATTTTGCCGTATCAGAACAATATATCAGTCCACTAGAAAAATGTGTATGCATTTTATATATGTATATTTGTTAATACATACATATATATATATATATATATATATATATATATATATATATATATATATATATATATATATATATTAACAAGCTCCAGCTGTTTCCTTTTTCCTTTTGTAGTCCATATCCGTGGCCTTTTAGTCTCACTGTGGACTGTTCCACTATGTGAAAAATAGGTAGAACTGTGATTCATATAAAGGAAAAAATATAGTTTCTGTCAACTATATGGACCCGTTATCATAAATTTGATAATTTATTTTAACGTAATATAAACATAGGCTATCATTTCAAAATCTAAACAAACAATGACCAACAACAGCGTGTTTAAATGTGCTGCTGACCCCCCCAACAAGGACCCCTGTATTACGAAATTGCATCGTATTCAGAACTGTGGTCTGAGTTCTACCGATTTGTCTTGTGTGTTAGCTACCTTTGACTTTTATGTTTTAGTTCACTTTCATTAATCATAATATCACCATGTCGGTGGCGTTTGCACCTCACAGGCAGCGTAAGGGCGACATAACACCCGCTGGAATACAAAAGGTAATTCATTTTTTTTTCCGCGTCGCATTATGGAGTCTGGTATCAAACGTTGCTAGCCGTTGAGATTGTCAGTGTTGCAGTGCCCATCCAAGTCCAACTGTGGGCAGATCGGGAACAATGTTGGAGGGTCAAAGCGCGGTGAATATGAATGTCCCTGGAATCAGGACGCCATGTGTATACGACGCATCATAGGTCGATTTATTGGACTAACGTGTAATTGTGTTTTAGATGAATGGAGGCCTGTGGTTTTGTTAGCAGAGGACGGCTAGCTAGTAAGACGCGTCTTTTGTTAGCTTGAAACGCACGCTCACATTAAAAGAAGACTCACCCTTTGTTTTCAAATTACAACAGATTAACCATCAAAAAGCACAAACTAACCGAATCAAAGTATCGCATGACACGATCCTTCAATGTTGTGTTTGTCTTATTAGAAGTAAAGGAACGCAATATAAATATCAGCGTTTACTTTTGCAGTTACTTGATGAAAATAACCAGCTCATCCAGTGTATAATGGACTTCCAGAGTAAAGGAAAAACAGCAGAGTGTTCACAGTAAGCAATTTTAAGTACCTACTTAGCACATGCCAGTAAGTATTGTTGTTATTATTATTTGAAATATTAATAACTCTCAATTCACCCAGGTATCAACAGATGCTGCACAGAAATTTAGTCTACCTTGCCACGATAGCAGACTCAAATCAGAACATGCAATCTCTCCTACCTGCTGTGAGTATTTGCTGATTGTGTTTGAGTGAATGAATTCTACAAAATACTGTGACTTGTTGGATGCCTATGAGATAATGTTGAGTTCACCTCTCATTAGGAAGCCTCTCCCATAATCAAGCTACCTGATCGGTTTGCTTATTTTTTGTTTATTTATTTAGTTGAGCAGGTGTAGATAGGTAGGGGGTTAATTAATACAATTTAAAAAAGGGTGCAACAAAGATTTTTTGTCTTCTTTACAGTATTAGATAATTAGATCATTATTTAATTTCCATCAGGTTGTACCATCAGACATTTAGAATAATGTTTTTATTTATTTATTTTTTTATTGGAATTATAAAAGAACTTCACTGTTTGTGAAAATTTGAACATTATGTGCTTGTAATAAGGAGTTTTGCTCAGTGTGAAAATAGTCACCTTATATGGTCCTCATAGAAACTTTTTAAAGTATGATAATAGTAGAATCCACCATTCCTCTATCTTGACCCGCACGAGTGACTAAAGAAATCCATATATCTTGCGTTTTTTAAAATACAATCTGGATTATTTTTTCTTCTTTTTTTTTTTAACATCGTGCATGTTAGTCTTATTAAAGTCCTAAAGTAGATAGATGTTCAGTGAACTAATTTAGGTATGTCTTATAGTGTTTGCTTTTTATTTTTATTATTATTGTTTGTATTTGTTAGATTTGTTTATATGAGGTATTGTCATAACCAGTCATTTGACTGATAAAATTACTTTTATCAATGTTGTTTTGGTTGTTTGTTTTTAATCCCCTTACTTTTAGGTGGTTAAGGCACAGATGGGTTTCTAGACAACTGATGTGTATTTTTGTGTCTGTGCTTTGTGCCTCCAGCCACCCACTCAAAGCATGCCCATGGGCCCTGGTGGCATGACCCAGAGTGGAGCCCCTCCTCAGCCTCCTCATGGTCACAACATGCCCTCTGAGGGTATGGTCAGTGGTGGCCCTCCAGCCCCCCACATGCAGAACCAGATGAATGGACAGATGCCTGGTAAGTCACCCTTTTCCTACCTCAGCGTCCTCCCCTCTTTCTACCCTTTTCTCTTTCTCCTCCATTCAGTTTCTGTCTCACTTGAGTTGCCTAGCAACACCACAGAACTGTGAGGGAGGTCGTTCTGCTGAAGGATGATGTCACTTATTTAGCTGATATGGTGGTGTTGAACTTGGACTTTGTTTTATTGTGCTAATACATTTTATTCTCATGAAGCATCATAGTTAGATTTTCATTGTACATCTCTTTCTTTCTTTCTTTCTTTCTTTGATATGTATGATGTGTAGGAAAAGCACTGTTTTTTATTTTATTTAAAAAATTGCTGTCCTTCAAATTTATAACAGATTTTACAAATTGTCCATTGGGGTCAAATGAAATGTTTTCAAAACCAACAGACCTCAACATCACACAAAGTTTGACTGAAAAAAAAAAGGAATTTGATTAAAGTCAGTCCCTCTGTTTGGTGTATACTCATAAGTAAAGATTTTTGTTGCATTGTCATCCCTGTGAATATATATTCTAACCTAAGAAGAACAACAATCTGAATATTGACTAGAGCATAGCTACGTCTTCTAGG